>NC_051184.2:152823583-153163582 GCF_013339695.2 Rhipicephalus sanguineus | reverse complement strand
ATTGTGATAAAAAATTTCGAGCCATTCCATTTGTGAAGGCAGGTTACAGTGAAGCTGTCTAGCACATACACAAAAATATGAACAATGTATGAACTCGTTTTCTTGTTATGATTGGTGGTAAATGTGATGAAAGGTACACACACACACATTGTTGTCTTGATCGGTGATCATTATTTTTTGGTCAGGTGATGACGACGGCCTTATTGTTGCTATGATGCGCAATGATCAGCTTGGTTACAACCTTGCACATGTTCTTAGCCAGAGTCTATCTCTGCCCTGTCTGGTGGTGAGAGGTTCGGTTTGTACAAATTGTGTCGCACAGAAGCCAAAGCATTCTAACACAAATTGCACAACTACGGTGGTTTGTTTTTGTGTTTATATTTTTCAAATAGAGGGTAAAAATTGGGTGCTATTTTTCAAAGCTGATAATTTGAGAGAAATCACATTTTTCGTGGCCATCATTGAACTGCATGTTTTTGGGGGGTTTAGTTTAGAAATGCTACATGAAATACATTTACACAAATTGATAAGTCAAAAGGACAGTAAAGAGCCTTGATAACATCTAGGAAAGACACATTTAATTCACAAAAAGCTGATCACCGATTTTTTACGCGTCCTTGTTAACGTACATTGCCATTTGCATGTGCAGCATGTTGGTCTTCATTCGAGAGCTGTCTCACCTTTGGATGTTCAGAGGCATCCACTTCCACCTTGAGCACCGCACCGTGCAGCCAACGCTCCGCGGAGCGTCTCTCGCGGGCGGCTGGGCACGCAAGCGCAGTGACAACTGTAGGTGGTGCCTTCGCCGCGTCGTCTGCTAAAGCGCAGCGGCTCCGCCCAATCGCGCTGCTCTTCGATGAAGGTAACTTAATCTCATGGAAATCGAGAAGCGCAGCGACTGCGCCTCGTTCCGCACTGCTTTTTTCTCCTACTGTTTTCTTTTTCTGCATGCGATCTTAAAAGTAATAACCTTGGCCCGTGCATGAGTGAGATCGCCAAGCCGGGCTGGCACTCCCGCAACTAAGCTACTCAGATGCTTTGTGCCGTACAGTTAGAATATTCCCGCTACTCACACGGTTGTTTTCATCAGCTGAAAGTTTGGCGACACAAAGTCGACAATAAAAAAAATATAAGTTTGCGCTGTGAATTGAAGGCTCACGGAAAACTTTCTGCTTCGTGCTAAAGTTTTGAGCCAAGAAATATATAAAGCGATACGCGGTGCTTTGGGTCACCTAGCGATAAAAAGGGAGTCAAGCTTTATTCAGCGCCTGCTTACAGAAGTAATCATTTGTCAGCGGCGCTTCTTTGGTGAACTGATTGCGTGATATGAGTTCAGCTGAAACTCTATTAGAATGCTTCTTCATTTTTCTGCATGAATGGTACGAATAAGCATGGTTGCAAATGAGTAGCAAATTAGGGCGGCGTATTGGCGAGTTAAATTCGCTAGCGCATGAAGGCAGCAGTGCTGATAACACCTGAATGTAATGTAACTTCTCTGAAATTGGCAAATTGCTCACATCCTTTTGTTTTCAGGCGAGTAACAATCCAAACTTTCGCACATTTAAAGCTGTTATGTCAGACCTTACCATGCATTTATCGCCAATTTTGCGGCGCCTAGCTTTGAAGCTGATCAAAAACATTTGCGTGAGCAGCGGGAACATTCTGGCTACTGGGCTCAAAGGAGCTGAGTTGCTTAGTTGTAGGAGTTCAAGCGCGGCTGTGAAAGTTTACTCATGCACGGACCGAGGTTTATTGGTTGTGAGATCGCATCCAGAAATGAAAGAAAACACTAGCAAAAAGCTAGACGGAACAAGGTGCAGTCGCTTCGCTTCTTCTGAACCGTGCCGGATGCTGGATTTGCATGCGCATAGCAAGAGCGAAGTTAGCTTCACCGCAAAGCAAGTACAATTCGGCAGAGCTGCCGCGCTTTAGCAGACGACGCGGCGAAGGCTCCGCCTAGAGCTGTCACTGCGCATACGCGCTAGTTACCCAAGCAACCAAGAGAGGCGCTCCGCGGAGTGCTGGCCGCACGGTGCGGTGTTCAAGGTGGAAGTGGACGACTCTGTACCTCAGCTGAAAGAACCCTCTCAACATCACAGCTTTCATTAGCTATAGTCGGGTACAACTTTAGAAGGCAGCGGCATTTTCCCCTCAAAGGCGGATGCATACGAGCCTCCACCAATAGGCGCGCACTTCAGGTGACGTCATGAGCGGACGGCCGGTGACCCCGCCGACGGAGAACATGCCTAACATGCCTAGCGGGACTATTTCTTTAGTCGCGGAGGCAATTGGCTGCTGCGCTTCGGTCATCTGGGCGGGGCCTCTCCTGTCTTCTAAAGTTGTACCCGACTATAGGCACAGCAATGTCATTGCAGCATTTGCTGGCCTCGGGTAGTGAGCAGCAGAGTCATGCCAATATTCAGTGAGTTCAGCAGCTGGTTAGTGTGGATTGCTTCCAGCAAGTACTGGTTGCACTTGTGAAGTGAATTCATGTTTTTAGTCTCTAAAATGAAGGTAGGTCAGTTGTTATGAAATGACTGTCTCAGCAGACAAGAGTCTCTTGCAATGGATTCAATACTGCTTGCAATTTCCATAACGTTAGGTGGTTTTCACCTTTGTTTGAGACGTTCCGTTTAACAGTGCAGTACCATTCTGTGGAGAGTTTTGTGCAAAACTCCACGCAACATCTTTTCACTAATGTGGTGCTGCTGTTGGGTTACGTAGACAAAACGGGTTTTACCAGTCATTGTTGAAAGCTCGCCGACCATCTGCGGATGATGGAGGATTTTAGCAAGTTTTGAAGGCGTCCGACGGTTGCTTGCATCTGTGTGCGAGAGCAGACAATGCAGCACTGCATGTGTCACAACTTTGTGGGTGCACTTGTTCTAGCTTCCTACACGGTGATGTCGGTGTCCAACTTGTCGCCCAGAAACCGAAACCGAAAGTCGTTCATACAAATAAGGCGATGTGAAATAGTTTCGAGAGAATACATGAATTTGGGAGTGTGTCTCATGCTTCCTAGATCAATAAGAAATGTTTGCAACAAAGAATGCACAAGCCACAAATTTGATGGCACCACCCCTTTAAGTGGTTGTGTGTGAACTTGACGTCAATTTGGACACTTTGGTGGCTTTGTAACTCCTATCTAACAAAAATAATGCAACATGTTTTTAGAGATTAAGTTAGAGCACGTGCTTGGCTTTAATTCTGGGGAGTTTAAAGAAAATTGAAGATGGCCTTTTTTTTAAACTGAATTTCGAAGTATTTTATTTTAGAGACGTTTCTTACCATATGCATTTATGGTTTGCGTCTGACACCATCCTCGGCAATCATACTTAGCACAATGGTTAACCTAATGCGTGGCAAATCTCTGGAAAATTTGGGAAATTTCGAGTATTATAGACGCGGAGTGAAAAAATCTGAAATTAGAGCATTATTGAGCAATGGGTGCCGTATTTGCAACTTCTTTTGCATAAGTTATGGGCAACAGAACTGCAACATAACATTTTATAATGCACGTTACTCACAGTAAGCCAAGAAAATTGACTCGCAGCTGCAATAATTTCTTTGTAGGATCTCGTCAAAATCGTATTTTCGGGAAATTCGCGAAAAGCAGTTCTGCTGAGTGAAGACTTCCGTCCAAATCTTTTTGACTTAGGCAAATTTTTTTTTTCGCAAAACTAACATTGGTTTCGTGGCCCTAGGGACTCATACAGCAAAATATTTTTTTTTTTCAGCGAAATTAAAGGGGTCCACAGACATGCACCGATGTTATCTGAATACACTCTATCTGCTACAAAGTAGTAATCTTCATGTTTGCTCATGGAATCTTTATGAAATCGGAAAAATGTGGAACTAGCTGTACATTTGGTAATTTGCCCTACCTGCACGCTGTGGCACATAGGCTATACATAGGCGCCCCACTGATGCTTTTTTTAGTGTGAGCAATGGGGCCATAGTGGTCCCGAAGCATCAATTTTATGTACTTCTAAAAATTTGAGGCGCGTTCTAATATGTTAATCTGGTACCTTCCCCATCTGACAAGTTTTTATCAGACTTTTGACTATGTAGTGAAGTGTACATCACAGGCTTGCTGTGTCAAAATTCTTCTATTATCCGCACCAGGCTCTTCTCTAACACTGTTGTCTTTCACATATGAACATTGGATGCTTGCACGTGTTCTCCATGTATGGCAGGCTGAAATATTCATATTTATTTTCGTTGGCTGCTGCTTCCTTGCGTTAGTGTCAAAGCAGTTGGGGCATTATACAAATGTGCAGGCAACCATTAATTGAATCTGAAATGCATGTGCCGTATTTACTCGAATCTAAGCTGATGTTTTTTTATAAAAAACAATGTGCGAAAGTGGGGGGTTGGCTTAGATTCGAGTACCATGATTAAGTTTTTTTTTTTCTGGCCTTGCGAATTTCGAGTGTCGGCCTACAATCGAGAGCGGCCTAGATTCGAGTAAGTACGGTACATATTCTAGTACTGTCACTATAGCTTCAGTGGTGGTTGGTCAGCTTTCAGTAGTGATTCATCGCAATGGTGGATGCAGGGTGTCGGAACGAAATGTTTTTGTTTCGGTTTTAGTTTCGTTCCACCGAAAAAAGTTCCGTTTCTGTTCCGGAACTAAAAAAATAATGTTTTGTAACGGTTCTTATTTTTATGCGAAAAATTGAAGGTAAAGTAACGATAAAAACATAGGATTTGTGGTAAACTTGCGCTCCTCTTAAGAACGTGGGACGGGTAAAACACGTTCTTCCCGCATTCTTCAGAGGAGCGCAAGTAACTGTACGACGAATTGCTACAGACTAGCGCGAGCTATGTGGGGTGTCGTGGCTGTGGCTGGCCCAGAAACCCGTCAGGGAGGAGACCAAGACAAACCAGCAACCATCTTTACTCCGCCGAGTCTCGGCCACAACTGCGAGCTGCGAGCGTGCCATCGTTCGTTTTCTTCTACGGACGACGCGCTTGCAGCCGCCAGCTTTTATACTTGTCTATACGCTTCTATACACTTATAGGAAGGAAGAACCAGAGGTCAGCAACAGGAAAGAGCAGGCAACCACAAACGGTGGCAGCAAGGCGGCTGCCACGACGACTGCTAACCCGAAAATGGATGCGGAGCCCTGAGCCCCCAGTTGCCACGGACAACACCGGGACCTTGGTTACATGGTGGACGAACCGTGCCGACGTGTGGTCGTGCACGCCACGTGCTGTCCGCTGTGGCCAAGGATAGCGGCTACTGCGCCCTCCTCCCCTGTTTCACCGGAGGGAGGGGGGCAGTATAGAAGCGGTGGCTGCGAGCGTGCTGGCCGTAGAAGAAGAGAGATGATGAGCGATGGTGCGCTCGCAGCTCGCACTCAGCAGCCACTGGCAGTGGGCAGTTGCGGCCGAGGCTCGGCAGAGTAAGATGGTTGCTGGTCCTGTCTTGGTCTCGTCCCTGAGGGGCTTCTGGGCCAGCCACACAAAACCCCAAAACTAGCACCCTTCCAAGTTACTGTATTTAAATTTCTCAAAAGTGAATTACGAATTTTCTGAGCAGGTTCTATGTTTTGTGTCAAGGGAGTGAGCATTTTCTCAGAAGTAGCCCGTCATCGAGGTGGAAAGACCGCTGTTCTGATAAAACAAACTTCAGCACCGAGAATGCCCTCTCCACACTAGTTGTGCTGGCACACGAAAGGTCCACTTGCATTAATATAAACAGCTCTGGTTGCCACTCTTTTCATTTTTCATAAAATTTGAAACATCTTTACTTTGGATTGCATGAAGATAAGCACTAACACTATACCCTGACATATGTATTATTGCTCACGTTGCATGACCTCGGTTGTTCCAGGTCACCAAGTTTTCCCGGGAAGTGAAAACTGATAAAAAATATTTCGGTTTCACTCTGGAACGAAATAATAGATAACGTTTGTTATTTTCGTTCCGGCCAAAAATATCTTTTTGTTTTTGTTTTAGTTCCGTTCCGACACACGGGGTGGATGGCTATGTAATTTCAAGCTGTGATATTGGTGCAAGCCACATATACAGGGGCAGTGTAAACATTCAAAGGAAGCGTGTATTGATTTCAAAAGTTTCCGGCTGAGCCCCATCTAGCAGTGAAAAATTTTCACATTGCAGCATACTAGCAACACTTTATGTTGCCAAATTTTTCCATTAACTTATGAAACTGTAGGCTGTGGTCCCCATGTTGTTCACTTCCCTTTCTTTTTGTTTAGTGAACTTCAGTTGATCTGCAAGTTCTTTCTTGTCTCAATGCATCACATTTTTCCTAATTGCACTAATTTTTTTTGTTCCTACAGCATCGGTTTCTCAATTCCTCGAAAGAGCCACGACGTGCGCTTCTTAGCAATTGATGGGTACCATGTGCACAGAGGCCAAGGGATCGATCAGCTGGCCAAAATCATCGTCAGTTCTCTTGCCCGTGACTTCGGACCTGGAGTGAAGTACATGCACACAGCGAGCTGGGTATCTGCTACAGGCTGCTGAAGTGCAGCCACTGCAACACAAAAGGCCACGAAGTCCTGCGAGTGCAGCAAATTCCTTCGCCTACCTTCCCAACATGAACCAAGACTGCTTTAGATCTTATGTGTAAAGCAGCACACAAAAACAAGACATGAAAGGAGGAATACAATTGAACAGGCCAACCACTGCACTTGCAATTAGCTTATTTTGAAGGGAAAAAAAGGAGGGGGTAATACCACATGCACAAGTGCACAACATTCACATTTTTTTTAAGCACCGTTATGAGCAAAAGTCATTGTTGCATGTGGTGCACTTGTGGGATATGTACTATATACATATTTTTTAAAAGAATAAACTAGTGGCAAGTGCAACAGTTGTCCTGTTGAATCATATTAATCCTCTTGTGTCTTTTTTTCTGTGCGCTGCTTTACATGTTCAGATGCTCTGTCACCAATTCACCCGACTTTCAACCTTACTGAAACTTGGCAAATGCTGCCTGCCATGAAACGGCCCTTTTCAGGGCCACCCATGTGTTGTCCGGCTGGTTGCGAATGCCTCCCAACTGTTACCCAGATAGCCTCCTTGAAACTTGAGAGGAGTTGTACGGCACATGTTGACTCTGCTGGCTGTATATTACTTTGTATAATTAAGATTGTGCCACAGGGTCTTTCAATTGAAAGTAATACATATAGCATGACCTTGCATTAATTATCTTTCATAAATGCTAATCACTACTCGAACAAATCGAGAACGTTTCTGTATTGCAGCAAATAAATGTAGAAATTGCATATGTCATCACACCTTTATTGCCCAAAAAAATTGCATTATTGCACATTCATCAAGCAAGTGACCTATGCAGGACACTATCTCTGCAAGCTCAGATGTGCACGCGCAGGCCTTGCATTTATGGCTTTGCTATCTCGGCAGCCCTCTGTTCTATTGCTACCTGTGAATGTGCCAAGCAGATTGGTCTGAACGGCATCACAAGTAGCTAAACACATTTTAGAGCGCAATGAACTGGGCTAGTTGGTACTACTTCATTATGTCACAGTGCGAGGAAAGAAGCCAAGGCACACAGTGCTGTGTCCCAGCTTTTTCCTCGTTCTGGGAGCACTGGAACAATGAACATTTGAGAACATTCACTTGGAGCTCCTACCATCACATTTGGCTACATGCTCCAAGCCCAGCTCGTCCAGACATGATTCAAGGCATCACAGTTGTGTTCGCATACATCATCTGTGTAGAGAACAAGTTATTTTGAATTGAAAAATGGCCATCCACCTGTTTTGTACAAGGCTACCAGGAAATCCATACTGATTTCTCAGAAAGGAAGAACAAAAATTCGTACTGTTCCTGGGCTCAAGCCTGGAACCAACACCTTTCCAGGGCTGTTTCTCTACAACTGAGATAGCCAGTAGGCTAGCAATGGGCAGTGTAAGGGCCAATTAGTTGAAAAGTCAAAGCACACAGAATTTGGCAAATGGGTCCTGTGGAAACGTGCAGCAGCTTTTAGCAGAAGATTCTGTGTTAATATCTATTTATGAAAATCAAACTTGAAAGAAAAAACATTACTTGCAGCTGCTTATAAGCTACTTATACCTACTGTGCTTTCCACAGAACTCATTTGTCATATTCAGTGTCCCTGCGCTTCAAACTGAATTTGCCCTCACACTTTGATTATTAGCATACTGGTTAGCTTAAATGGTAGAGCGACCACCCCGAAAAAAAGTCGTTCTCGAGTTCAAACTGTGGACCATGTCAAATTTTTCGCCAACTAAAATGCTGTTCTTTGTGAGAAATCCATATGAATTTTATCGTAGCTTTGTGCAACAAATGGGAGTGGATGGCCATTTTTACATTCATAACCCTTTCTATGTTGTGCAAAACTCCGCTGTTATAAACGAGTCATTTTCTAGCAGCCAACAGCACATCATAGTGTTTGTAGATCTGGAGTGCTTCCCAATACGGACCACTGAGAATGGCACAGTTGCATTGTGGGGCAAAAGTATATGGACAGTTTGTGCCACTGAGCAAGCTTATGTTATGAGGCCCAGCAGCACATAGTGCTGGCATTGTTGACATAGTTCCTTGAAAGGCAGTGGGGGTTAACATAGGCTGAAGTTGAGGCATCTCCGTTGTAGTGCAGACAAAACGGGTGCGGATAGTTCGTTCATGCTACTGAGAGAAAGTAACGGAAGACATGGCAGCAACACACAATGCCGTTTATGAGTTTGCAAGGCAGGCCAACTGCACCAAGGCGGATGAACTGCAAACAAGAGAGCCACATGGTGTTTCTAAGTGTCAGGCTGTACGTCACGAAAATTTAGCTCAAGAAAGTGAGCCCATAGTGTGCACTATAGGTGACCGCATCTGTTTGTATATAACATGGCAAATAAGCTGATCGGTACAAACTGAGTGAGAAGAGTTTAGCAAGAGTTTCATGCCACGTCTTGAATGTGCTTGAAAATGTGCGTGAGCCAACATGTTAATAGGCTGCTATCGAACAATGTATCTAGTTTTTCTTTTCTAGTAAGACCTGTATATCCGAAAGTTGGCCTCCCAGACAAATATGTATTATGGGTGTCATACTGTCAATTTTGATCACGATGGGACCTGACTGGGTAGAATTTCTCTACTGTGATTATTTACTGTATGCAAGTTGCAGAAACGAGTCAATCACTGTTGAGAAATCTGACCCTGATTGGGCTTAATTGCGATCAGCAGTGCACCATGTGACAACGGTATCATCCGAGTTAGTTTCTAAGTATGGTCTACATCCAAGCCGTGGATGGATCAACCTGTAAACCTAAAGCGCGGCACTTACGACTGCAGTTTCGCAAAGTCGTACTCTGTCTTGCTGCAGCTTTTAGCACACCATTCTTTCTATAACTGTTTGAGACGCTTTGTATACAACTGTCTACATCACATGTTTTTGCTAGTCGTGTTGACTAGTGGCTAAGAAAGAACAAGATACATTTAAGAGTGGATAAATTGAACCTCCTGTATAATAGATCTGTTTTCAACTTCATTTTGCAGTGTACTGTTAAATATAGTCAATTAGCAGAAGGCACTACCATGTTTGATGTTCCGCTTTTTCCAAGTCACCTAAAAAGTATAATTTATCTTTGCTCGAAATGATCATAACCAAAAAAAGAAAATTAGTACTATATTTCTAGCCTGAGATTTCATTCTATTTTTGCAAAAAGCAGAACATGAATGACTTCAGGTTCAATGCAATTGCAGTTTAATCAAGATTAGTTACTATAAAGCACATACATGACAATATTTTTGTTGCAACGTCGAGTCCCTTGAGATAATGTGCAACTCTGACGAATTACAGGCAGTTCTTCATAGATCGCGTCTGAAAGGGTTTAATGTAGTCGAATGAAAGCTCGCACTTGAATCGAAAGTTCAACCCGACTTGCAGCTCAGTTGTAGCAAGTTCTACTGTGCGTTTAGTTCTGATTTTTTTTCTTGCACGAATTTATACAGAACACACCCTCAATTGGTGCGCTGCTGGCAGGCACTGATTAGTTACTGCATATGCTACCTTTAGGTAGCGTAGTCAGTAACTCTAGCACTGATAAGAAGAAATCAGCGTCTTTAGGTTTGAACTCTTCCAAAAACACCCCCTTTCGTGAAAACTGAGCAAGTGTAGCAGCAAGAATCTTTCAAAATGCTTTACGTTGCGAGGGGTGTTGGACGTGAACAATTCTGTCTTATCAATAATGCAATGTCCTGATGCACTGACAGCGCAGAGGTCATCAAAAGCAAGCTATCGCTTCCATTATAGCACTAAAAGCGCCTTCAAAGCAAAGCTGTCAAATTGAAATCACGGTTTACATGTATGTACAAAAAAAAAGAGGGGTGGGGGGGCTGGGCAGTCATCGACGCCCATTAGCAAAGCAATATTTGTTCGCGGCAATACCTAGTACATCTGAATTTGCTGCACAGCTTTAGCTTATATTTTGTGTGGTACCCGCGCGTTCATGCACGTTCAAGATCGTGTCCCGATCATCGGAAATGAATTTTCAGAGCTCGACTGGCTCGATACCACATCTAGCGCAAGTTAACGATCAAAAGAGTCGAAAGCGCAGAGCATGACACTCATACAAAGCACAATTTTGAATTGGAAGTTGCATCGGAACGTGTATCTTACCAATGACCTCACCTGCTGTGGTAGGCGAGCGGCGTCGAGTACGAATATTCACGGGTGAAAAGGCACCACACCTTCACGTGTGAGAAAACATACCCTAAACTCGATAGCGAGCGTTAATGTTACATTACCCGCGTACAAGAAACTAGCGAAAGAACAATTTACATCGCGCAAACGCTGCAAATTGCAAATAAACAATCCGCCATTGCAGACGATGTCGATGTTGATCGAGCTCTCCTCTGTAATAAAGGATTCGCGCCGTAGCCAGAAAACGTGTGCAAATACCGCTGCAATAATAATAATAATAATAATAATAATAATAATAATAATAATAATAATAATAACAACAACAACAACAATGCATTCATAAGAAAGAAACAGATCTAAATCGATTCTGACTCTGTCCTCGTGGCTTGAAATGAAACTGCATTGCATTACTGTAATGAATGTAGTGCAGAAACCGCGTGCACAAGTATGCATTATCAACACAGGAAGACACAACCAGGTTAAGCTTTGACAATAAGGCTTTATTAAAATGCTGGTTTGGTTCCTCCATAGCTTTGGGAAATCAATGTCATTTAACACCTCTACAATCAGTAATACAATATCTGAAATGAGAAATCATAAGTGAGAAATGGGCAGGTCAGCACATTCACCAATCGAACACTTTGCATTCCAGTCAATTATTAATTACAGCAGCAGTTGTGTCAGATAGAGCAGATGAGACATATGAGTGACTTAAATTTTATATTTAGTGGAAACCTCGGTCCAGTGCCAACATCAACACATAGTACTTTTCATATTTGTTGAGGCATGTGGTCATCATTGGCAATAATAATAATAATTTCTGGGGTTTTACGTGCCAAAAACCACGAGGTAGGTAAAGGCACACTGTAGTCGAGGGCTCCGGAAATTTTGACCATCTGGTGTTCTATAGACCATCTGGTGTTCTTTAACGTGCACTGCCATCGTACGTACACGGGCTTCTACCATTTCGCCTCCATCGAAATGTGACCGCCCGCGGCCGAGATCGATCCATGACTTTTGGCTCGGCACTGTTGTGGCCGCCTCCACCTTTGCAATGCTTTGCACTATGTGCAATGCCCGACTCGTTTCAGTTACTGTTTCAGGTGGGCTCTCATAGTCGTTATTGTCAGTGCTTGACAATGTGTTAGCAATGACCACACAGTGAATGTGCTTGCACACTTTGAAGTGTATCAGGTGCGCACACACTGCACATTCATTGCATCTCAAGGGACAGCAAGCAGCATCCCCGACTTTTGTCACTGTATAAGAGTGCCCTTTAGTAGACTGAGATGGCACAGTCCACGTGCTGTCTTCGTTTAATTTGGCACAACCTGCCATTTCAGTGCCAGATCTGTGGTACCTTTCAACTGCACTCAACTTCTTGCCCTTTGATCATCTGGATTGCCCTCTTCATCAAAAAATGATATGTCAAGTCCATGAGTGCAGAAATTAGTTTATCAACACGCTTATTCTTCTTTCCCTCCAGCATGCTGTGCTTCATCGTCCTGTGCATGCTCTCAAGGTGCATGTTGGTGTTGATACCTGCCCTCGTCCTAAAGCAGTAGGCCCGCTCTTGAGGTCTAACTGCATAGTTGTCCTTGAAGTACTTCAGAAAATCCCTCAGTTTTTCTTCCTCAGTGTCAAGGAATGATTGAAGATACAGATACTTTTCAAATTCTTGCTGGTCAAGGAACTCTAAAAGGAGTCGCACGTTGTGGTACACGTCTGGCCTCAGTTGTTTTTCTACAAACTCATGTATCTTCTTCTGCCAATTCCTATCCACATGCCAGGTGCAGAGAAGTTTCTGCTGAGGGACACCCATAACTGACGACCATGCCTTGTAAAATTGTGAGGCGTCATCAGACATAAATGTCTTAGCAGCCACTTTTTCGTTGATGGCACACTCAAGAGACCTGAAAAAGCTGCCAAGTTTTCCTCATTCATCCTGTTGCAGATGAAATAGGCTATAGGTATACCTTATCCCACTTCATCTAGCACTAGAAGAGTGGTCAGCTCAAACTGTTACCCTGTAGTTCCATGTGTTGAGTCAAGACACACTGCCCATGCCCAATTCTTCTAACAGCTCTTTTTGTGGCTCTGTCATCAAAGCAAGGGCAAAATCTGTTGCAACAAAAGTACCAGTTGGGTCCACTGCACCTTGTGCCTTATACAGACAGACAAGTGTTTCACCTTTGTCCTACATTGCTTTCACCCACATATCTACACTGACAGCATCATTGGTGTGACACTGTTCAGGAGCAGCAATGTGAAACTGCCGTTTGATGTTATGCAGAGTTATGCGTTCTGCCAAATGTGCTGGCCTCAGCTTACATGCCCCCAACAGATGTTCTTATATTATTCAATATGGTTTTCATGGGCACACCACGCTCCAGGTCCTCTGCTACGTTGGTTAACCCCGTTGGCCTTTTCTTTGTCACTCATCCTCAAGTGCTGAATTTCTGCTTTATGGCCATAATGCTTTCTTTGGTGCCTTACATTTATGGTGATACCTTCAGGTGCCGGGCTCTGAGTGTTCTCCTTCTTTGTCACAGTAATAAATGAGACATATCTTACCGGACTTGCAGGTACCCTGACTTTTTTCTCGACGATTACCATGACCTTCCTTTGGCCTAGCCACTCCTGATCTATTAGAGTAGTAGTGGCTCCTCGTTTCCCCACTGGCCAGCTTTTTGGGAGCCGTGTGAAGAACAAACCAACAGTTCGCCTCTTCCTGAGCTTTCCATTCACTGAATTCTGTAATACAAATACAACATAGTATCAGAGAGAGACATTAAACCAACGAAAATAGTTCAAAGGCCTTAGACATAGATTACAGGGGCGTAGCCAAGGGGGGGGGTTGGGGGGTTCAAACCCCCCCCGAAATTTTTTCAATTTTGCTTGCGTATATAGGCACGCACACATACAAACGCACGCACGAACATACATAAAGTATGGTTGAACCCCCCCCGAAAAAAATTTCTGGCTACGCCCCTGATAGATAATGTTAAATGTTTTATTTGCTCCCTCACTCTCTCTGCTTCACAAAATAAATTAAGTCCTTCAGTTACCCTTCATCTCATTCAGTGCACTAATATTCTTTCTGAAAAAACTTCTGAAGCATAAGTTTTTGACCGAGCTTACGAATGTGCTATCAACGGCAAAAACGACTGGTGATAAATGTGACATGAGATGAACATGGGTTTTAACAAAAATGGGTCATACAAATGAAGAAACAAAGTATACGGCTTAACAGCGGAGGTCATCAAAAGGTATTAAAAAAAGCCTTTAAAAGGTTAAAACTTAAAAAGTAAGAACAATAAAAGTCAACAGGTTTTGCAAAAACACAAAATCTTTCTTCGAGAGCACACGTTTTCCAGAGTTTTGCGTGACCTTGCGGAGACCTTGTTGCACAGACTCAAGAAAACCAGTAATGTGCCTCCAAAAAACAGAGATGGGACAAAAACTGCTGTTATCCCATACGTGCACCAAGTGTCACATAGGATTAAGAAGGCTGCAGGGTGCGCAGGAGTCAGTGTAGTGTTTACCGCCCACAACAAACTTTGGAGGCCTGTGCAAGCGTGTAAACGTGAACAGTGAAAGGCCTGACATGCTGCAAGAAGCACACCACGCGGTTTTTGTCTTGCAAATGCGGCATCGTGTATAAGATTCCGCTCTCTTGTGGATGTGTTTACATCGGCTAAACTGGCCAATGTATTAACGATCGCTTGCGTGAACACGCCAACAATTTAAAAGTCTGACGGCAACATGGCCTTACACTGTGCAGCTTGCGGTTGTGCCCCCTTTCTTGACCAGGCTGTCATAGCTCGAGAAATATATGATGCATCATGTGCAGAACAGCTCGGACCCAGCTGTGTCAGCATGCCCTCTGTGTCACTCACGAAGAAAGAGTCTGCGTTTTTGCAAAACTTTTATTGTTGTTCTCACTTTTTAAGTATTAACCTTTCAAGGCCATTTTTAATACCTTTTTACAGCCTCCTTTGTTCAGCCGCATCATTGTTCCTTCATTTGGATGACCCGCTTTTGTTAAAACCCATGTTCATCTCATGTCGCATTTATCACACAGCCGTTTTTGCCGTTGATAACGCATTCATGAGCTCGGTCAAAACTTCTGTATGGTATCAAGGGTTTTTTCGCTTGTCGCCCTGTTTCCATAGGCACGTTACCGCCTGTAATCTTTAGCAAGAAAAAAAAAGCGTAAGGAAGAAAAAAAATTAAATTTTTTTTTGATAGTCTTGTTCTGAAGCACTCGATGTTACCACGTGATGAGTGTAGTGCATTAAATGTTAGTTGGAAGTAGCGCTCTATGTGTCGTTTTCACTGTCCCTGTCTTGTGCGCTCACCTGTTTCAACACATCATGTATCCACCGGACATATTTGCTCTGCTTTGTTTTTAGAGGGAAAACAAAAAAGCGACGCAAGCGGCAGTACTTTCAGTGTGATCGAGCAAATTGTGAAAATTAGTGCCTCTGTGCATACTTGTTTTCTTTTTTTTTTTTTTCTACGCGACAAGCACATGCGAATTATAACTAGCTGGCACAGTGAATGCACGTGGAAGCGGTCATGTGCTGTACAGCCTCACCACAAAAGATGATAAAAATGCACTGACACTGTCTTTTCCAACAACTATAAACTGAAAACAGGATGGGTACTCACCTTTATCTTTGTGGAACGCCTGCTGCACGTAGTCGGCGGCGAATTTGTGCGCTGCGATGTGGTGCTCCACTTTTTTCCAGTGAAGACAGGCCAACGCCACAAACGTCGCATTTCATGGGAGTATTGACTTTTGCGGCTACTTGACGACACCGACGACACTTCGTGACACGTGCGCGGAGACAGCGCCGGCGGAGGTGAAGATGACACTAGGAGACTAGGACATTAGGGACGAAATTCATGAAGCACGTGACATACTAGGCACTCCGTGGCGACACGGGGAAAAGTCAAAACTAACTTAGGGAAAAAAAGTCTTCAAGTGACGTCACACGTGAGTGACGTAGTAGTGACGTCATCTATTGTTCGCGAGAGAGCCCAGACTCCGGCGAAACGCATGTGTGTGAACTGGCAAGTGGCCTCCAACCGCGATAGACAACTCACTATGGTTGCGCGCTTTCTGCAACAGATGGCGCGATGCGTTGAGGGCCGCGCAATCGTGTGTGAACACAATCACGGTCGTTGGATGAAAAAATACGTCAATCCCGTGTTCTTTGTCAGTCCTTTATGATATACTCATACAAGAGGAGTATAAATATTTAGGAGTGTGCATCAAATAAGAAAACGGGTACTTCGCAAAACAGGCAGAGGAAATCACGTGAAGGACAACAGAAATGCAGCCATCAGTGGCGCACCGACGGGGGGGGGGGGGGTTCCGGTAACTGAACCGCTGTCCTTCTCACCAGGAGTCCAAAGTTCATTTCATTAGAGAGGCTAGAAGGGTTTGACTAGTGTTGTGAACGAGTCGGCGCAGTTGAAATCATTTGCTATGACGGCGCACAGGTGGCGCTCCGGCCCGCTGGCGCGGGGCGCGCGCTCTTTGGCCCGCTTACAAGCGGCACCCAGCAATGCGTTTTCTGTGCGCATTTTTGTATAATTTATCTGCGTGCTCGCAATCGTTCGTTGGCTCATGCAGACAGGACAATACGAGCGTCGTGATGTTCTGTGTAGCATTCTTGGGCAGCTGTATTTTCGGTCGGTCACCCCTGAAACTTCACTTAGAAGCAGATGCTGGCAGTTCTTGCAACCTACCGTTGGAGTCGTATAGGCCCGCTTTTATTATATATTAAACGGCGTATTACTGATTTTTGTTATTTCTATCATTATCATTACTCTGTTTTAATGGAAGCTACTTCAGGCTTCCAGAAAAAAAAAAAAAAGGTCTTGTAAGTGGGAAACAGCATAGCTGAATAAGGACCAAAGTTCGGCCCTCAGGTTAGAAACGCATGATCGTTCCGCTCCGGAGACACAATGACGAAACGGTATAATGAAGGGTGCAGAGCACAAAAGTGACACGTTTATTGAATTCAATATTTCGCTGTTGCAGTTCGGAGATCACTAACAGCTAGCGCCTCAGTTTGAGCAGCTTTTGCTTCTCGCGTTGTGTAGACTTACTTCTCTTTGTTGATGGCTTTAGTGAAGAAGTGCAGCCTAGTTAAACTATAAAACTTAATCATTTCTATAGTGAGTGCTTGACCATGCTCGCTGCAGCCAACTTTTTGGTGGTCATGCCCGTGCAAAAACTCTAAAAATGATAGCATACTTTCAGCATGCAGCTCATTTCTGCTTAAAAACACAGCAAACGCGTTCTCCAGCTTTGCAATCAAGTCTTCAAGGTGTTTTGAGGGGTACAGTAAGCCCCCATGGTCAAATTTCCTCGTCAATGAGGCATTCTCATTTGTCTGCCTGCAGAGGCAAAATGGCTAAGGCAGGTGCACATGTGGGGCATGGGAACCTTTTAAGTGCTTTCCTGACGACATAGCCAACAGCATAGAAAATTAAATGGCTGTCACTTTTCTGTTCAACACAGCCTTTGTGGTCAAAAATACTGCTGTCTTCAAGCACAGCTGAAGCATTTGCGAGGTTTCTCTCATCCAAGAGTTCATCAATTAAGCTTGTAATGCGGGCTGCCTTTTGTTTTCCAATGTCTGATGGCCCCAAGAGTGCACTTATGATCTCTGCTGGCGAGTTACCACTTCTAGGTGGTTTCGCTAAGTTGTAGAGCGCTAGATTGTTTACTATGAGCAAAAACTGCTCTGGGATCGGGGTGATCATTACACAGAAACGATTGTCTAACAATTCCAAAAATCTTCTCTAATTTGTCTTGGCTCAAATTCGCTGTTAGCAACTATCTGTAATTTATTTATTTATTTATTTATTCAAAATGCCTTACAGGCCCATTGAAGGGCATTGAGTAAGGGGGGCATCAGTAACTACAATTGAGCGATGACGTTAGATACCTCTACAAGCTCTCCATTAATGATGTGCTTGAAGATCCTCACAATAAACCGATCGTCAAAATGACGAGAACACACAACGCATGTCTCGTCCAGCACTCTGTCTTCTCGTTTTATGTTCCTTGCCCATTCTTCTCGACGAAGAGCGTCCGCCGGAGCACGGACCAGGGAACTTTTTCGGCAGACGTTTTGTACCCGCCTTTGCACAGAGGCACGAAGCATGTCCTGCCTTTCTTAGCAGGCATACTCCAAAATACGAAGAAATGACGGTAATGTCACAGTTGATGTTTGGCGGAAACATATCAGGTAAGCCACAATAAAGCAGCACAGGGGCGTACGTTGACTCACCACGTGCAGAGACGAACAAAACTCGCGCTTCCACACAACCAAGCACAAACACAAGCAAACAAACAATGATCGGCAGCGGCAGCGGGGCCAGCTCGTCAGCTCGCCTCTAACCCGGATGGATGGATGGATGCTATGAGCGTCCCCTTTAAAACGGGGCGGTGACATGTCTGCCACCAGGCTCGAAGAAAAAAAAAAAAAAAAAAAAAAAAGCTTCCTTGTTTCATGTTGGCCTAATACCTTATCTACATTGATTAAATCTATGTTATTATACCAAAAAATATAAATTCACGGTCCTTCTCTCTGCCTCTTAAGGCAGAATGACCCGTCTCCGGAGCGCAGCGCCCCTAGCGGCGTCATAAAAACACGTTTCACCGCGGCGGCCGACAGAAGCGTCTGCTCACGACACTAGCCAAACCCTTCTAGCCTCTCTAATTTCATATCCAGATGTGTCTTGAGGTCGACTTTTACTGACTGGCTGTAGAAATGTGTTGTATTCACTCCTCTACTCCTAAAGTGAAAGAACGCAAATCGCATGCTCTATGCCTTACGAGGAAGCAGCTTTCCAAGAAAAAAGATGCTTTCACGCGTTGTCAGTCTGGCCCCTTTTTTATTTTCTTGCTCCTTTGATTACTACAATAGAGCATATGTCATGGCAAATATAACTAGAGGCCGGATTTTTAGGCATTAAAAAAGCTCGTTTTAGGCGCCAAAAATAGGCAGGCAGAACAACGTTTTCACATAAATGCAAACAATTTCAAACGAAGACGTTCGCGATCGACTTCTACCTACGACAGAAAAACAAAGATGTTATTGCCTAAGATGGCACAAAGGCGCCAACAGTTGAACATAGCTAGCCGTACAATTGCGCTTTGTCCCACTCCGTTCGCAGAACACGGTCTCTCCCGTGTTATTCACGGTGAGTTCTATCGTCCAATCAACACACACTCCTGGGTATCTTTTCGGCATGACTGAGAAGGGCAGAACAGGAGCAGCTGCTAGATAGCCAGATCGCTAAAAGGCCAAAAGGGAGGGATTCCTTTTATTAGCCGGGCCGAATCGTGTAGAGCCAATTTCTCCCCTGACAGTCAACCTCTGGGAGTTTCAGGAAGTTCAAGCCACCCCCCCCCCCCCCCCCCCGGAAACTTTTCAGTTTTGTATGTGTATATATATGCACGCACACATACAAACGAACGCACGAACATAGATAAAGCATGGTCGAACCCTCCACCCCCGAAAAATATGTCTAGACCTCTCAAATCCTGGCCGTCCAGAGGGCCCGCGCGAGGCCGTCTGGTTTAATCTGATGGTCCCCGAGAGGCGACGTTGAGTTTACTCGCGTCTATTGTCGACCGAATAAAGTTGTTTCACTCACTCACTCACGCTCCTGCAGTGAACAGCTTACAAAGTAAATTACAACACAAAAGCCGCGTGCGTATCACAATTTTCTTTCTTTCGTTTTTTTTTTCTTTTCTCTTCACTCTCCTTTCCGCAGACAGCTCTCCGCGGTCTCGCATTCGCTAACCGTTCGTGTCATGTTAATTATTGCGGCGGCGAATGCTCGCCGGGTTGTTCCGGGAGTTGGTTGAACAAGAGGACTAGGTTTAACCCCATAGTTCCGAACAGTCAATGTTGCGCGGTAACATGAATAACGGCCTCAGACTGCACCCGGGAGCGCTACTTGAGGCTAAATAGTGTTCATATAAGCGCTAATTTCGAAAATAGGAATTTATAGGCATATGTAAGCATTTGGGCACAAACGCAAAAAATGCATTTATAGGCACTATAAAACACTACAAACGCTCTTCTTAACCTCTAATTTATGCTCATATATCAAGGTAGCGCGATAGGTCCGCAAGGAACAAAATAGGCATTTGCCTAAAATCCGGTCTCTATATAACAATGGAACACATCGAGGGACGAGCTCTCAGTTCACTCCAGCCGCAACCTAAAATCTTTCTACGACTGTTTTTCGATCGTCGAGAGATCCTACGTCATAATTTTTTTCTCTCATATAAATTTTATCGAACGAGAATTCAGTTCGCCCTTGAAACATAAGACTCTCGGCCGTGTTTGGATGTTCTCGTAGCCTGAAAATAAAACTGTGCAAAAACACCTACACAAGTCGATATCTTCAGTTTTCTTCAGACCCCCCAAAAATCCGGAAGATATTCGTCTTAGACATTAATGCGAAGAGCCGGCACACACTGCGCACAACGTGAAAAAAAAAAAAAAGATAACGTACGATATATTCAAGAAACTCACCAAGAACGGCTACGGAAAGTCTTTTATTCTAAAAGCAGTTGACTTCCAAAAACACGATCGACGCAAGCTGATGAATCCAGTAACAGCCCCCCCCCCCCCCTCCCCAATCAACACCATCACAGAAATGCATCAGTCTCTACTATCCGAGGCGTGAGCGAAACCATAGCTTCCAACGACCGGCCGCCGAAAGAGAAAATTCGAGGCATTGTCTACAAAATTCTTCGCGCAGGCTGCGACGCCAGCTGAACCGAGAATCTGAAAGAAAGACGGGAACGACGTCCCCAATTTTGCAAGAGATCGCAACATTTCGAGGACACAGGCCACCGAATCAATTTTCCTGAAACTAAAGATCCTTGCTTTTGAAACCAACTACCGGAAATGAATCCTGGCATATGCAAACGTCCCCAAACAACGTGAGTTAACCGCGCTCAAGGCAACCTACCCCTTGTGTACAGCACAAGAAAAAAGGAAGAAAGAGAGAGAGAGAGGCATCTGGGTACCCAACACCAGTCTAGAGGGTGTTGGCGTACCGCCACTTCGACGCGTCCACACGTCTAAGACGCTCCTCACCCCCTTCACTGTTCAATTCATGCCTTCCGGTCAAGCTCTTGCCCTCCTCTGTTCTTTGGCCGACCAGCAACGCCGCCGCCTGAAGCACCCTTTCATACCCGCCGAACAAGAAAAGAAGCCCTCGTCATGTGTGTCCCTTCCTCAAACTTCGAAGAAGGAAAAGTATAGTTTCTGAAACGTCGGGACAATGCTCACTCAAATTTTAAAGATAAGAAGGCGTCGGCGGCATCTGATCCATCCGCCAAGCTTCCGACGCACGTGTTTTATCTTTTATTCGGGGCTGCTGGTGAATGGTACCGTCTGTCGCCTAATGGCTGCAACGGAGTGGTCGCGCATTTTTTTCTGAACCTCGTTGACAGCGGACAAACGAGACGTGCCAGCGCGGCGAGAAGAAAGACCACCTCGCAAGCGGCTCGTTCATCAAAGCTACCGCGAACCCACGGAGGCTGCATAGCACCAGCACACGACGATATTAGTTGAAGCACATTGAGTGGTTCCTGCATTTCTGAGCAAGCCTTGGAGCAACTAGTGAGTATCGCACGCAAACAGTGACCCCAAGCATGCCATGCGGAGTCCATACGTTGCGAAGATGGGAGGAGCAAGAAGCCGTGGCAAAATGAGTAAACGTTTTAACGACGTCTAGCAAGAAAAAAAAAGTCACAGTTTCGCCGCAAGGGCGAAGCAATGAATGCGATAGCAAGAAACTAATGCTATACGAAGTGAGGCTCGCCAATGGATACTCTCAGTTTGAACAGCGCTCCTGTTGCAAAGGCGACCGAAGCCGCGAAGGAAACTAGCGCGCTTTAAGTGTCGAGCTGTGACACTTGACAGTTCGCACTCATCTTCTGTTTGTTCCTTTATCGGCGTCCCTTGAGCTCGAGTGACTTTCCTACGCTCCGTAACATGGGCGCGGTGACATCTCGAAAGATCCCTCTTCCCCTCACCACGAGAAAACCGCGCGAGCAGACAGCGGAGTGGCAAGGTTCTCCCTGCGCAAATATAAGATGCAGCGAGTGAGCTCGCCGACGACTTTTAAATGTGCCCGTCGCGCTCCTCGCGCCATCTCGCTGGTAATGAAGGAACGCTTATAAGCGCCTGCCCTCTCTGAGTCCTGCCAGCGGTAGAGGGTGTGTATATAACGCTGCCCGTTAGCTACCTGAAAGATCTATATAGCAATTATATGGACAGTCTCGGCTGGGTTTTGTCGTCGCCGTGATGCACCGTATATGTATAAGTATGTATACATATATAAAAGCCCCAAAGAAAAATAATTGAGAAAATGCTTCCGAAGCGCGGAATCGAACCAAGGACCTCTTGCTCTGCAGCGAGTGGCGTTAACCACTACGCCACGGAACGCAGGTCCTCCACGTAGCTAACGGCGAGCGTTATATACACACCCTTTACCGCTAGACGGACTCAGAGACGGCCGGCGCTTATAAGCGTTTCTTCATTACCAGCGAGATGGCGCTAGGAGCGCGACGGGCGCATTTAAAAGTCGTCGACGAGCTCGCTCGCTGCATCTAATATTTGAGCAGGGAGAACCTTGTCCTTCCGCTGTCTGCTCGCGCGCTTTTCTCGTGGTGAGGGCAAGACGGATGTTTCAAGTTTTCACCGTGATGTCCGCGCTCATGTTCGGGAGCGTACGAAAGTCACTCGAGCTCAAGAGACGCCGCTAAACGAACAAACAGAAGATGAGCGCGAACTATCAAGTGACACAGCTCGACACTTGAAGCACGCTAGTTTCCTTCGCTGCTTCGGCCGCCTTTGCAACAGGAGCGCTGTTCAAACTGAGAGTATCCATTGGCGAGCCTCACTTCGTATAGCATTAGTTTCTTGCTATCGCATTCATTGCTTCGCCCTTGCGGCGAAACTGTGATTTTTTAATAATATAATAATATCTGGGGTTTAACGTCCCAAAAAACTGTGATTTTTTCTGAATTATTTTTCTTTGGGACTTTGATATATATATATACATACTTATACATATACGGTGCATGACGGCGGCGACGGCGACGGCAAAATCCAGCCGAGACTCCATATAATTGCTATCGCAATAAAATTCGGCAGATCCCACGTACCGTGGGAATCGATGTTATGCGAAGCATGCGCGGGATGGTCATTGTGGCGTAATTTTTCACATTGAGCGAAACGTTACGGATGGACGAGATAGAAATGTGGAAGTGGCATGCGCATGGACACTTCTTTTTTATTGAAATAGAAAACAAATGAAGGAGTTGTTGTCACCATTGCTTGGTGACGGCTACCCCTTTCCACATAGTTGTTAAGATAACAGAATAAATAAAAAAATATATATCTATATATACATGCACACTCATATGTTGAAGAGTCGCATATGTATTATATAACCAGTTGTTTACACATGCAGTTGCGTAACGATGCCAACAGCAATATGGGTGTTATCATAGTCCCTCGACTATGGTGTTACCAACACCAGACGCGGTAAGCTGATATGTAGTGTTTATATTCTTCAATACTGGATAGCGCGAATCCGAACAAGACAAAGAAGGAACGCAGATGCGCAGGACAGGCGTTACTCGCAACTAAGCTTCATTCAGGAAAGTTTCCCTAGATATATACACAGCCGAGTGGCACGTGCAGGCGGACTGCTTGTACGTTACAGTCACAGTTGCAGTTGTTACAGTTGTTATGCTTATACTTGCCCGTTGAGACGGAGAACACACGCACGCACGCACGCACGAACCCGTGTGCATGAGTGGAAGGGGTTCTTGGCAGTTCTTGAACAAGGTCATCATGACCGTGGTCAGTGAGCCCCAGCAGCTGGACCGGACTTGTTTCGGATCCGTTCATGATCGTGGTTACGAGGGGTCTAAGTGCAGTGAAGTGCGAGGTATAGTAGAGCTGGTGGATATCTTCGATGCCTCTTACGATGAAATGATCTATGATGCCTCCTGTCCTGGACGTGGCAGCGAGGTCTATTAATGCCCTGTCCACATCCAAGCCATCTTTCACGCAGTATAAGGACCAGACGTTGTTCGGTCTTGATAAAGAAATGTTGAAGGCACCGGTAATGATGAGAGGCCTGGTTCTCTCGGCAGATTTATTGTAGGAAGCATTTATCCCGGTTTTTGCGTAATCCACGTGGACCAACACGAGATGCAGTAAGCTTATTGTAGTGCTTGTATTCTTCAATACTGGCTAGCGCGAATTTGAATAGGACAATGAAGGAACATAGATGCACAGGACAGGCGCTACTCGCAACTAAGCTTAATTCAGGAAAGTTTCGCTAGATATACACAGCCGAGTGGCACGCGCAGGTGCACTGCACGTAAAGTTGCAGTTGTTAGAGTTGCGTTACAGCTGTTATGCTTACACTTATCCGTTATGACAGAGAACGCACGCACGTTTCACGAACTTGTGTGCATGTGTCGAAGAGGTTTTTGGCAGTTCTTGAATGAGGTCATCATCACCGTGATAAGTGAGCACCAGCAGCTGGACAGGACTTGTTATGGGATCCGTTCGTGATCGCGGCTATGAACGGTCTAAGTGTAGTGAAATGCGAGGTATAGTAGAGCTGGTGGAAACCGCGGATGGCTTTTACGAATAAATGATCTATGATGCCTCCTGTCCCGGGCATGGCACCGAGGTCTTGTGAGGCCCTGTCCACATCGAAGTTATCTTTCACCGCCTCTAAGACCAGGCGTTGTTGGGTTTTGATAAATCAATGCTGAAGTCACCGGTAATTATTAGGGCAATGGTCCTCTCGGAAGAGTTATTGTAGGAACCACTGACCCCGCTTTTTGTGTAATCCACGTGGTCGGCATTGCGGACCACGTGGACGAGTGAATAGTAGTTGAGCGTCTTCCAAGGCGGTTCTGTCTTCAGCTTCCTCACTTTCCTTGCGTCCGCCGCGGTGGTGTAGCGGTTACGGTGCTCGGCTGCTGACCCAAAGGTCACGAGTTCGATCCCGGCCGCAGCGGTGGAATTTCGATGGAGGCAAAATGCTAGATGCCCATGTACTGTGCGATCTCGGTACACGTTAAAGATACCAGATGGTCAAAATTTCCGGAGCCCTTAGCTACGGCGTCTCTCATAATGATATCGTAGTTTTAGGACATAAAAGCCCAACAATTATTATTATTACTTTCCTTGCGTGTCAATATGTGTGTGTTCGCGGTTACTGTGTTAGTTGAGACTGTATCAGCTGTGGCACATACCCGCAAAATATGAACTTTGTTATGCGCGTATCTGCCACACGTGACTGAGAGAAAGGGTTTCATGACGTACGCGACAGGTATTTTGCGTTATTCATGTCATGACCAGCGGATCGTGTTCGTCATACACTGATCCCTAACCATGCGAATTTTGGTACACCACACTGAGGCGTTTAAACGAGAACTTCAAATCATGTTTTCGTAGCTCGTCTTCTTGGTCTTTGTGCTTTTTACTTCCACATAGCTGCGAACATAGAGCCATTGTAAAACAATGTTTCGATTTGTGCTTGAGACCTTGCTTTTGCTATACTCGCGGACAACTTTTCTTGGCAATGAAGGGAAGGCTGCAGAGCCAAACTATGCGTGTACTACCGCTGAAGAACATAGTTCCACATATGCGTGCGTGTTTTCAGCATGAGAGTTAAACATGACAACATTACTTTATTTTCTACTGGACGCTATTTGAAAAGAGGAGCAGCACGTACCAAGGAGATATTTATATTTGTTTTACTTTATGCAGTGTCATTTCGCGTTTTCACACGTGTGAAAACGTCGCACTTTTTACGTGCACCTCACAGTCAAAATGGCGTCTTCACCCTCTATAGCTTTTCTGAAGACTTGCCGAAGGAGCTTCTGACGAATTTCACTAAAAAATGGCTGTCTACGCAGACGAAGCAAATGGTGTGTAATGTAATTATTCGAGCACAGCCGCTCGAATAATCGAACGGCCGTCACAGGAGATACGGAAGGTTCACGAACCGAAAATAAATTCGAAACGCGCGCTGAAGCAGACTGCTTCGCGGAGCAGTACATGTGCAGTAGCTCCTCCTCCGTAGCCTTCCCTTCATTGCCAAGAAAAGTTGTCTGCGAGTATAGTTCTATTTGTAGGGCTTACTCCTCTGCGGTTTTGTTCCCGATAGCAGCAATTTGTTGCGTATTTCCTCTGCAGTTTCCTGCCTAGCCAGAACTAATCCAACATGTTCAGTGTGTCAAATAGATTTGAAGTTTGCATTCACTTGAGCAACTTACCTGTATGTAGATTCACTAAAACCCGCTCCATGCTGTTTGAATTTTGATGTACAACCCCCGTCACATGATGCTCCAATAGGAACCTAGATGTACTCGAACAAATAACTGAATGAATGAAAAATTAAAAAAATAAGTAAAAAAGAAATTTCTCACAATTTTTGGCGTGCCTTTTGAAGTGATACCAAAAATTGATTACGACTAACGACAATAATTTATTATACATTACATTGGAGCCCTTACAATGCAATTTCATGGTTATCACACATAAGCAGTCATTCAAGCATAAAAGTCACAAACACTTGGCTTTCAGGGGTCCATGAAAGCTCCCTCGTCAAGTCGCCTGCTGGAGAAGCTCATACATCTTAACGGAATGGAGTCACTGTTAACATTTATTTTACTTTTCCTCATGTTGGTATTAAATTGCTTGCAACCTCCCCCCCCCCCCAAAAAAATAAAATAAAATAAAGAATTTGGAAAAAAATTTCTAAGACGAATACTTACAAGTCACCGTCGTCTGCGTGTCAGATGATTAAGACAGTGTACAACTCCATATTTGTTGTCTGACTGTCAGCTGATATCTTGAAATATCTCTGCTAGGTACGCAACAGCGAGGTTGCTGAAAGAAGTTTGCCACCCAAACAGATAGAATGAAAATAATGACGTCTATGGAGATAAGATGCAGCATTCTCAAATGATGTCCCAGTATAGTGTACACTTTATTATACGATCTAGGCGTCACTTCTCCTCTCCTGTAACTGGGACCACTGTGATTCCTGGGACCGCAGAGACATGTTCCTGGGACCACTATCCTACACAATGCTGTAAAATTGGCCATCTTGTTTCGGTGTTCCTTTCATGTGCATAAATATTTAGGCACACTACTTTCCCAGTCTGCTCAGTTCACATTATCATCATCATCATGACCATCAGCCTGTCTTATGTACAGTGCAGGACAAAGGCCTCTCCCAATGATTTCCAAGTTACCCTCTCTCGTGCAAGCTGATTCCATTTTATGCCTGCGAATTTCTGAATGTTGACACTCCATTCAACTCGTTGCCATTCTCAGCTGCATTTCCCATCCCTTGGTAACCATCCCAGTGCTCTGACTGACCACAGGTTGTCTGTCCTACGTATTACAAGGTGCGTACAAGTTACGTACAAGGTAATATAAGGAAACGTACAATGTACGTTTCTCTTATTTATTAAGCAGAATATCAGCTACCCTTATTTGGCCCATTATGCTGTACCATCTGCATCGAAGGCATGCTGCCTGGGGATTCAACCAGTTGACAACGAGAGCCTTGAAATTTTTTTACTTCGGTGTGAAGACTAGCGCCACTGCATTCACTGTTTCTTCTCATAGATGAGCTGTTATGCTTTTCGTTATGCCGTTACGCGTTCGCATAAACTATCACAACCATGAATGGCCTCCACCTTTATAGCGCGT
Source organism: Rhipicephalus sanguineus (assembly GCF_013339695.2). Lineage (NCBI taxonomy): Eukaryota > Metazoa > Arthropoda > Arachnida > Ixodida > Ixodidae > Rhipicephalus > Rhipicephalus sanguineus. The sequence goes on along the minus strand of NC_051184.2, from coordinate 153,136,114 downwards.
GGAACGCTCGGCCGGTGCGCGCTCTCTTCGTCCTCTTCATCTTCTTCCTCGCTCCTCGAAGATGTGCGCCCGGCGCGCGCGCTCTCCCGTTGCACCGATTTGTCGGGCGTGGGATTCAATGACTCGGATGGGCGAGGGAACGAGTACAGAGAGCGAGAAAAAAACATGGTTGATCCCTCTGTCATAGGAATCGGTATAACACGAAAGTAAAACGTGTCTTCACAGACGTAGTTGAGCGTTTGTTGTGCATTGTTTTGCCCCGACAAGTTGTAATGTCACGCGAAGAACGGCAAGCAGCTCGAAACTTCCGACGCGTTGCTCAAGCAGAAAGGGCGCACGGAACGAACATACACAAGATGAGCGCGAACAAACAACTGTCACAGCTCGATAGTTAAAGCGCGCTGGTCAAATACAAAGGAGGACGCACGAAACGAACGCACAAGTATACACAGGATGAGCGCGAGCTGTCACAGTTGTAACTTATTCGTTTGTGAGCATCGCGCTCCTTTCGCAAAAGCGGCCGCTTGGGTGAGCGAAATGACCTTCGTGCTCTCTGTAACTTGAACGCAAACTTGCGGTGAGAGCGCAAGACGTACAAGATAAGCGCGCGCGCAGGAGCGACCACGCCCTGTACAGACACACGCTCATCTCAACGCGGGGGGGGGGGGGGGGGGGGGCGACGACATTTAAAGCGCGCTCTTCGAGCCCCTCGCGCCATCTCGCTAGTGATAACGAAGACACGCTGATGTACCCTGATCTCCGAGTACCGCCGCTGGCAAGTGGTGTATATAAATAGCACGCCGTTAGTATGGCGAAGAACGTGCCGTTTGTGGCGGAGTCGTTTCGCGCAGCGTGTTGGGGATCGAGAGGTCGCGAGTTCGATTCCAGGTGACGGAACTTTTTCTTCTAGTTTTTTCTTTGCCATATGTTAGACTTTATATTTTATAACGTCATATCCGTGACGGAAATGCGTCAGCAGAGCCGTGGTGGACCCCGGCATAAAACACTTTCGTGTTAAAACAATTAGAAAGAGAAATATTCTTCACAAAAAAATTTCTTGACGAGGCGGGATGCGAACCCGCGTACCCACGATACGAAGGCGAGCATCGTAGCCACTCGGCTATCCAGGCACGCTAGCAGAGAAAAACATAGCCTTGCACAATACAGGATAGCAAGGGGGTTGGAAATGGAAATGAGGGCAAGGAGAGATGTGAAAGGGAGGAGGAGGGCAAGGAGGAGACGAGAGAGTAAAGCATAGCATAGAAAGAAATAGAGAGGAAGGAAGGTAAGAAACAGGACGATAAAGAAAGACAGAAAGAGGGAGAATAAAAGGAGAGAGAGAAAAAGAACTAGAAAGAGAAGTAATTGTATATATAGAGAAAGAAAGGAATAGAAATTCACAGACAAAAAAGACACAGAAAAAATAGAGAGAAGAGAGAACTTCCTTCAGGCTTGACACCACTATGCGAAGCTGCCTTAATTTCTTGTTGCTGGATTAGCGCAGTTTATCAGCATGCGGGAACAACATGGGAAAATAAAAAAGCAGTCGTACATTTGACGTTCCTGCTCGTCTGTGCTGTTCGCTAAGCATTTTTGGTACCGCTATTGCATACAATATGTAATATGCAGGGTCTCATGTCGAAATCGAGGAAATGGTGGAGCGTCCAGCAAAAGGAAATATATCACTCAGAACGCCCACTGTCAGTCGTAAAGCAACTTTTACTTGTTGGTTCGTTTATTGAACAATTTCATTAGTATGCATACTTGGCCTTCCACTTCGCTCCTCACCGTGCGCATTTGTGCGCATTTGTACAAGATTTCCTTCACACATTTATGCAAGTCTGTAAATTAGGTAACTATCGAAGAATTCAGGCTGCTGATGATTCTCTTGCAGAGAAAAATCTAATCGCAGCACACACTTGGCGAGATTAAGGAATTCGGGGGCATTGTCTCCTGCATTAACTGACAAGCTAACAACTACAGGATCCAACCAATATCCTTATAGCCTACAGAAGGAACGGGCACATGGCTCTGCATGCGTACAACTTTGTTCTTTTATAATGTTCCACCATCGCGATGTTGTAAACACTTGCCTAGAGTGGCCGAGCGGCAGGCTGCGGTCGGTTACGCAGCCCCTATCTCGCGGTATCTTCAAGGCTGCACTTACGTTCGATGGCACCATGCCGTATTTGCATGCAAGTAATGCCCCTGTACCAGGCGTCTCAAGCTCAAATCAGCTAGCGGGCCGCAGTCACGAAATGTAGTCTCTCGACGCGCCGGGATGGTGAAGCTCGTGGTAGGAGCGAGGAGGGGAAGCAGTTTGCGCAGGATGTCAGGTAGAGTTGCCATTTGAAAGAATCCATTTCCCGTATCTCATAGGTGGGTTATTTCTGAAGGGTATTTGACCTCAAGCTTCGAGAAACATACTGGTACTTATCTCAAGAATGACTGAAATCTGCACGCCGATTCTGATCTATACAGCTTTTGTTCCACGTTTATCCTTTAACACGTAGCGACCGGATGGAGTCATCATCATCATCATCATCATCATCATCATCATCATCATCATCATCATCAGCCTGTCTACGCCCACTGCAGGGCAAAGGCCTCTCCCATGTTCCGCCAATCAACCCGGTCCTGTGCTTTCTGCTGCCACGTAATACCTGCAAACTTCTTAATCTCATCTACCCACCTAATTTTCTGTCTCCCCCCTCACGCGTTTGCCATCTCTTGGAATCCAGTCAGTTACCCTTAATGACCACCGGTTATCCTGCCGACGTGCTACGTGCCCGGCCCATATCCATTTCTTCTTCTTGATTTCAACTATGATGTCATTAACCGGATGGAGTATACCTCACGAAAAAATGCTTGACGCCAGTCCCGTCTGTCTAGCTCACGAACATAAATATTAAGAAAATAAAAAAAATGTGGTAAGACGGGCCGGGCTTCTAGCGGGCCCCATGTGGCCCGCGGGCCGCGTGTTTGGACCCCGCTCGATAATTTCCTTGACTTCATTGTCGGTTAGTTTATTAGGTTGTAAATAACAGAAAAAACGAGCCCTCGATAAATTCGATGAGGATGGCAATGTGGGCTTGTTGGTATTGCAATGAACTTGATGGAAGCGCAGGCTAAATACAAGGACAACAGAAAAAAGGGACAGTCGGCACAACACAGCGCTATTCTGTTTTTCTGTTGTCTCTGACTTTAACGTGCACTACCACCAAGTAAAAGTTGATCAGTTCCGGTAGATTTGATACTTTCAGGTAGTAGACGAGGAATTACTGTTCGGCTGCCAGTTCCTAAAACGATCACGTGCCACGTGATGCCAGCTGGAAAAAAAAAATTAAAATTCTTCGACGCACGCCGCCATGACTACGAGCGGCGCTAACACTTTCGGATTTATGCGTACAGCAATTCGCGATAAATTGGACGGGAGGATGACCGCCGCTGTAGCCCAATCGGTAGAGCATCGGACGTGTTACTCGAAGGTTGTAGGTCCGCTCCCTACTAGCGGCAAGTTGTCTTCTAGTCCTGTATAATTTCTTTACATTTATATCATAATCACCACATTACCGTTAGAGACTTCAAATAATGCCCCTATAATTACCTCGGCTTCATTGTCTGTTAGTTTCATTTGGCCGTACAAAACAAAGACGACGATACTTTGATGAGTTCCCCTTCCTTCGTTCATATACAGTCGTTTAGTCTGGCACATATTGTCATGGTACCGAAGAGGTCATATGTTGAAAATTTTTACTGAACTCTGTGAACACCGAGAAATCGCTGGAGTTGCCCTTTAAGTAGGTGCCGACTTGTCCAACAGAAGGTTCTCCGCGATAGCTCTGGCACTTAACACACGTTGAAGTCTGGCGGCGCCAACATTTCGTGTGCGGTATATAGTGGCTTAAGCGCGGGCGTCGTGTCACGTCATGTGATCTTTTGGTTGGCACTTGACAACGGGACGATCTTGCAGGCCTCAAGAGCAGCGGCTGGCAGGCGATGCTAGAAGTCTGGCGTCACTCTTCTAGGAGGGCACGGCAATGTCAGCATTCCTGGCGTCTGGCTCACAATCGGTGTCGTTTCGAGGAAGCGTCGAGTACACCGCCACTTCTCTGTACAGGCAGTACCTGCGAGGAAAAGAGCATCGTTACAACTTTAGCGAGCTCGAGTAAATGCGTGCAAGCAGGCAAGCTACGCGCGCACAAAGGCAGAGTTGCCAGTTCCGCTTATAATGAGCGGATTTGGGCTTCTTTTTTTTCGCCGAGTCGCTTGTAGAATTTTCCAGTCGCTTGTCGCGTTTTTTGGGCTTATTTGCACTTTCCCGGCCGATAGGTATTTTAGTGATCATCACGTTCACCAACAGCGCGCTTGTCGATTACTTTGACTAGTTTAGTGTTGAAGTCAAACACGCGTTCGGGGAATCAACAAGTACCGTTAATCATGCGCCGGCAAACGTGAATTCAGCCGAACGGAGGCTACCCTGGAGACAATGTTAAAAGGTAAATATGTGCTTTCGTTCATAGTTGCGCATATTTTCGCTGTATAAAATAATTACTAGTGATTTTTTCAACTCCCCTTGGTATTTGAGTCACCTTTTTTGTTATAAATAAAATATTTTAAAGAATGGAAAGATTAATTAAATTTCCGCTTCTTTTGAGCTTATTCGCGAAAGCCGCGCCGCATTTTTCGGGCTTCTTTTGTGATGATTACTCGCTTGTTAGCTCGGTAGCATCTGACAACTCTGGCACAAAGTGCCGCGGTGCAACAGAAAGACTTTGATGTTTCTACGCGACCACAAGAACACGTGGTTTAGTGACCATAGCAGCGCTCAATCCCAATGTACACAGAACGTTTCGAAACACAGGTAGCGTGACTTGTATAGTGTTTAGGGGTTTATGCGTTTGCATCAGGCAGAACACAAAGATTCCTCATTTCTGCGATGTTTGAGGCCAGGATGATTGACATTTATTCGGCGCGTTGCATTGTTTAAAAAGCCGCAAAATCACCCGTGGCAAGCCGGCGCAGTTTTTTACAAATGGCTATCAGAACGGATTGAAGAAACGGAATTGTTTGAGGGCCGAGTTTCTATGTTAGACACAACCAAATATACGGAACAAACAAATAAGCCTCGGAAAGCTAAGGAGTCAATATTAGTTGCTTGTTACGGTAGTGTAGTAATTACGAAAAAAATTGAAATGAATAACTGTGGACGAAAAAAAAAAATAGCCGCGCGTAGGTTGCACTCGTGGCGCAAGGCTTAAGGCACAGCAGAGCTCATCTGTTCCTAGCTGGTCCTGGCCATACGCCAAGTGATGCCAAGTTATGCAAAGTTATATGAAGTAATGCCAAGTGATGCTAAGTTATATGAAGTAATGCCAAGTGATGCCAAGTTCCAGTCGAGTCCAGGACAGTCTTCTCTATCCGTTTTGGCCATGTTACGTCGTGGACTTCTCTAAACGAGTCGAGTCCAGCGCTCTCGCGTGGCAGCGCGCCGCCGCCACGCGCGGGCTTTATGCGGAGCGAAGGACCGCATGCGCAGTTGCTCGTGACGTCACATCTGGCGCGACCGAGCGGTTGCGCGCAGTGTCCGGGCAGGCGGGCTGGTGGCAGAGCCGTGTATGGTCACTGGGCTAGCGAAGCAGGCTCAAAGCTGTGCAACCAGTTACTACAGGCATGATGACGTCACCCGCGGTGACGTCATCGCGCCGGTGGTGTTTTTTTATTATCGGTGAGCACGGTTTTACGGATAGAATTAGCAGCTACGCTGTTAAAAACACCCCTTCCGTCAGTGGGGCCCCAACCCACGTGTTTCGAATTATGCGTCCTATGATCTACCAATTGAGCAACGATGGAGGGCGCCCACTTTATTGGGTATTTTTGTGGGTGTGATCCCAGGGAGCGTTACCAAGCGACACAATCAGATCAGATGGTCAAATGATCAGACAAAACACGGACTGAACGACCACAAAATATTGAATTACAGGACCAGTGACTCATTGAGTAGTCAGTTAAAACTAACCACTGCGCCGGTAGGTTTTTTGCGCGCAACAGATGAGGATCACCTCCACGACGAGACCGGAAGAAAATGCAGTCGGAGAAGAGTACTGACCAAGGCCCTCCACGAAGCCACGAGGTCGTCGACGGAGTAAGAAGTCATGGATTGTCTTGACAAGAAGTACCGGCCGCTCATAACGTGTGACGGCGGCGCCTATTCCGAGAGTGAACAAAAACAGTGCGACATAAAGTGAGCTCTGGGAATGTGGTGCCTACGAGGCGAAGGAGTTTTGCGTAAAACTCCTAGAATAATTCGAATAAGAGGCAACGAGTAACGTGAAACCTCATGTTACCGAAAAATGTTAACATCAGTATACGGTGCCCATTACATTAGCGAAATAGTAACGAGTACGTTACTAAATAACCGAAAAAAGTAACGCGTTATCGGTAACGGGGTTACATGTAACGTCTTACCGCCAACTATTTATACATGAATTTTCTAAAATCCTAGCGTTATCGCAGAGGCTCGTGCTATCTCCAGAATAACTTTGGTTACTCGTGTCATGCGCGCAATTTCACCACAACGGTCGAGAAGTTTCCCAAACATCGTGGCGCGGACTGCGCCGAGCGAGGGTTACAGTTTTTATGGGTGAAACCCGATCACAGCAAAAGAACGAAATAAACGCGCACGGCAGTGTGACTCACGTGACAGCGCACAGCGGTACGACCATGAGACCGGCAGAGATAAAAAATGGCAGGCCGGCGTCAATCTCGAGGACGGCGTTGAACACCAGGCTGGAGAAGAGGTTACCCGCGATCGGCACCAGGGACTCACAGGAGCTCCAGAAGGAGAACACTTTGCCTGCGTCATTCCGGAAAGAGTGACATGGCGAAGATGATTGCAATACTATGGTGCCAGAACTGACCCCTAAGTCTTACGACATGTAAGATTTATGTATTCTACATACCATGTCTCACATGTACCCGTTTTGTATTACTTTGAACGTAATAGTGTCCAACTCGTCAAAGCAATTGAGTACTTCGGCGTACGTTGGAGATGCAACTCACCAGCGCATTACACAACTTGGCATCAGGGAACACAACTTAACTACAGTGTCATGGATAGATAACCGCCCAGCCAGTTGTGCAAATCGATCTGCTGGCTTTGCGAAGTTCGAGGTAGCTTAGCCTTGCGATTAGGGAACGACAGCCAGCTGCGCTGTTAGCATCAGCGTACGCGACGTTAAGTCAGTGAAGCTGGGCCAGTGTTTTACTTGAGTGCACCTGAATGTACGCACTTCAATGCGTAAAGAGCATAGTACTTATAAGTTGCAATCTTGGTAGTTATTTAAGCATCCACTTTCACGTGCGATCCATGTCTGCAATACGCCACTGTATTCAACTGCATCTTGTCCAAAATGATAGAGTCTATGCTCCCCTTTCACTCAGCTGACACCTATATATGCACTCTTAAAAAAAAGAGAGTCAAAAGGGAGTCACGTCTGCTTGACTCTCTTTGTGGCAGCCGATGACCACCTTTTTTTCTAAGGGGAGTCACAATGCTCTGGTCGACGCTCCTGAATGAAATAGATGACTCCCTTGCTCCAAGGGAGTCAGTGATGGTTCTGCATATACAGGGTGGGTTTTTTTTAAAAAAGAAAGCTTCACTGGCTGCGACCAAGATACAGTTCGCTGCTTTGGCTTGTGGTATACCGAAAAATTTTGGTTGAGAATATATAACATGGATTCGTAAAATGTGGAATTACGCACGTATTGTGTTATGGCTTCAGTTACGATATTGCTGAAACGGCGCTTCGAAAACGTCTACAAGTAAACAGGGTTCTTAAAAAATCTTGCCCCCAAGCGAAACATTCAGTTATGACAACGTTTAACAATGGCAGCGCTGACAAATTTGCGAATCTTCGCACGTTTGCAAGCGAGGTTTGTAGATTCCTACGACAGCATGTATGGCAGAAAACATACATTTATTAGTGAAATGGACGTGCATGGTGTTGAACGCACTGGCGATCGGGAACACATCTAACTCGACGGCCGTAAAAACATGTGCCGCAAAGCTGGCATGATAACCGCGCACACCGGTTATCAAGGCGACGCTTTACCGCGTCTCCTAAAGAGCGACAATACTACCAGAATTATAGCTCGCGTGGTCATCATTTCTGCCCGCCACAGCTAAACTATATCTTCACGATAATCCGCGCGGGCCACCAAATCGCTCAGCAAACGTTGAGCACAGCTAGGCACGCACACACGGCCTCACCGCACTCTCCCTAGCCCCTAGAGCAGGGGATGCACGTTCACCTGCGCCCCCTCCCACCGTACAGCCCTTACAGACACACACAGGGCACGCTTCGCCTCCTCCACCCTGATATTATTCAATAGAGCTTTAACTATGCATGGATGTGTGTTCTATAGCACCAAAACAAAACCGAAACCATTTAGGCGTTCGTGGAGGCTACTTTAATCCAAAGCCGAAGCCATCAATACGAGACAGCCATTTTGGCCTGGCGTCGTTAGACTGGTTAGACGGCATTGTTCGTGATCCGTCTCGTTGTGGTCGTTCTTTAGTCCGCCAGAATAACCTGTGTCGTCAGGCGTGATTGCAAGTGATTGTTTTGCGTGACTTTCTTCGTGCTATGCATTCGTGGCGTAGTATCGTATCGTCGGCTCGCTCTTGCCGTGTCTGGCTGATCGTTTTGCGTGACTTTCCTTCCGTGCTATGCATTCGTGGCGTAGTATCGTGTCGTCGGCTCACGCTTGCCGTGACTGGCTGAAGCAGTGTCACTCAGTGTTTGGGAAAAAGCAGCCTCCGGACGGAGAAGTCCCTGCAGTAAGCTTCGTTTCGTCGTGAACTTGCCTGAGCAAGATGGAAGCGCATGACGGATCCCAGTGGCACCGACAGACGAAGCCTGTGGACGACGCTCCTACGGTCGTTATAGATTTCAGGTGAGTTCTGCCGGCTTCTGCCTACAACTCTTTATTCGCTTCACACGTAGCTTTGCCACTTGTCTTTCTGATGTTCCAGTTGCACGGATTTTGCTATCGTGTTTCAATGGCTTGGCAACGACGAAAACCGCACTGGACTATCCAGTAGCGGGTAAAACGGAGTGGTGCGCGCCAATATCGTGTTTCCTTATTCCATACGATGCCAGAAAAACATGAAATTGCGAGTTGAAATCTCGGTTGCAAGTCGAGTGTGGTGACACGTAGAGCAACGTTGCACCGATATATATTTGAAGGGTAAGATCAGCTGATCAAAATCAATCTAATGCACCCGGCCCGAACATGCCTGATATCCAGATCATGATTTTGGCTCGTGAAACTCTAGAATTTAGTGTTTCTTTCCTTTGCTACCCAGACGTTGAAACACGTTTATACGTATTTATTCGCTGCATATTCGAACTTCTCGCCGTGTTTGCTTGTTTGTTTGTGTGTGTGTGTGTGTGTGTGTGTGTGTGTGTGCGTGCGTGCGCGCGCGTCCGTGCGTGCGTAACTGCTATAAAACTTTGATGCAATAGCTTTTGTAGCACGGTTTCATTTAATTGAAACAGTGGTGACTTGATCTTATGATGCTAAAAATTATCATGCAACAAAGGTAAATGTGAGTTCACTTCAAAGTTGTAGTTTTTTTTTTTTTGTCCACAAACTGCATACGAGCATAACCTCATCCTCCTGTGATACTTGCTTTGTCTAATGTGGTGTGGTGCTAGTACCTAATAGTAAACACAACACCGGCTAGTAATAATGGCAGTAAACATACTGCTCAAACGCTGTGTTTCGTGGATATTGGATGCCTTTGTTATACCAGCCGTGGTTCAGTTCGTTATTATTTTCAACACAAAGATACAGTCTACAGTGATATTGTGGGCAGTGGACAAAAATCCTTTAAAATGGACTTGGAAGCGTTACGCTGCGAAGCCCAAGGACGCGGGTTCTATTCCTGACCCCGGCAGCTGCATTTAGAAGGGGGCGAGATACAGAAACTCCCATGCCCTCTGATTTGTGCACGTTGAAGAACTCCAGGTAGTTGAAATTAATCCGTGATCTCCCACTATGTAGCACCGCTTAATCGCATTGTGCTTTTCGCTCATAAATCTCTAGCAATTATTGCTTCGTCATTATACCTCGAAACACTCGCTGTATCCTATTTGAATTCTATTCGCCATACTCTGCAATGAATATTTAGCACTTTTTACAGCAGGGTACCTCATTTGACATTCTTTTACAATGCACCTTAATTGTCCCAATTTCGTGCCATAATCAGCTGTTGTTTTTAATATGTATATAAGTCACTTCAGCACTGTTCCTTTTTGTTTGACCGCTTCTCATCACCTCGATTGTTTGAGTTTGAGGTGATGTTTGTGCTGCACAGTTTGCCCGAGTTTGCTCCCAACCCTCTATACTGGTCAACGCTGGCTGGTGGGTTGTCCTTCCAGACAAACGGAAAAACGAGACCTTTGCCTGTTGATATAGATCTGAAGAAAAAATGGCACATTAGGCCTTTAGAATAGCTGCACCTTCGTGCAGCTGTTCTGAAGCCAGGCACTAGAAGGGCACGCTCACAATGATGCGACAGAAAGAAGGCAGTGAAGGCAAGCCTAGTCTTGTCGTACATTCGCCATATTTCGTGTAGCTGTATACACATTTTGCCGTTTTCTTCGTTAAACTAATAATAACATTTGGCGTTTAACATCCCAAAACCACGATATGATTGAGAGACGCCGTAGTAGAGGGCTCTGGAAATTTCGACTACCTGGGGTTCTTTAACGTGCAGCTAAATCTAAGTACACGGGCCTCAAACATTTTCGCCTCCAACGAAAATGCAGCCGCCGAGGCCGGGACTCGATCCCGCGACCTACAGGTCTTCGTTAAAATACTGCTAGTCTAGTGGTTATGGTGCTCTACTGCTGACCCGCAGGTTGCGGGATCGAATCCTGGCCGCCGCGGCCGCATTTTCGATGGAGGCGAAAATGGTTTAGACCCGTGTGCTTAGATTTAGGTGCACGTTAAAGAACTCCAGGTGGTCGAAACTTCCGAAGCCCTCCACTACGGCGTCTCTCATAATCTTATCGTGGTTTTGGGACGTCAAACCCCAACAATTATTATTATTATTAAAATACTGCTGCCATGCTATACAGGGTGATTTTTTTTCAGACAGTACATATCTTTTATAAAAAAACTCTATGACAGTCACGCTCCAGTAGTACTCTAGTTCGAGGCGGAAATATTCTGCCGCAACAAAAAATGCGTTGACGGGACTAATTAACAAAAACCCGTTAACTAATTTTTATTTATTGACTTGAGGGCAGTTGTTTATATTAGAAATTTGTAGTGCGTGCCGCTTTATGGTATGCCCATTTTTCAGAAATCATGAAAGTTTTACGTAACTCGAGATATTTATTGTGAAATTTTAAGGGCTAAATCAAAACTGATCGTGTCCGGCACACAGAAAACGCGGTTTTTCTGTTACGTCAGACCGGAGCTGCCCGCGACAAGGGAGTGACGAAATTTGAATGAAGGCGCGTCGTGGTCGTACCTTTTCGTGAAAACTGGCAAGTCATCTAACTTGTGTCAGCGGATCGCCTTACCTTTGCATGTGGCGTTTGGTGCTCATTTGTTTCTTTCGAGGTGCGCGCATCCGAAACGGCAGTAATATCAACCTTTTCTTTCTATGTTTACAGATAAGTACCACACATCGCACCTAAATAATAAGCTGTTTACTTGTGTATTTCTGAATGCTTGCAGATTTTCCTGATCACATTCTGCTTCTGCCCACCTTCATTAAACTATCATCACCTTCTTTTCACGTGTAGCTCCGAGCTTACGTAACAGAGAAGCGACGTTTCCTGCACGTCAGGCGCTATCAGTTTCGATTTCGTCCTTGAAATTCAAGGATGAATATCACGAATTACGTGTAACTTTCGCGATTAAAAAAAATGTGTATGCCATAAATTGGCACGCGATACAACTTTCTAATATAAACAACTACCTCCAGGTCAGGAATTAAAAGTTAATTAATGAGTTTTTGTTAATTAATCTCTTCATTGCCATTTTAGTTGCAGCAAACTATTTCCTTCTTGACATAGAGTGTGTGCGCGAAAACATCTTGAGCGTGACTATTATACAATTTTGATAAGAAATATGCGTTCTCTAAAAAAACATCCTTCTAATTGTACGGAGGTCATGCAGCGGAAACAGTTGCAGCTGGCTAAGGGAGTAACAGACCCTCAAAGTACAGCAAAGTTAATGAGTATCCCTGGTTTTGTTCATTGCCATGACACTTCATGGAATCTGGTGTGTGAGCGCTGCCCTTGTCAGATTAAAAGGTGATCGATCTGTCTGTCATCATGTGTTTATTTTTGTGTACTTGACTATTTCAGGTTGCTTCAAGACTGCACATTGAAGCTCTACAGCTGCATTTGACCAGGAAGCCTCCTTGGAAACTTCGTGTCTCGAGGTAGTCAAGACGTGTCCAAGAATTCGGAATCGCCACGCTTAAGGTCTGGCCGTGAGTGGTCTCGAATCAGTGCAACCTGCTGTCCTTTTCGCCAGAATGCCACCTGACCCTGACATGGTCTGGGAACACGACACTGCCAAGCTCATGCACACAAGCTGTGTCACCTATTGGGGTCCTGTATCTCAGATGACTACATGAGAATCCTGTACTACATGAGAACTACACATGTTGCATGTTTTGCGCTGTATGCCACATAAAATATGTAATGGATGTCGCAAAGAAGTGCTTGATGGCTGGCCATTGATTCCTATTCATAAAAACTGACTGCTGGCTATGCTAATGTTTATGCCAGGTCTAGTATATTGCCGCATTTGACAGTAATGAACGAATGTTAGCGAAACTATTGCTTTTCATATCTCACTCATTCTGACAGTAATGTGTCTCGCTGTATTTCTGGACGGTGTTTCTGTATTTCAGTTCTGTACAGAACTCTCCATACCACCGCTAAATATATATATTTATATATATCATACCTTATATATATAAGGTACTTGACACACGACGTACGTTTTAGCATTAGCATAGTGCTAAAACGTACGTCGTGTGTCAAATGCCTTCCTACAGTATCAGGACCTTCGTGATCTTTCTGTAGCTCTTATATTTAAGGGTCATTCCATGCCAAGTGTCCCAGACGTGGCGCTCGCACATCGCAGCTTTTGCTGATAAAATTTGTGCCTTTTTCCTGTGCCACATGGAGTATTGTGGCAAAACATTCTTGCTCGAAAAAATTTTTGACGGTCCTGGCACCCCCTCGAATTTCGCTTCTATTTATTAAACTGTACCTAATAGAAAAATGTGTATAAAATCTACTTTTGTGTGTTGAGCTTCTAAACTGCGCTTGCGCTATCGCAGAGGTTCTGTTTAGTTGTCCCATTCATTATTTCCGAATTTTTGTGTTTCACTACCAGCTACGTAGCTTCAAAAACTACAAAAATCTTCAAAGTTCGTGAATTTTTCTTGAGCTATCTGGAACTCACCCTAACCAATATTAATAATAGCCTGATTTCCAGGAAAGTGTATTTTAGTACAGAAATGTTTAGGGGTAAAATAGACTTCAGATCTTTCCGGAAAAAAAATTGTGAAATTAGAGAAAATGTACGATTTGTTGCATATTTGACCATATTTTTCATACTGATGCGGTCAAAGTAAAAATCCTCGTCATGCGGCGTTTGATAAAAGACTTCATCGTTAAGTAATGAAAAAAGTCTTATCAAATCATTTTTTTCTTTTAAGGAAGAAAATAATTTTTGAATTTGGTCCTCCGAACGCGCAGTGCATTTCATTTTGTTGCCACTTCGCCGCAAAGCACGTGGTAGCCCTTGCAGCTGACACTCGTCATAGGCAACGGCCAGATGCGAGATGTATGTCAGTGGCTCGTGAGTGGTCGAAAGTCTTGTCACGTTGATGTCAGGGCGACGAGTAATGAATTCGCGTTACAATGTGAGCTTGCTTGGCGGGCCCAATGGGAAGTATGGACGCCCGAGAGCAGCCTATGGCGTCGTTGGCACAATGTGCTAGAGGCCGTCTGTACAACACGTATACCCTGAGAAAGAAGTGTGTACAGTGTGCATTATTTCTTTCAGTATGTGTATGCTAGTTGTGCAGACGTCCCTCTAGGACATTGTGCCAACGACTCCACATGCTGCTCTCGGGCGTCCATATTTCCCATTGGGCCCGCCTAGCAAATGCTCATTGTAACGCAAATTCATTACTCGTCGCCCTGACAGCGCGACAAGACTTTCGACCACTCACGAGCCGCTGACATACATCTCGCATCTGGCCGCTGCCTGTGACGGGTGTCAGCTGTAAGGGCGACCACGTGCTTTGCGGCGAAGTGGCAGCAAAATGAAATGCACTGCGCGATCGGAGGGCCAAATTCAAAAATTATTTTCTTCCTTAAAACAAAAAAAATGATTTGATTAGACTTTCTTCGTTACTTAACGATGAAGTCTTCTATCAAACGCCACATGACGAGGATTTTTACTTTGACCGCATCAGTATGAAAAATGCGGTCAAACATGTGACAAATCGTACATTTTCTCAAATATCACAATTTTTTCGGAAAGATTTGAAGTCTATTTTACCCCTAAACATTTCTGTACTAAAATACACTTTCCTGGAAATCAGGCTATGACTAATATTGGTTAGGGTGAGTTGCAAATAGCTCAAGAAAAATTCAGGAACATTGAAGATTTTTGTAGTTTTTGAAGCTACGTAGCCGGTAGTGAAACACAAAAAAAATCGGAAATAATGAATGGGACAACTAAACAGAACCTCTGTGATAGCGCAAGCGCGGTTTCGTAGCTCAACACACAAAAATAGATTTTATACACATTTTTCTATTAGGTACAGTTTAATAAATAGAAGCGAATTTCGAGGGGGTGCCATGATTGTCAAAATTTTTTTCGACCTAAAGTGTTTTGCCACAATACTCCATGTGGCACAGGAAAGAGGCACAAATTTTATCAGCAAAATCTGTGATGTGCGAGCGCCACGTCTGGGACACTTGGCATGGAATGACACACACACACACACACACACACACACACACACACACACACACACACACACACACACACACACACACACACACATATTGAGAGAGCGTAGGCATCGGCAAGTTGGTAATTCATGTTTGACTTTTTGAGCGCGCAAAAGAACAGGGACGAAAAACGCCGCAGACACAGCGCTGACTTCCAACATATGCTTTATTTTCTACAGTGGTAGATATATATATAGACAACAAAAAACAACGCACGCAGGCGCATTGTACAGGAAGGCTTCATGTAAAACCACAAATAAGTATGCATGATAAGCAATCAAACAACCTGATACCGGATTTTTTTCTTCTTTAAGAGATCAAGCGGTCATTCCTGACTACCACTATCGTCTAGTCACCCTGTGGGCCTTAATTAGAAAGTCTAGTTCTTTTTGGATAGGTCAATTGAAGGTGCACTAATGCACATGTCTCCCAAACTTGCAATCTTCGCCGCTTCAATTATCTCACGTGTTGTTTGTGCCTGGCTCCTTCCTGTCGCAGTGCACTGCGAATACATGGGATCGCACCCACACTTCCTGCAGTGGAAAGCCAAATGTCCCACACCTCCAGTTCGCACGTTATTTGCGTGCTCACGCAGCCTGTCATTGGCACACCGTCCCGTCTGCCCTATGTATTTCTTGCCACAGGACAGCAGTAACTCATAAACGATGTTGTTCTCACATTTAACAAAGCTTTCTTTGTGCTTTTTTTGGCACCTGGGTTTTTCAGAACCACTGTAGGAGGCCTTGCACAGATTATAAAGCTTGTTTGGTGCTGAAAGGACGACTCTTACGTTGGCGTTGTTTCCTATCTTTTTCAGCCTATGTGAGACATCGTGAAGGTACGGTATGACGGCGCATTTCTACTTGACAGGCTCCGTTTCTGGTGAAGCCTGCTCCTCACCCTCGCGAGCATGTTTGACAGTCTTGAGAAGGCCCTCCGCCACAGATGTGACGACATACTGAGGAAACCCCGCCTTTTTCAGGCAGTCAGCTTGCGCCTGGAAACTACACGAACACTTGTGAGGACATGAGCGGCGAAGCGCATTCATTAGGTTAATTTTGCAATACCCCTTTTAACTAGCTTGGAGTGGCCCGAAGAAAACGGCAGAAGCGGCTTATTGGCCCTAGGCTCGTACGACCAGCAGACCTGGTCTCGCTCGAAGAACATTCGTAAGTCAAGAAAACGCAAGGCGTTGTTTTGCGGCATTTCATGCGTGACTGCGAGCGGTTGCAGGAAACGCGTGAACAGATCAAGTACGTTTGAAGAATCATTGCCAAATTCGCCTGGACTTGATTCTAGAAAGACAACGTAGTCGTCTACATATCTAAACACCTTCTTTACATTTGTGCCTGTTACTAGAAACTAGAAACAGAGCTAACAGGCACAAATGTAAAGAAGGTGTTTAGATATGTAGACGACTACGTTGTCTTTCTAGAATCAAGTCCAGGCGAATTTGGCAATGATTCTTCAAACGTACTTGATCTGTTCACGCGTTTCCTGCAACCGCTCGCAGTCACGCATGAAATGCCGCAAAACAACGCCTTGCGTTTTCTTGACTTACGAATGTTCTTCGAGCGAGACCAGGTCTGCTGGTCGTACGAGCCTAGGGCCAATAAGCCGCTTCTGCCGTTTTCTTCGGGCCACTCCAAGCTAGTTAAAAGGGGTATTGCAAAATTAACCCTAATGAATGCGCTTCGCCGCTCATGTCCTCACAAGTGTTCGTGTAGTTTCCAGGCGCAAGCTGACTGCCTGAAAAAGGCGGGATTTCCTCAGTATGTCGTCACATCTGTGGCGGAGGGTCTTCTCAAGACTGTCAAACATACTCGCGAGGGTGAGGAGCAGGCTTCACCAGAAACGGAGCCTGTCAAGCAGAAATGCGCCGTCATACCGTACCTTCACGATGTCTCACATAGGCTGAAAAAGATAGGAAACAACGCCAACGTAAGAGTCGTCCTTTCAGCACCAAACAAGCTTTATAATCTGTGCAAGGCCTCCTACAGTGGTTCTGAAAAACCCAGGTGCCAAAAAAAGCACAAAGAAAGCTTTGTTAAATGTGAGAACAACATCGTTTATGAGTTACTGCTGTCCTGTGGCAAGAAATACATAGGGCAGACGGGACGGTGTGCCAATGACAGGCTGCGTGAGCACGCAAATAACGTGCGAACTGGAGGTGTGGGACATTTGGCTTTCCACTGCAGGAAGTGTGGGTGCGATCCCATGTATTCGCAGTGCACTGCGACAGGAAGGAGCCAGGCACAAACAACACGTGAGATAATTGAAGCGGCGAAGATTGCAAGTTTGGGAGACATGTGCATTAGTGCACCTTCAACTGACCTATCCAAAAAGAACTAGACTTTCTAAGCAAGGCCCACGGGGTGACTAGACGATAGTGGTAGTCAGGAATGACCGCTTGATCTCTTAAAGAAGAAAAAAATCCGGTATCAGGTTGTTTGATTGCTTATCATGCATACTTATTTGTGGTTTTACATGAAGCCTTCCTGTACAATGCACCTGCGTGCGTTGCTTTTTGTTGTCTATATATATATATGTACCACTGTAGAAAATAAAGCATATGTTGGAAGTCAGCGCTGTGTCCGCGGCGTTTTTCGTCCCTGTTCTTTTGCGCGCTCAAAAATGTCAAACACACACACACACACAGATATATATATATATATATATATATATATAAAATGCTTAACAATTGTGGTGACGTGGCTAAGGACTACGCATTATTCGCAGGATGTTGTGCCTATAGTTTAGGTGCTTACTGATAAAACAGTAGGTTGTCATTACAATGTGAACATGTATGAAATGGCATGAAGTGTTTAAAACCGATTCAAAGAATAATTTTACGAATCGCAGAAATTTCAGTTTGTTTATAGGATGAAGGCATGGAGACGTGAAAGAGAAGACACAGACAAACCAAACGCTAGCGTTTGAGCTGTCCGCATCTCTTCTGTTTCCGTGTTGCATGGCTTACTTTCTTCTAGAATCAACATTTTTTGTTGTTTTACGCGAGCGGAAATTGTTCTGAGACTCATCTATATAAACTTCGAGTAGTATTTTATTTCCCCCAGAGGAATCGAGTGCAGCACTGTAAAGTTGCTACAAAAACTTGTTGCGGCTGTCATGCATCCACCACAGTGTTCCTGTTTGAGTAAACCCGGTGGAAGTGCCTTGTTGAGTAACAAGAGGTAGCGGCACCAACTTTCGTCGATTGTCAGATAAAAACCCTAATGGTGTTCGCTCTGATTTGAAGTTCTTTTGAAATTCTTGATCAATCTCTATAAAACTTGTTTAGTTTATGTGTATTTGTACGCTGATTTTGAAAATGCAAATATTTTTCTACTATTATATGTCGTGTTAAGTATATCAAACATTTCATGTGCCATGTTAGGCCTGCACGAGTTACAAAGTAAGCATATCACAATAATATGAAATGGGAACTGTATGCAACATAACCAGAATGCATGTCCTAAACCCACTTAACAATAGTCATAGTATGCTGAACATTGACCAGTAAGTGTATGTCTAGCTGGTGATTCGCTCACGAGAGTTCAATATTACGTAACTTTTAACTCAAATGGGTTTAAAACGCGAGTTCGTATGTGGGCTAGTGGGTTCATGAACATTATGCCAGAACAGCGCAGTAAACTCCTTTAAAACTATTGCATACAGTTTTTATCCCCTAACTATAGCGATATGTCGATTTACTTTGTAACTCCAAGTTTGGAAAGGCTTGCTCATCAAGACACATGAAATTTTTATGTGTAAAAACTGCGTTTTCTTCCAGATAATTGCATATTTGAAATCGCCACATAAGTAAACCTAAACTCAGCAAGTTTCATCAATATCGACCAAGAAGAAAAATAAACGCATTATTTGTTGCAGAGTGTCTCATTGAGTACCACGAAGTGGTCACACTGACTCTTGCCAGGGGAGTCATGTACACCACTGTCCTTAAGGACAACGGAGTCAAAGGAACGCTCCAGTGGGGGTCAGCGTTACCATGGCAAAGGAGTCACCCTGACTACCTAGAGGTACTAGCGGGAAATAAAAGGTAGTCACGTAGACTCCTGCGTTGGGAGTAACGTAGACTCTCTGCTTGTGAAGAAGGGAGTCGTTGGTCTGAAGAACGAAGGGAGTCGTTTGACACCCCAAATTGTGAAGAAGGGAGTCGTTGGTCTGAAGAACGAAGGGAGTCGTTTGACACCCCAAAAGGTCATCATATGTGTAGCGAGGCGATTACCACCCAAAGGTAGTCAGTACAGACACCCTTTTTTTTAAGAGTGTGCCACGCTGACTGTTGTGTGTGCCGAGCGTAAGAACGCTCGGTCACATACGATTTTGCCTTTACTCCCTTTGACAAGCACATCCGCGGTGAGCAGCGTTTGAATGATGAATGAGTAAATAAGTAAATAAAATGAATAAATCGGTAAATAAATAAATAAATAAATAAACCACACGAAAGACACAGCGAACGAAATGGGCCGATGCAGCGCAGATGGTGGAAAGCATGGGACCAGTCGCGTGACCACGTCACAGCTGCAGCGTCCGACAATGAGCGCGTGCGTGCAGAAAAGCACAGCTGTGACCGCAGCAGGCGTGTCACAACATGTGATATAAAGCCACGCACACTACGGCCAACACTGAGTCACGATCTGTGCATTGCTACGAGAGGGGCGCATCTAAAGGTGGCATGTAACTAAATGCAACTTGTACTTTTCCAATAGTGACTGTTAGAGAGAAAAATGGTTCCGGAAAAACAAACAGACAAGAGGACGCGGCTGTCGACGCTGTCCGTACCAGCTCGTCGTTACGTGACGGCGAGCTAATGTGGCTTCGTTAATTTTATTATATGAGAAGGATAGGTTGAGCTCCGAACAACCCAAATAACCAATTACGAAATTCCGTGATAATATCGCCCCGTTAAAAGAATACCTGCCCCTTTACGCTGTTGCAGCGCCGGTTGTTCGGTCACGCTTGCACGCGAGGGGGCGCAAGTAGTTTGGTTGGCTCGTTGGTTTATGGCGATTTACTACCGAAAGCAACTCAGGCCATGAGAAACGCTTTAGTGGAGGGCAATATCGACCACCTGGGGTTCTTCAACATGCATTGAAATCACGCAGTAACGGGCAACCGCCGCGACCGGGATGGAACTCACGGCGTTCCGGTCAGGAGCCGAGCACGTGTACCTTAACCGCTGAGCCACCGAACCGGCGTCCATGTTTATGTAGCTGCATACTTGCTTAATCCCTTATGATATCAATTAGTTAATCATTTAGTAAACACAACCCATACAATAGCTGACTGAAAATATGGACGCTGATAACTCAAACGTCTCTGGCTATTCGGAAAAGACTGCGCCATCGGCCCAGGGAAGACCGAGATTTTAATTTGTACTTTGTCTTAAAGTGCCCTCAAGGTAAATGAGATTACAAAGAGAACTAAGGGAAAATTTTAATTATATCATAAATAAATCATAATTGGAACACAAGAAAATGCACAATATTAGCGGAAAGATAAATGTAATTCGCAATAAATCTTCTATGAAGCGCGAGAGCATGTAGACGTCATTGCGCAAATATTAGCGGCAGACAAACATTTATTAAGATACAAAACTCGACGTGTAATGTATTCTTTAGACGAATATGCGTAATGGACATAGTCAAGCAAGGTGCTCAGTTGAAAACGATGGCGAATGGCGAAATTTCACGTGATATTTACTACCAGCTTATTTTAGGTTCACTGTCGGATGAATGCCTCTTCCAGCGATCTCCAGTTCTTCCCATCTAATAACACCTGATACTTCATAATAATATCTGGGGTTTAACGTCCCAAAACCAAGATACTTCATAAAACATGTTGTTGGGCCAGTTGGTTCATACTGTGCAAAAGGTAATAACTGTACAAACTTTGCAAAACATAATTATTTATCTGCAAAATCTACCTCGTGTTCTTTGACAAAGCCTTCTGTTTATGTAAATTAACATGTTGATTACATTTTAGTTATCGTTTATAATTAGTTCTGCATTATTTGCTTGTAAATGACTTTTCATGTAAACACTTAATTTGTTTTGTTGTTTCTTTCTATTATTATCATTTCATGCTCTATGTCCTGCTTTATTTTCTCTTCTCTTTTTTATTTTATAGCTCATTTAACTGCTATGTGGCCATTATATACAGTTTATTGATATTGTCAAATGATTAATAGGAGGTCGCCCTGACAGTTTTGTAATTGCGGGACCTCCTTCTGTACTAGTGATGAATACAGAAGATTTGCTAGACAGTCAATTCAACGGAACTAAAATCGGGCCATTACATACCGGCTTCGTCCTTGCTGATGAGTTTTGACACGTTGGACAAAATGGCCACGGGTGTCACGCTGCTCAGGGACCCAATGGCACAGCCTGCGAAACCAATACTTTCAGATTAAAACACGCCAATGATGTGCGAGCGGCGCACCACCGCGATAACGAGATGCATGTTGGAATAATGTGCGCTGTCAATGTCACTTCGCTGCATTGCGATGGCTCAAAACAGAGTGAATGTTTCGAGAAATTTCTAATGAAAATCAATACAGAAATTTATAAAAACTTAAGGTTCGCTTATATCTCTCGCTCTGGGACTGACCAGTGCTGCAGTAGATTCAGCATGTTCGGTTAAGTGCTTGCGTGCTCCGTCCACCTCCAGTGTTAAGCTGGAAAACCCACATAACACAAAAGCACAAAAATAAGTTTTTTTTTTTTTTTTTTGCAAAACACACTGCTTATGAATACCAAACTGTGTACGTATACCACCATTTTTAGAAGATGTAGTCCCAATATTGGACACCCGCTCACTTACTGTCAAAATTTATCGATTAGTAATTGTCAGAAAAGGTGCTGTTAGAACGTTGTCGTGAAATCGATGTTAGGGAGGCTGTTATTAAATTCTCGAATAAGAATGCCTCAATTTTACATCGATTTAGGTAATGCAGCACGGTATTTATGTTGAAATTAACAGAATTGTTCGCACAAAATCCCGTCTTGCGTTCAGATCCCATCTGTTCTTCAAGTTACACATGGTTTTCTTAGTGTTCATGTCATTCCGCTATAAATCTTTGGGGCCGGGGCAGCAACAAAGCAGAGAGACCAAGCAGAGAGCAGACGAACATGCGCAGCGTCCACTTCGTATCAAGTGAGCTCGGAAGCGTCTTTAGATTATTGAATTTCTGGGACACGACGAACGAACGGCACAAATTGCATTCGCAGGTCAGCCACCTAAGCTGTGGTAGACGCCTAATCCAGATTAAGCACCGACACTTCTGCTCCGATACAGCGCGCGTCATAAAGACACTACGACCGCGAGAAAACACTTCGCCTGCAGAAAACTGAGGCCCATACGGCGGCAGCCGCAGAGTCGATCGGCCCCGCGGGAGCGGCGACGTAGTGCAAGGCCAGCCCCCACCAGAAGACGAAAGTTGCATGAAGTAAAACGAGCCTTGTTTATAGCTTTCTCAAGGCACTCGAACGCTTATACACTGCAGGGTCACGAAGCTCGAGGAGTAGATGATGCCGCTGACAATGTCCCCGTGGGTCACTTGAGGTCACGGTGTAAGTAGAGCACCGAAGTCTGTCGACGTGTCGGCACCCGGTCGCGGCATGTACAGGTCAACACCGTCGCACATTCGCACCTTTACGGCGTATTGAGTGAGCGCTGACCTCATTAAGTGAGCGGAATATACCGCGCTTAGCGGCTCGCCGCTGGAGGCGGGCGGCATTCCACCCAGAAGGTCACAAAAACTCCAAAAACACTGCCAGTCAACGAATGCGCAAATGGCGCTGCACAGAACGAAGCAAACCGAGGCAAAAGCGGATCCCCCAACATGGCCGCCGCTTACGGAGGGACGGTAGAGACGTCACGTGCAAGGCATGTCGTCATCATCAGCCTGTCTACGCCCACTGCAGGGCAAAGGCCTCTCCCATGTTTCGCCAATCAACCCGGTCCTGTGCTTTCTGCTGCCACGTTGTACCTGCAAACTTCTTAATCTCATCTACCCACCTAATTTTCTGTCTCCCCCTCACGCGTTTGCCATCTCTTGGAATCCAGTCAGTTACCCTTAATGACCACCGGTTATCCTGCCGACGTGCTACGTGCCCGGTCCATATCCATTTCTTCTTCTTGATTTCAACTATGATGTCCTTAACCCCCGTTTGTTCCCTGACCCACTCTGCTCTCTGCCTGTCTCTTAAGGTTACACCTATCATTTTCCTTTCCATCGCTCGCTGCGTCGTCCTCAATTTAAGTTGAACCCTCTTTGTAAGTCTCCAGGTTTCTGCTCCGTAGGTAAGTACTGGTATGATGCAGCTGTTATATACGTTCCTCTTGAGGGACAGTGGTAGATTGCCATTCATGATTTGATAATGCTTGCCGAATGAGCCCCAACCTATCCTTATTCTTCTAGTTATTTCACTATCATGGTTCGGCTCTGCGGTTACTACCTGTCCTAAGTAGACGTACTCCTTTACAACTTCCAGTGTCTCGCCACCTATCGCAAAGCGCTGTTCTCTGCCAAGATTGTTCCACATTACTTTAGTTTTATGCATATTAATTTCCAGACCTGCTCTTCTACATTCCGTATCCAGTTCAGTAATCATTAGCTGTAATTCGTCTTCCGCGTTACTCATCAGCGAATCGCAGGTTACTGAGATACTCTCCATTAACTCTTGTCCCTAACTCTTCCCAATCTAGGGCCCTGAAAACCTCTTGTAAACACGCGGTGAATAACATTGGAGAGATCGTGTCTCCCTGCCGTACGCCCTTCTTTATTGGGATTCTGTCGCTTTCTTTATGGAGGACTATAGTGGCTGTGGATCCGCTGTAGATTTCTTCCATTATGTTTATATAGGATTCGTCGATGCCTTGATTCCGCAGTGCCTGCATGACTGCTGATGTCTCCACCGAATCAAATGCTTTCTCGTAATCTATGAAGGCTATGTATAGGGGTTGGTTGTATTCCGCGCGTTTCTCTATCACCTGATTGATAGTATGAATATGGTCTATTGTTGAGAATCCTGTACGAAATCCTGCCTGGTCCTTGGTTGATTGAACTCTAATGTCGTATTAATTCTGTTAGCAATTACTTTTGTAAATAGCTTGTAGACAACGGACAGTAAGCTTATGGGCCTGTAATTTTTCAGGTCCTTGACGTCCCCTTTCTTATGGATCAAGATGATGTTGGCATTCTTCCAAGGCATGTATTCCTGCTCTGAAAGCAGCGCGCTTTCTTAGGCCCACTTTTGAAGTGACGGCAGCATATGACACTAGTCAGGGCTGTCTGACGTTTTCGCGTGCCATTCGTGCATAGGACCGTAGGAAATGCTTTTGTGGTCACAGGTTTTCGAAACTTGAATTTGGCGGGATACATTAGAAGAACGCAGGCAACTGTCCCACAGTACAGTAGTGCCGCGGGTGTAGGTGGTTCTACGTGTTTGAATCTGGAAATGCAGTTGCCACTTGGCCCGTCTCGAGAAAACAAGGTCAGCGTGGGCCGCGCATAAATACACAGACGGAGTTCAGAGTGAGATCATCGCCATTTAATAGCAATATTTTTTTTTTAGTTTAATGAAATGTGAGTTGTTACCTATCGCTGCCAGCTTCACTTTTCGAGCTATCAGTCACTGCATTATTCAGCCATGTGAATCCTGCAATTTGTCATGATTGACGTATTGAGAGCAGTCAAGAAATTTGCAGGCCAGCCCAGTTGATATTCCTAATACACTCGTCATGATTTATTTTTCAGTATTGTGTACACAATGTGCAGCTCACAATCTGCAACCAACTATACAGCTCACGATGCTCAAATGAGCCAATGGCCGTGGACTTTGTCTTTATGGCGCGGTTATTTGGGCTGATGACATCATTTGTCGAGAGAAGAGGGAACAATTTCTAGCTGACTTTCAGAATGAATTGTAAATTCCCGATCGCGTGCTGCTCTATAATGTTTGGCTCACATGTTCTCAAAAGCATCGGCTATCGATCGGCAGCGTTTTCTGACCATGCTTAAAAGGTGCTGCAGGGCCCCTCCAGGTGTCAATTTCGACGAAGGGCGTGAATATACCTTTTGGGTGCAAGTCAACCACTATTTGTATTGGTTTCGTTACCTTCCTGGTGTACTTTTAAATTTCAAAAAAAAGTCTATATGCATATCAAACTGTTGCTGGAGGCTGGTGTATAGCTATAAATACACATGCATCTTGCTCCTAGGGATGCTGTTAATGAGATATGTAATCACCTTCCCTTTTAATGGTCTCGTGGAGTTTTGAGGGGATGTTCTCTTTGCCTAGCAATCATGCTGATTCTGTAGTGTTTATAGCAAGCACTAAAGTAGGATGAATTCTATAATTACATCTCTGCTAGCGCTGTACTTTGAAATAGTAAATTGTTAATTGGTTTTTTCCTTGTAATTTTTTTCATAAAATTGTTGCACTGTTTATACTGAGTGCCCTAGTGTTCGTTCAACGGGCGGGACTTGCATCTTGTTAGATTGTCATTATAGAATGTCTGCGTTGGAACAATTTTGGACTACGCCTAGGGCTCTAATCAGTTTAAAATCTCATCTATTAAGACATAAAGATAAGTGCTCACTCATTCTAACAATAGCATTATTTTTCTCCAAATACGTCGAGTACCATTCTTTGCGATTTAGAGGCTTAGTGCAATAAATTATGCGTATATCTTAGGCGCTTTCACCCGTTAAGTTTTATTTCGCAGAATACTTGCGTGTGAAAAAAATGAACAGAAGAAACGACGGAGGCGTTCGGTAAAATTGAGAGTATTTGTGCTGTGGTTAATAGACAACGAAAAGGCCTTCGACTCAGTAGAGACACCAGCAGTCGTGAAAGCACTGAGTCACCGAGGGTTACCAGAAACATATATAAGTACCTGAGCCGACATCCACAAAAGCTCTACAGCTGCCTTACGTCTCCACAAAAAAGCAATAGAAAAATGAGTAATACAAGGAGATACAATATTCGCAATGCTGTTCACTCATTGATCAGAATTATTTAACCAGCTATAGGAAATATATAACAGCGAAAAAGAAAAAAAGATGCATCACACAGAAAGACGCACAGATATAGCGCCTGTTTCTGTGTGTTCCGTATTTGGGACTCTGTTTTATCTTTCCTAAGTACAAACCAAATCTCCCAAGCATCCGTTTCAGCTAAACGACTAGACTAGGAAGAAAGAGGAATAAATGTTAACGGAGAATATCTCAGCAACCTACGATTTGCATATGGCATAGTGCTCTTTTGCAGCTATGGTAACGAATTAAAAAAAATAATTGAGGACTTAAACCTAGAAAGTATTAAAGTGGGGCTAAAAATTAATATGATGAAGTCATAACCCGGCGAAAGAATTCACGAACAGAAACCAACCATTAGGATCGAATGTAAATTACTAACAGGGCAGCCTAATCACGAATAGGAAATTCACCGAAGAATAAGGATTGGAGCGCATGCGGCAGGCAATACCAAATGACAGCCAATCGGCGGCTGTCGTTAAAGCGAAAAGTATACAATCACTGCATACTGACAGTTCTCGCATATATGGCGCTGAAACATGGAGGGCAACAAAGAAACTAGAGAAAAGATTAAGGACCATGCAGTCTACAACGGAAAGAAAAATCGTAGGATTGAGAAATCGAAGGATGGCCAACACTGGGTCAGGGAACAAACAGAGGTATTGGACATTCTATTGTAGTTGACACCAAGCGAAATAAATAGACCTTGGCCGACCACGTAATGCATATAGGATAGAAAAGTGGTGGTCAGTTAGAGCAACAGAATGGTTACGAAAGGATGGTAAACGCAGTCGAGTAAGACACTGAGTTTGTGGGAGTGACGATCTTAAGTTTACAGGGACAAAACGATAGATACCTTTCTTGTTCGTAGGAAGCACGAGGAGATTATTTCACAACGTAACTCTCTTTGAGATGTTTGTAACAACAGCGAAACCTTTGGGACGCACGCTGGTAGGTTGAGGCAACAGGGCTGCAACCGTGACAGTCAAGACAGACTGCTAGATCAAAGCGTTGATTGGTGCGCAATATGACTCATTGTAAACCAGAAGAGCCTCAGAAACATCAAAAGCCCGTTGAAGGACACAGATTTCAGCGGAGAGAGGACCAGTAATGAAGACAATGACGCAGTTGCCCCCCTATTCGTTACCCAAGAAAAATTTACAGCGCGGAAAACAGGCAACGGGAGGAGAAGAGGTGACACAGACTCTCCTGTTACGTTTGTTGCATTTTTTCCGCACAGTAAATTTTTCTTGCGTAATGAGGTACCGACTGGGCAAAAGGTGCACGTTAACCCTTTGTAAAGACATGTCCTCATGGTGGCTATGCCAGTTGACCACACAAAACGAAAATGCCGAAAAGCCCACCGTCAGTTGGCGTAGTTATGAAAAGAGCGTATGCTTAGCGCGGTGTACAAGCTCATGAACACCGCGCTCCTTGACGCTGCCGGTTGGCTTCGTTGCCGTTTGATGTTTACTCTCAGAATGTTCGCACGCATGCGTACACGTCACACACAGTATGGTCAGCAATACTAGGAAACCAGAAGTGGGATTTGCTTTGGACCTCTAAAAAATATCGGCATCTGTCAAGCCCGTTGTTTAAATGGCGGAATTGCGAGTGGGAGCGTACCAAAAAAAATTTCACTGAGATCCACGGATCCCGGATACTCGCCGGAGTTTGGCTTAAGACGGCGTGTTGAAGTCGACAAATTAGTACTCCGTTTTTTTCTTTTTTCCTTCTCTGTCCTCCACACCTTATGCATCGCTGTATACAATTTGCACGGTGCACTTATGCTTACTTCCTATGGCACCCTCGCCATTTCAGACGTCTCTTTATGGTACTCTAGTGCAGAAAATAAAACGGCAGCAAATGCCTCTATGCTCTCAACGGCGCGCATTGCGCAATCGTAAATAAAGAATAAACATCACCGCTTACCCATGTAGAACATCCACGGCTCACGCGAGAAGCCCTTGATGACGAGAAAAGCTGTCATGGAGAGGATACCAGCCATGGCCATCACCAAGTCGGGCAGCTTGAGCACGCGGCTGCCGACGCCGATGAAGAGGCCCGAGCACACGATATCCAGCGCCCCGAAACCCGCCGCCATGTTGGAGTACATGGCGACGCTCCAATGAAAGCGCCGGAGAGAGAAGTAGAAGGAGATGCTCTTGCCGGCTGCAAGGAAACGTGCTTAGCCTCTAATGACACCAAGGAAGACCGACTCATTAGTTAAAAAATACAAATCGTTACGTAAATATCAGCGCCAGCTATACACGACTCTATTATAGGGATCACAAAATGCAATATAAATTTGAATCCAAAATGCAATATAAATTCACAAAGTACAATATAGGTTTGAATCCGCGCAGTTCCGCCACATGTAACGGCTTCCTTTCCGCTACAGCCGAACAGTTCAGCTTAATAATATGCCAGCCAAGCTTTATGGTTACAGAACACAAGCATGTCAACTTTCTCGCCCTTCAGCCTGCTCCTCCGGCTTCACCGTATGCAACGCACTCGGGGAACTAAGTTTACGCTGCGATGAATTCGCGCAATTGATTTTATACTATAAATATTGCTATCGAATTTACTATCGATAGCGCTATCGATACTTTTTGCTACCATCGATAGTTTGATAGTGACTCAACTATCGATAGTATCGATAGTACCCTCGATAGTTCTGCATCACTATTCTTTTAGCTAAACCCATGCAGAATTTCAGCTCAAACTTCAGATACAAGTGGCACATCGAATTAGATTCAGAATAATATTAAGTTATAAGCATTGCTATTTAACTGGCATCAAAGTCTGAGCTGTTTGTGGTGACGTCTCAACAAAACGTTTGAGCAATGGAAGGTGCTGCCATCTCTAACCGTCACCGTAGTGGCGCATTGGTTGACCCGATGCTTTGCGATGTCATCGCATAATCACACGGCTTCAGCAATCACTCCATTGATTGCGGAGGTTGACAACGTTCTCGATTAGAATAAAGGGAGCAGTGCTAATTAACAGATACAGTCAAAAGAGACGTGAATTTTTTTTTTTTCGGAATTTAAACTGCGAAGTAATGAAGGATAAGAGAGCTATGGAATCTTTGCAAACCGCCAGTTACAACGTAAGAGGCTGAAACTTGGGAGGATAAAAACCTAAGAACCACGCAGCGCGCAGTAGAACACGAAATGATACGCGTAACGTTAAAAGATTCAAAGACATCAAAATAGGTAAAACAACAAACAGGGGTGGCTGATGTGCTAGTTCATATTAATTGAAAGAAATGGGTTTTGGCCGGCTACTAACGCGTAGGACAGCCACCCGGTGGTCAGTCAGAGCAACGCACTGGATACCAAGGGAACGAAAAAAAAAAAGCTGAGGAAGGCAGCGAGTCAGATGGAGCGACAAAAGAAACAAGCGGCCAGGGATAAAATGGAGTCGACTCGCGCAAGATGGGTAAACTGGAGATAAATTTGGAGCAGTGATGACAATGAATGAAGAAGATTATCATTAAAACATTCCTTTATTGAAGTGCAAAAAAGGGGGGGTTGGGGGAGATCCCTATTTTGGGACTCCTATGACGGCCTCTGCAATAGCCCTGGCCCGCCGGACGAGCACCCGACATACTTCGGGGGTGCCGTCGCGAAGGATGCCTACAAGATATCACATATTCGTGCTGCGAGCGGGAAAAATCTTTTAGGATAAGCTCCTCTGCTTACATAAAGATGTTGTTTGGCTAGTTGCTTCATCCTTGCTCAAAATGATAATGACGCAAACAAGGCTTGAATGCTTTTGCTCTCCTGATCTCTTTTCGCCTTTGATTGCGTCGCTACGATTTTCATCCCTCTGTTTTCGCACGTAATCCTGCAGATAAGAAGAAAGCTTATTCAGGTTTCAGTGAATACACGGTACGATGTCATTGCGCGTTAAAGAACCAAGGGTGGTCGAAATTTCCGGAGCCCTCCACGACGGCATGCGTCATGATGATGCCGTGGCTTTACCACGGGATACCACACAATATTATATTTATATTTAAAAAAAACGCACATTGTTTCCGCGTGAAGAAAAAGAAATTAAACAACAAACGCTCTCTGTTTCAAAATTTCTCGCCAATGTTCTTTTAGTATACTTTTGTTGAAGTGACTATTCATGTACCGCATAAACAACTTATATATTCAAGGGTACTGCGTGCCAGGGCCGTGCTGATGATTTTTTTTCGGGGGGTGTTTGTGTGTAGAACGGCTAACTTAGGCAACTGGTGATCGCTGTGAAGGTGTGCTAGTATATTAGTGTCACCCTAAAAGTTAAAGCATGAAAAAATTTCGGGGGGTGTCAGAACCTCCTCAACCCTTCCTTAGTTACGGCCCTGCTGCTTGCCAAAACCACGGTGTGATTACGAGAGACGGCACAGTGCGGACCGGATTAATTTCTACCGCCTGAGGTTGTTTATCGTGCGCTAAAATCTAGGTCCGCAGGTATTCTTCCACTTCGCCCCAGTAAAATGCGGCCGCCCTTGGAATCGAAACCGTGTCCTAAAGCTTAGCAACGAA
The DNA here is from genome assembly GCF_013339695.2 of Rhipicephalus sanguineus. Lineage (NCBI taxonomy): Eukaryota > Metazoa > Arthropoda > Arachnida > Ixodida > Ixodidae > Rhipicephalus > Rhipicephalus sanguineus. The sequence goes on along the minus strand of NC_051184.2, from coordinate 153,105,440 downwards.
ATAGCGAAACGAGAATGATACCGCTGAGGGGAAAGAAATTCCAGCAGATCCCACGAACTGAGGGAATCGATTTCATGCGGAGCGGCGAATGCCTGCCTATGCTGCCTTATATATGTAAAAATTCTAGGCTCTGAAGTGCTCGCACATTTGACACGCAAGTTTTAGAAATCAGAGGAGAGCTATAGCGCAGTAGTCCAACAAAATGTGCTTGTTATAGCTGTAGCATGGAACTCAGTGATGCCTCGATCTACCACGAAGCACCTCAACAGCCGGAACAGTCATATTGGCTCGGGACCATCCGGTTACGATACGTCACAACCCACGCGCTGACAGCGCATATTCGACATATTTCACGGATGGTGTCGAGCCATCTGCCGCACTTGCCCGAACAACGGCCCCAGGCGTCGCTCTCCAAAGTCGTCAGCTCTCACCGCGCTTTGCTGTCATCGGGTTTCACACCCTCGGCGCGTTCGCCATCCACCTTGTGGTGCTTACGTCAAACCGAAGTGCGCATTTCCGTCCCAGGAATCGGAAACAGGAAACACTTTTCTACCTTGGGCTTGAAGCAAGCATCTCTGGACTGTTTGCATCCAATCATGACACATCAACCTCACTTACAAACTTTGTCGCGTGCGCACATCGACTGGTTCGGAGCTTGTTGTCCTGCGAGGTGCCGTCGATTATATCAAGCTGCAACCGGCTGAGCGATGGGCAGTATTCTGCGACTCAAAGGAGGCTCTACAATGTCTTTCGTCGGCACTTCGTCGCGGATCGTACGAACAACTTGTGCGGGAGATAGAAGAAATGCCTCACTATGCGATTGAAAAAGGACACAACGTTGTGTTTCAGTGGATACCAAGTCATTGCGGTATCTCCGGCAACGACCTCGCCGATGAAGCGGCCAGAAAAGCACACGGAGAGACAAGCTTTGTTTCTATTCCATTAACTACCTGATCGAACCCACTGGACCATCTTCGGACATGCGCCGTTGAGGGCGCGACATTGTCAACGTGGAGCGCCTTAAGGCCTACCACCCGCTCACAGTGACAAGCTGTTAGGTCGCCGGGCGGCTCCCTATTCCTACCCTGGATAATTATTACGAAGCGATGGAACTCTGCAATGCGTCTCCCTCTCCAGCACCTTCTAGTGGGTCGTTCTTTTCGGCTCCTTTCTGGAAACACCGCTCGTGCGGGGATTCAGTGATCTGCCTTGACTAATAGCGCATCGCCGCCGAGTGCCGTCAAATAAACACCTTTACAAGTTACATATACACGATTTCCACTTGACCCTACTCTCGCTCCCGTCCTTCATGTAACGGCCGCCTTATCTTTTGCCAATATTCCGCAGTATGTAAGCACCAAAGAAAGAGGGACAAACGAGTCCACCTCATCCGACACCGGAAAAGAATGAGATCTATCATCGTCACGGTCGCCTCGTCACCATGGAAGAGGCGGTACTTGGCCAATCCCCTGCGTTGGGTATGAGCCATCACACTGAGGCTAAGAAAAAGAAGAAGGCCGGGGCTTGGAATGGCGGCGCCCCTCGGGCTGCTCATCGCCTTCGCGGTGGCGTCCGCCGTCCTCCGTCAGGCGTCGGCGCAGAGCTCGTTCTACCGGCCAGACGGCGCCGACTACCACGGCGGCGCGGACCGAGCAGACGTGGACGACATTCCGGCAGGCAGCGCACTCGCAGTGCGCGCTCGTCCCTTCCGGGAAGGCGGCCGCAGGGCGGCACAGGTGGCCACGCAGCTGCGATGCCGCGAAGACGCCTACCTGGAGCTGCGCTCCATGTGCGAGCGAAACCTGGACGAGATCATGCGGCTCTACACAAAGGTGAGCCACACGACGAAAGAGCGTGCTAACACGTGGTAACGGAGCAACATGGGACGAGCGCCTTTGAAACCTTTTATGTAGAAACCTTTGATGAAGCGATGCCAACAAGCTCAAGTTGATACCCTCTTAAAGCACGTCATCCTGCCTGCACGTCACGCCGATGGTGGCGCCGGCTTTTCCAGTGGTGGGCCTCGTGGCCAACACCGGTAGTTTTGTCACGTTGACAAGGAAAAAGGTCGATTACGAGCTCCAGGTATCCCTGTCAGTGGTTAAAGATGCAAATTCTATCTCGCAGGGTGACCACGTGCAGTCTTGCCAGCGGCTGCACCAGTACACGGCGTGCGTGGGTAAGGCGCTGAATCGCACCCGCTGCCACCGGCTGCCTGACCTGGCGATGCGCGAACGTCAAAGAATTCGGTCGAACGTGAACGACTACAACTGGAGCTGCTCCACGAGCAGCCGCCAGGAGTACGCGGCCACAGGAAACTGCGACGGAAAGGAGCTCATCAACCACCACATGAGGTGTGGATCGACCTTCCAGAACTTCGTGGGATCCATCAACGTCTACAAGGAGCAGGTGCGACGGAAGGCTCATTAAGGTTTGGGGGAGCGGATTCCGTATCAGTAAAACTCAGAATGCGTGCAAGAAACTAAACTTTCAATTCTTCCTTACGTAACATCTCTGATTTCAGTTAGGGTGATGATTTTGGCGAGTTTCCGTCTGTGTTTTTTGCAATGTTGGGAAACTTGATATGTATCCCAAAGTCGCCCATAGAATTGCTGATTACATAAACTAGATTAAACAATGTGCTTCAAGAAATGTGTCCGAAAATCTTCAAAAATAAGGGAAGTGGAACATTTGCTCGCTGCCTTCATAATAACATTTTCTGTAGTGGCGGATATCTTAAGATGGCTAGAGACACAAACTACGGCAGTACCTAAAATTGTGTTAATTAACTTTGTATATAACGGAGCCAGGCGGTCGAGACAAATGGGAGAATGGAAGTCCTTCCTGCGAAGAACCCATTGGCACTTTGAGATTTCGAAAAACCGGCCTCTGGTCATTATTGCGGAGTAATGAATTTCGACGAAGTTCGTCGGCAAAACCGAAAGCGAAGCGCAGATGAGCGCGACAAGCAGATGACTAGAAGGACGTCGTTACTCACAACAATGATAGCGGCGGTGTTAGTTCCGCATTCGTTGATGCATGTGCGCCATGCGAGCTATAATCGCAAGCACAATCCGCACGACCACGAAGCGCAGTCGGCCGATGGTTGTTGTAACGACTCTCGCTCAATCTGAAAATCTCAGAAGCGCATGATAGCTGCGCTATTTCGCGTTTCGCTTTCGCCGGCCAGATCTGTTAGATTTCATCACTCTGCTAAAATTATCAGCGTCCGCTTTTTAGAAATCTCAAAGCGGCAATGGGCTCATCGGGGAACGGCTCCAATTCTCCCGTTTGACCCAACCGCCTGTCTTCACTAATTAAAATGTTCATTATTTTACTTTCCTTACGTGCTCCTTTAATTGATGTCGCTAGTCATGTTAATTTGTCAGAAAAGATTATTTCAAGGCAGTGAGCGAAAAAAAAAATCATCCCCTATACACTCTTTCGAAACTGTTGACCAGCGAAGCTGACAGGGGCGGTGTTTAGCACTGTGTTTTCCCCGCGGGTATATTAGACTGTTCCTGAACTATGTTTCTCATTTCTGTCCCGAGATCGAACCGCTGGATCCTCGTCCCGAAGTTGCCGCTTTCGAGCTGCTTCACGGCCGCGCTCTACTTGGCGGGACATGAATGAAGCGTATGCTAGTTTATTTTCAAGTTTATTGTCTAGATAAACGCAGCTTGAAGGTTCCAGGGAGCCTTCCATAAGGCAGCATAGAAATACTAGTAAACATAAGAGATACATATATACATCCAGGCCCCTAGGCAAAGAGAAGGGGGGAAGGGGGTCTAGGGGCCTTGGCGCCTCCCTCGAAATTTTGATGGAGGAAGGTGTTTTTCCGGAATTAAATCATGGAAACAGGTAGCCCACCCGCCCCCGTTCCCCGAAAAATATTCGTGGCTACAGGCCTGTATACATTGTATACATGTACACATACACATAGATCGGCAAAAAATGTGGAACTCACTCAGACTCCCTTACCAAGTACTTTTTGCAATTCGTTGCTATCGTTACTGATGAGTACTATGTCGTCTGCATAGGTTGTTGAGCTGGCTGCCTGGGTATTTAGTTTTCCTGTGGCGGCAGACATTTGAACATGCCTAGAGACGCCAATTACTATAGTAACTAAACAAATTAAAATATTTACAGTCTTAAATATCGAGACAGGGAGTCGAGTTAACTGGGAAAATTTGGAGCACTTCCTGCAAAGACTAACTGCCGCTTTGAGATTTCGGAAAATTGGACGTTGGTAATTTTAGCAGAGTGATGAAGTTTAAGCAATCACGCCGGCGAAACCAAAACCAAAACGTAGAAGAGCCACTGCCATATTCTTCTGCGATTCCCACATTGAGCGAACGTCGTTATATCCCCCATCGATGGATTTCACTTCGTGTCTTTTGCGAGTTGCGCTTGGGATTATAGCACGTGTGTCGCGCACACAGAGTAGAAGAACTAACACCACTGCAATCGTTGGCGTGAACAGTGACGTCATTCAATGAGTTGCGCTCATTGGCGTTTTCATTTCGCTGTGAATTTGATCGAACTTCATTGCTCCGCAATAATGACCAAAGGCCGTTTTTTTGAAATCTCAAAGCGGCGATGAGGTTTATACTTAAGCATCTAAGTATAAGCATCAACGCTTATACTTTAACCTTGCGGCAACCGAAGTTACTCTTCCGCATATATATATATATATATATATATATATATATATATATATATATATATATATATATATATATATATTATAATGCATTTGGTTATGCATGCTCATCTTCATCGTGTATCATCATCAGTGTGGGTTGACCGTGCCTGTTCGCTACCGGGTCTTCGGGCCAAACAAACGTCTGCCCAACCAAGACCTCATACGTGGCGGAGGTTGCTCCCCCGTCCTCTACTCGTCCGCTCTACATCCTGGAGCTTCGCTCTGGTCGTCGTTTGTGCCACCTATCCGGCAATATGTCACAGCACGAGCAGGTCAGTGCTGCTACCGTCCCCACTCTGACACCGCAAGCCACGCCTTCTCACGTCGTAAACAGCCCCCAGAGCGAGCCTCATCTCTTCGCTGGTCTGCACGGAGATGTGGAGGACTGGCTGGACGATTGCGAGCTTGTTGGTTCTGCTAATCGGTGGGACGACACCTACAAGCTAACTCACGTCTCCTTCTGTCTTACGGCTGTGGCGAAGACGTGGTTCTTCAACCACCAGATTGACATGCCCGGCCGGGCTACCTTCAAAGAACAGCTGCGCCAAGTCTTTGGCATACCGGCCGTTCGTTCGGCTCTCGCCAAGAAAACTCTTGAGGCTCACAAACAACATCTCGGCGAGTCGTACACGTTCTACATCGAGGATGTTCTTGCGCTCTGCCGCCGTGTCAATGCATCAATGTCAGTCAAACAAGGTAGGCCACATTCTCAAGGGTATTGCAACTGTCGCATTGAATGCTCTTGCCATTAAGAATCCGGCTAACGTTGCTGAAGTTGTCACAACGTGTCACCGCCTCGACGAAATCGAGTCTGTTCGTCTACAACCGGACAGTGACGAAACGCGTTCTACGGCGGACCCAGACCTACGAGGCATGATAACGGCACTCATACGCGAAGAATTACGATCAATGGTATTCTCACTGCCTACACTGTGTCCCAGTCAGCCTTCCGAAACGGGCTTGCGTGATGTCATCAGGGAGGAGCTAGCGTTCTTGGCCCACTCGGTGCACATTCAACCCGCTGCCTCTCGCCTCCTACCAACATTCGCGCAAGTTGCTGCCACGTCTTTAGGGAACACCAACTCGACGTTGCCGCCACCACGCTTCGGTTGCTGCACATCGAGGCACCCTACCTGCCACGCTTGCGCTTTGGCGGCTCAAGAGCATTGCGACGCGATGAATGAAACGTTCTGTACGCATTGCAATAGTTTCATATGTGTCCGTAAGAATCTCACGGAAATATATGGCAAGTATATGGACCCAATATGGATTCCGTACGGAAGCACGTGGAATTATTGGAATGGCGTAGGGAACGTTTCATTAGAGATACTACAGGGAGACATGGTGTATATGGAGGTTTCGCTCTAAAATAAATATAAAACCCCGAGACGCAAGCTCTTCCGCAAGGGGTGGTGGCAAAAAAGTTTGCAGAAACGCGAATGTTCAATATGTGTTCAATGTGTACAGGGTTGAAGTGCATTTTGACAACGCTCACAACCACCGCTAAAGGACGCAAACGGCGCGCAGGCGAAGGCATGCCGTGCGGTGCGCGACTACAAGGACTGCGTGAAGCCCATCTTCCAGAACGAGGAGTGCCAAGCCAATCAGGAGCTGATGGACCGGCTGCTGCGATTCTCTCATACTGTGCTCAAGGAGTACAGCTCGGCCTGCAAGGAGCGCCGAGGCGGGGACGGCGAGTACCAGGTATATCTATCTATATATCATCTACTATCTATCTATCTATCTATCTATCTATCTATCTATCCTATCTATCTATCTATCTATCTATCTATCTATCTATCTATTCTATCTATCTATCTATCTATCTATCTATCTACTATCTATCTATCTATCTATCTATCTATCTATCTATCTATCTATTATCCTATCTATCTATCTTTTTGCCTCTGCAGCCCTTCAGGGGGTGATTGCATGAGAGATCGAACACACATGTCCGCACGATATTTTTGTTTTGTCTGTTTTAGATGCGAAGTATCTTAAGGCGGAGCTCACTCCGGTGGTGGTGTGCGGCGTGACCACCCTTACTGCGCATGCGCATACCCTCTCCACACACCTCCTCTCCACTCCCCCTCACAATTCACCCCGTCATCTACTCTCTCCCATTTCCCCTCTCCACTCCCCCTCCCCCTTCCCTCTCCCCTACAACCGGACAGTGACGAAACGCGTTCTGCGGCGGACCCAGACCTACGAGGCATGATAACGGCACTCATACGCGAAGAATTACGATCAATGGTATTCTCACTGCCTACACTGTGTCCCAGTCAGCCTTCCGGCACGGCCTTGCGTGATGTCATCAGGGAGGAGCTAGCATTCATTTATCGGGAAATGGTGTAATTTTTTTGCTTAACAACCAAAGAACCGCAAGGTGCTGCTGAGAAATCTTATCTCTTTATCTTGAAGTGATAGTGAAGCTGTGCTGACGTATGCGTCGCCCTGTTATCTAATATAAGACGCCTCTATTACTCCTCTTCCGTTTTTTAACACGAAAGTCCACCAAACCTTCAGTGACGCATTTCCGTCACGGATATGACGTAAATAAAACGGACGTAACGGATGAGAAGGAAAAAGCTATAAGAAAAAGTTCCGCCGCCGGGAATCGACCCTACGACCTCTCGGTCCGCGACGACACGCGCCCGGTGCTCTAACGACTAAGCTATCGAGGCAGATACGCGACACTCCACAAACGCCGCCTTATATCTCTCACACATTCTCTCTCGTACGGTGCTCTCTGTTGGCGGGGCGGGACGGTGCCGCGTCTGTGAGCGGCGAAGCGAAGCAATGCAGCATGTCACTCACTAGCGCCGATAGAGAACGATTCGGCAACGACGCAGTTAAAGCGTGGCCTCCGAGATTGCAAAATCTTTAACCATGGCACGGAGGCCATGGTTAAAGCATCTCGATACCAGCGAAAAACACTGGCCGCGCTAGGATCGGGGAGTCGCACTAGACGCAGTTACGTGCTTTGCCATTCGCTTCGTGAGCCGTGTTCAGACTACGTGCGTTACGTACGGATCGTTGGTACTGATCGTAAGCGTACAGGTGATTGACAGTTATATCTACCCAGGAACGGCGAGAACAGACATCGATAATTTAAATGCGAGAGCGTTAAGACAAACCGACATCGGCAGCGTTGATCCGACGAATGGAAAGAATAAAAATTAGGATCACAGCAGGAATCTAACCCAGGTATTCTGCGTGGCAATCTGCTATTTTACCACAGAGCCACGCCAGGTCTACAAGCTGGTTTGCAAAAACAGCCTTTGCAGGCGTAATGACGGTGCAACGTCAATTGTGGTTGTGGTGCTGGCTTTCTAATTTTATAACAAAGCAATAACCACTACATATGTACTGCTACAATGCAGGCGTCATACCAGATTAACGTCTGTGCTTCCAGTGTCGGCTGCGCTTTAATAGGAGTCTAATAAACATGACATTTGTATTCCTATGATTCAGCAAGCTATATTTAAGCATTCTTCGACCCCGCAGGAATACATTAACGAAAGTTACATATGATACTCACATTATTGCACTATAAAGTGCACTTATAGTTTCGATAATACTGACGTATGTACTCTAACGTGAGAGCTGACGTTACGTCGCACCATAAGTTACCCTTTAAACGCCAGTGTGGTCGGCGTGCCTGGTAAGCCCACAATGTGCTCACAGCTACTACACTTACATAAACACGTCGATCCACCTCGTAACGCTTGGCTCAAAGCCATAAAATACAGCATAGAAGCACTCGCTGACTGCTTCGCACGAAACCGATTCCCACAACGCGTGAGATCTGCCGATTTTTTTTACATTGAGACGGCGTTGTCTGGCCCTATAATTAAAACACTGCCCGGTTTGGCCGAGATATTCCTTTCCGCAACCTAATGGAATAAGGTACACTATCCCCGACGCACACAGTAAATACAGTTGCATGCTTTGTCGAGCACATCTTCGTTCTGCTCATAATGGCGCACACAGGAGACAGTTTGCACGGCGCTGACATTGCGACGCGGACACCATGACGGGAGGCTATCTCTCTTTTAGATTGTGTGATAGAGCATGAATATAAGGGATCACTTGCACCGGCGTTTCTCCGCGTTTGCTTTTTTTCCTTGGGCACCGTCTTTGCGCGTGTCATCTGCTTCAAGGTGGTCTCACAAACACTGGCAATCAAATCCGAAGGGTAGCCAGCTTCCGTTGTCCGGCTGAGTTGTGCTCCGACGCTGGCTGTCACTTATTGAACGCACGATTTTTGAAGAGCTGCATTTAAGCACGTGGTTATTGTGCTTCTTTTAGGGGCGAAGCACTTTAGGGCCGAGGCTTGGCCGTCCATCCGCGTCCGGCCGTCACGGTACACGAAACCGAAAGCGACAGCACCCTGTACAATCGAAGCCGAAAACATATGTGCAAAAAGGTTAAGAAAAAGTGAACAAGCACAAAAGAAAATGAGAAAACACTATAAAGAAAAATTATCTAAAGGGTAACGAAAGGTGAACAAGCACAAAAATAGCCTGACAAAACGCCGTAATAACACCAACATTAAGCGCCCATCAATCAAGCCTGTGACAGCACAATGCACGCTGCAGTGAAAAATACACGACAGTCACGGGTGTCTTACGGTAACACCGAACGATCCCACACGTGCTTCGGCCACTCATCATCATTCACTGCGTGGAGATGCGGTGATTTTTATAACTTTCACGCTGTTTCTTTGCGTATGTGTCCTCGTTGAATTTGCGCCGAAAAGTTTCCTCAGTTATGAACCAGTACCAGCTATCTCAAATCAGGATTCTGCTGTCTACCGTGCTGAGGCACAATCGATTAACTGGGCCGCTGTCTCTCTCTCTCTTTGTACTCGTCCTCTCGCCTATCCTACTTATTGCATCCCATGCCGAACAAATCGGCGCAGCGGGAAAGCGCGCGTGCCGGGTGCACGTGCTTGGGAAGCGAAAAAGAAGGTAATAATAATATCTGGGTTTAACGTCCCAAAACCACCATATGATTATGAGAGACGCCGTAGTGGAGGGCTCCGGAAACTTCGACCATCTGGTGTTCTTTAACGTGCGCCTAAATCTAAGTACACGGGCCTCGAACATTTTCGCCTCCATCGAAAATGCAGCCGCCGCGGCCGGGATTCGATCCCGCGACCTTCGGGTCAGCAGTCGAGCGCCATAACCACTAGACCACGGTGGCGGGGCGAAAAAGAAGATAAAGCAGGTGACGAAGAGTAAAGCTCTTGTTTGGGCTAGTTGGTGTATTCTTGAACGCATATTGCAGGACTGCGCGAAAAAAAAAAAAAACATGGACGGAGAAAGGCAAGTACAAAGACCTGCTAGAAGTAGTGGAACAAATCTATTGACGAATATGGGGCCATCAAGTTCCAAAATGATGCCTTGATATCTGGCAGCTATTTTTTAGAGCTTTTAAACTTTTATCTCGTGTCAACATTTATTAAATGGGATGATGCCGTTTATCTACAGAAGAAGGGGGTGTGTATAGGATCGTGCATTGCACCCATACTCAGCGACCTTTTTTTTTATCCCGACGCGATTTCATCCTGTCCGATAAGCTCACTCAGACGAAAGCGCGAAAAGCTTTTCGTTATGTTGACGATTTCTTGTTTTTCATTGAGTGTGCCTCAAGTGACGTTGAACGTCAGGTTGCAGAAATTCTGCCAACCATTAAGGATTGTCTGGTTCCCCTTGACGTAACGTATGAAATACCGCAAGAAAGTACTATCCGGTTTCTTGACCTTCGTCTGTTTTGTGGCAGTAGAACATACTTGCCGGTGCTATGAACCGCGCTCAGAAAAGCCTCTCCTGCAGTACAATTCAGCGCATTCAAAACTAATTAAACGAGGGGTTGCCAGAGCATGCTTTAGGAATGCCTTGATGAAATCATGCCATCACAGTATGGCCGCTAGTTTTGCAGGACAAAGCAAGCGATTATCCCTGGCGGGCTATCCAGTGTTGGTGCAGGTGTCAGTGGCTGAGTGCTTGTTGCAAGGTTCACGTAAGCGGGGACGTCCGCAGAACAATGGTGTGCCAGATGCTGGAAAAACCAGTGTCATACCCTATGTGCATAAAATTTCGCACCATTTGAAGAAGATAGCCCTGAGAGAAAACGTCCGCGTAATGTTCTCTGCCCTAGTGAAACTAAGTCAACTATGCAAGCTGACGAATCCTATGAAGGAGTCGCAACCTGCCTGTGGAAAGAGGCATGTGACTAGGTTTGTGGAATGTTCCCTAGCTGTCGTGTATATGTTCCCTCTGTCGTGCGATGCGGTTTACATAGGACAGACGGGTAGGTGTATCAATGACCGCCTACGCGAACATTGTTGCAATGTAAAAAGCAAGGTTTCCTCAGGCAGTTTCCTGGCTATGCATTGTAAGACGTGTGCATGCACTCCATTGTTTGACCGTTGTGTCGTTTTTGGGCCGCAGTCGTAATCAGTTGACACGTGAGATCATCGAGGCGAATTCTATTGCGAAATGTGTGAAGCTGCGTGTGAGTATACGCCATCTATAGCCTTATCTGAAAAAGAGATCGATTTTCTTGAGCGTGTGCAGTGAGGTGTAGTGAATGTGATATTTGAGTAAACTGTGTTTTCTGGTCACGTGTGCTGCGCCACATGTTTGGTTTTTTTGGTCAGGTAGCGGCGTCACGTGAGCTGTGAGGTGAGCCATATAATGTGCTGTAGGGTCATGCAATAAACAAAAGTTGGAAGTTTAGCGCTCATCCTGTTGCCTGTGTTTCCTTCTTCGCTGAAGCCTCTTTTCTTTATGCTCAAACTGAGCTGCGCTATACCAATACGATTCAGTTAGCCTTTATCTGAATCATTCTTTCAATTTTTGAATTATACGTAATCATTGTCGTTACTCTATCGTCGCTTTCACAATGCTTCATGTATTCTTTATTCACGTTCATTACATTATTTTTCAGGTGAAATACTTATTTTCAGGTGAAATACTTATATTCAGGTGAAATACTTAAAGATTGCATCGTTACACTTTGTTAGCTCTCACTTATATAGCCAACTTTTTTTGATGTGTATTTCAGCGTCAAATAGTGTAATTGTCTTTGCATATCATAACGCCACTCCTATTATTTTGTACGCATCCTATGCTTGTTTGTCGCTATTCTGCTCATGATTTTATTTTTCTTATGTATTCTATAACAAGAGGCCCCATTGCAGTGTTCGCACTAAGGGACCTCTTTCTGTATACCACTCCCTATATGTAACCCCCCACACAAATACGTTCAATAAACAGAAACTGAAACTGAAATGCCTGTCCGTGAGTAACGCCCATGACAAGAAGGAAATAATCACGCCCCCCTGATCCTGTGTAGGACGCCCCAAGAGGAGGAGGCATCGGCAGCGGAGGTGGATACGACGACGACGACGAAGGCGTGAGCACCGGGTTCTGCCGCTTCGAGCAGCTGCGCCAGAAGACACTTCAGTGCCAGCGCGAAGGATACAGCATCATACGAACCCGGGACGCGCACGCGAAGTCTGACATTTGCGAGGAGCTCAAGGTATCCGTGCGCACACTTTTACCACCGGAGCAGTTTCAGGGCTGGGCCTGGTGACCAGGGCGTCGGAACGAAATGTTGTTCGTTTCGCTTTTAGTTTCGTTCCACCGCAAAAAGTTCCGTCCCGTTTCTGTTCCAGAACGAAAAGAATTGTTTCGTAACGTTTCGTAACAGGTTTTACTTGTATGAAAAAATTTGAAGTTAAAGTGATCAGAAAAAACCTTGGATTTGTGGTACAGTTACTTGCGCTCCTCTTAAGAAAGTGGGACCGGGGTAAAACACGTTCGTGCCATGTTCTTCACAGGAGCGGAAGTAACTGTACCACAATTTCCTATCAACTAGCACAAACTAATAACCTTCAAAGTCATAGGATTTATTTTCTCAAATGTCAATTAAGAATATTTTTTAGCGGGCTCAGTGCTTTGTGTCAAGGCAGTGAGCACGATCTCAGAAACAGCACGCCATTGAGTGTACTCTCTGATGTGCGAGACCGTTTTTCCGATAAAAAAATTCGCCAGGCCTGCGCGGAACACGCAGCAAAGTCACAGCGAAAGCTGGAAGAGCGGCCTTTCTAGAGCCTGTTGTAGAATCTCTTGGGGCAAAAAATACAAGTACACATGCAAAGTACCCACTACGCCATAGATCATCGTAATTTTTCTGAATTCAGAGAATCATGGTACCCGCCACACATCTGTAAGGCATTATGGGCACTTTGTGCTGTGGCTGATGACGATGAGTAATTATGGCTGAGGCCTTTGTAATGGGTTGGAAGCATTCAACGACCGAATTTTCGCGCAATTCGCATTGTGTGACGCCAGGTTGTTATTTTACTCTTCTACCATGCTATGTTGCATATGGTAACACGATTCCTTGCCCGACATGACGCCTGTATAGAGTATGAGCACCAGCGTGGCTCTGTGGTAGAATACTCTACTGCCACGCAGAGGGCGCGGGTTCAAATCCCATCCGATCCTAGAAATTTGTTTCTAATTTCATTTTTTTCTTATTTCGCGTGATAGCAGTTACGGAGACCGGCGGCGGCGGACAACTATGGCGTCAAAGTCGGCCGTTGTGATCTCATAACAGCTTTCGCTATAACGAACTTCAGCGCCGAGAAGGTCCTCTGCACGCTGGCCTGCGTGACAAGCACGCAAAAGCCAACATGCGTTAATATAAACATCTCTGGTTGCCACTGTTTTCGTTTTTCGCACAATTTGAACATATATTTGCTTTGGAATTCCTGCATGAGGTACCCGCTAATACCATACCCTGAGGTATGCATAATTGCTCACGTTGCATGTCCCAAGTTGTTCCGGATCGCCAAGTTTTCTCGTGAACCGAAAAACGCTTTAAAAAAAATTCGGTTTAACTCCGGAACGAAATAATAGGTAAAGTTTCGGTTACGTTTGGTTCCGGTCAAAAATATAGTTTTTTTTTCGTTTTTCGTTTTTCGATTTTGGTTCCGTTCCGACACACTGCTGGTGACAGATGAGTGTCCGCGTCTCTCACGCTCCGTTTCCCAGATGTGTGTCCAGATGCACCCACAGATGGCGGAAGTGTCTCGGTGGCGGACTAAGCGGTATTTCTAAGTGGCGTTGGCCAGAGAGGCGGTAAGCAATAGGCCTCCCAAGCTCGGCCAGGGGGCGCTGCGGCGCACGCGTTTCGCCGCCTTTCTAGCGAAAACCGGTCGCTCCCCTCTCCGCGCCTGCCTTTTGACTGCGCTGTCTCCGCACGTTCAGGCACCCTGCGCGCGCTGTTCTCTGCTCGCCGTGCACGTGCAGCTTCACGTGTCGCTTGCTCTGAAGGTTTAGAAAGATCCCAGAGATGGAAAAAAACGTTTTAACGGTGGGAATCTTACCAGAGGAGGACGGTTGATCGACCACCTTTTCGGGACCGAGCAGGTCGTCAAGGGCGATGCTGTTTGTGCGAGCGCTACGTGCGTGCAGATGCTGAACGGGCACATTTCTTTGACATGAGTAGGGAGGTGACTGCGCGAGTTCTGTAATTATACCGGTAAAACGCACATTCGTTGCGGCAGTCGTGTATACTCGGAGCTGTCAGCAACCAACCAGCACGCTTTCGAGTGCGTTTTCTATTGATAACTTTTCAATTGCTTAGATGCCAAGTTTGTCGTGCGGCTTTAAATTTTTATGAGCTCAGTGTGAAGAGCATAAATTTACATCTGCCCTGTTGAGTCACTGGCTGCATCGCAATGCGCAGTGTTCAGTTTCGTGGGAGTTTCACTTTTGCCGAGGTTTGCATCGAATGATAACAACGTCGGATCGCAAGTTTAATGTCGCCTTGGATTTTTTTAGAGCTCCCTTTGACAGCATAATGATATACGCAAACAAAAAATAAATAAATATTTCATGCCCACTTCGACGATGCATGTTTCTTGCAGAGGCGTGTTTCATTTCGAATAATATCGGCGCCTCATCACACACCGTGTTCGCTTATTCGAATGTCGCTTTGGTTGTTTCGACAGCTCGCTTGGTCAGCATCATATTATACAGGGGCGTATCCAGGGGGGGGGGGGGGGTCAAACCCTCCCCGAAAATTTTCAATTTTGCTTGCGTATATGTACACGCACATATACAAACGCACGCACAAACATACATAAAGTATGGTTGGACTCCCCCCCCCCCCCCCCCCCCCGCCCCGAAAAAATTTCTGGCTACGCCCCTGATACTATACAATACCCACTGGGATCGCGCATGTGTATGATTATGCCGAGATTTGTGCCCAATAATAAGCGCATCTGAATTCGCGAAGCCATCGAAAATTTAATTGCCACCTTGGTTCTTTTTTCAGCTCGTTTCCAAAGCGGCATGCAAGGCTTTTTATTACGTGCCGAACGCATGACATTAATACGAGGCACGCCGTGGTGGATTAATTCGGATTAATTTCGGCCACCTGGGTTTCTTTAACGTGTACGTAAATCTAAGTACGCCGGTGTTAGTGCATTTCGCTCCCATCGAAATGCAGCTGCTGTATGCGTGAATCAAACCCATGACCACGATTTTAGCAGCGCAACACTTCAGCCTTCTAAGCAATCACGGCGTGTCGCATGCAAGGCCAATATAAACGCTCAGTGCAAACATACAGCTTAATTCTGTTTACAGGGAGCCGCGACGGGAAATGTACCGCAATCAGCTGAATTAAACACTTAGTACTCACGGTACGTTATTTAAACTGTGGTGTAATAAGCCCAAATGCTCCGCTGCTGTAACATTACAAATGGTTGACTCGGAAAGCCAGCGCGCAATCTCGAAACGTACAGCGGCTGTCTATTTGTTGTAACTTCGGTTCACAAACGCACTTCCCTTTCAAATGAGCACGATCATCGCGTTTCTCCCCGTTAATAGTTCGTAATACTGTGTACGACAAAAACTGCTTCAAGGTGACAAGACTGCGAAAGCATCGCGGCGAACTGCCATAATCCACTCTTGACGCCTCTGCTCCTCGGACTGCTTGCATTGGAAACGGTAGAACATGACAGGAAGTTTTCGGCTCTTCGACATTTTTAAACTTTTGTGACAGTTCACAATGCAGCAGGACTGCGTGCCTGCTTTCGAGTACGACGAAGGAACGGCACCCATAGCGTGAAAAATGCGAGATAAAAGCCCCGGGGAGCACGTTCTCCGCGCGCGCGATGGGAAAACCAAGCAAGAGCGACCCGTCCCAGCTACCGGAGTTTTCCCCTCTCTCCGCTGGGGCGGCGGACGGCGCTGCGCACGCTCTATAGAGTGCCTCGATGCGCGCGCCCCCGCTTAGAGTGCGGTCATTCTTTGAAAGGGTCGACGCCGCCTCGACTCGCGCGTCCGCCATGTTTTAGCCCACGCCGCGCTTTGGTTAAACGTGCATGCTGCGCCTACCGCCTTGTCGCCCGTCTGCTCCGCCGCGAGTCCCGCAGGATGACTGGATGTTGCGTGCCACAGTGCACGAACCATGCTAGGAATGGTTGGAAGATGTTTTCTTTCCCAAGGGATCCTAAAAGAAGACTTTTATGGACAGTGAGGATAAAGCGTGACAAGTGGCAGCCGACGAATGCCTCTCGTGTGTGCAGCGTGAGTATTGCAAGCTTTGTTGCTGTTTCCCATCACCTTTCCTTGGTGCTTTTGGGACGATTTCTGAAACGCGTATATGTTACTAGTAACGCAGTCACAGAATAGACTATTGTAAGTTATGTGTGTGCCGTGGTTTTGAGTGCGAGTTGGTGCCTCTTCAGCGCGCATTGTCGCACTTGAACACGATCGAACGTTGAGCGAACTGGTAATGCCAAATGGTTTTATCACGTTTGAACCATTCGCATAAATTTGGCGCTGTTTTCGGGGTGTGCTTGGAAAACGTGCTTTCATTGTCGCGAGCATCTCCTTTTGTTTTTTTTTTTATGCACGAAGGTGTGATAATGAATATTGTCGCGTCTATAGTGAACTGCAAGTATTTGGTACGAGTTGTGATTTCTTTCCTAGCAGGAACTAGAAATCGAGAATGTTATTTTTCGTTATCCGGTGGAATAATTTGCCGGAATTGCTTTCTCTGAACAAACGCTTTCTTGTGTACATTACCATACGCGGTCATTAGTTTCAACGCGGCATTCACAGCGCTGAAAAACATTGAAACATTACATAAGTATAGTCGTTTCCGCTGCGATTAATAAACGACATTCTGATGCTTACTGCAATTTCGCTAGTATTTTTTCGAAATGGGAAATACAGCCATATTTTAAAATAGGTGTTCAATAAGAGGACACGAAGACGCATACATCCGGCAATCGGTCACATATAATAGCAGCCTCGGAACCTGCGCGCGGATTCCAATCGCTTTAAGATTTAGCTGAACAGCGAGTAGACCTTAGGACTCTCACGTCACCAAATTGATCACTGGTGATGGATGTTGGGAAATGCTGTGTGTATGGCACTCTGAAAATGTGCGTTTGCTATGTTGACAACATTCTCTCTCTGCACATCAAGTGCAGAGGAGCCCGTAATGATGAATGGGATGGAAACGTTGCGCTCCGGTATATTCCATCTAAGTTTATTTTCACTCCATATCTCTAATGTAGCCGTCAAATCTGCGCGCGCTGTCTTCAAATTTTTATATTTCGCTAATTCGTTCGCTTCACTAGGTGCGTTTCTCGCTCAAATTAAGAAAGATTGCTCGCGCAATTTGCATTGCGCGTCTCAATACTGCGTGTCTCGTTTCGAGAATTCGAGCTGGAATAATTTCAGACGTACATGAAAGCATACATTCTGCGCCTTTATGTAAGGCGCATTATTGCACCGCTTTTCGTTTCGGCAGTCCCGGGAATGATACCTTTCAATTATTGCTTTCTAATAGACAGTATTCCGCATCTTTAACTTTCCTGAATAAAGCTAAACTGTCGTGCCTTCAAAAAGACACCGCACGAACATATATACCCGCAAAGTATAAAAGTAAATAGTGATGCCTGCAGCTCTCAGGGATCCAAAGCAGCTGTGCGCCGCTCAGCCACAGCCCAGCGGCCGCGCTGGCAGGGAGTATCACTGCGTTCTGCGACACCTTTAGGCGCAAAGTATTCGATTACTTGTTCTGATGCATGCCTGGAAACTTTTAACTAGCAACTTCCGTGAACGATTTTGCGTTTGCGAGGGCAAATCCGGCACAAAGTGTTTTTACTCGAGAGCAAAAGGCTGCGAATCCGCGCGCCGGCAGTGCGCGCCCTGACGATTGGGATCAGTAATGGCGACCGCTGTAGCAGACGACGCGCTTGTCTCCACCCTGAACGGAGCGGAGGCGAACGAGCGCATCGAGGCACTCTAACGCTCTAGTTTTCGCAGCGCCGTTCGCCGCCCCAGCAGAGAGAGACCGAACCTCCGGAGCGGTTGCGCTTGCTTGGCTTCCCCATTGCGCGCGCAACACGTGCTCTTCGGGACTTTTACCTCCCGATTTTCTCGCTATGGCTGCCGCTCCTTTGTCATCCTGGAAAGCAGGCACGCAATTCTGCTGCATCGTGAACAGCCACACAAGTTTAGAAATGGCGAAGAGCCGAAAATTGCCCGTCCAGTTCTACCGTTTCTAATGCAAGCAGTGCGAGGAGCAGAGGCGTCAAGAGTGGCAGCTGACAGCACTAGGCGATACTTTCACGCTCTTGTCACCTTGAAGTAATTTTTGTCCTACACAGTTCACCTCTACAGTGCTTAGCTGCGTCTGTATCAAGCAAAGCCTAGCTATCACTCCACAATCTTGGTTTAACCGCGTTAAACCACGGCAATATTTTTATGATGCAGCTGCAGTGCAAATTAGCGCTACAATTCTGCCTATACGCATTATGCATCCTGTATGTCGCGCAGGTGTTCAAGGACTGCGCCGTGGCCGCGCTGAAAGCGACTCACTGCAGCAAGGAGAAAAACGCGCGCCAGTACGTGATTGGTGCCGTGCGCGAGTCCTTCCAGCGGTTTGGCATCGAGTGTACAGGCCTGTGGAACGCTGCCGCCTCGACGCACTCGGCAGCAATGCCCGGCGCATTGGCGCGCACCCTGCTCGTCCTGACGCTAACCGCAGCGCTACTGTGCGGGACGCTGCCCTAGTGAGGAAATTATACCGCGCTTCACCGGAACCTACTGCTTGTTTACTGATGCGGAAACGCCACTATACCATTTGATGTAATCGGTGCTTTTAAGGAAAGCAGCACTCGTAAAAAAAAAAAACAGGTCATCAAGGTATATAAATTACAAAGAACGTAAGTTTACCTGCGCGAGGAGTCGTCCGAAGCGATCAATCCACTAGATAGAGGCTTGATAATTCTTCAAAATGCTTTAAAGTTGTTGGTAAGCATCGACGGAAGAGAGATAGCGAAAGATCTACGGTTAGAACTCTCAGTGCAATTTCGTAAGAATCAAATGCTAATGTATAAGTAGCCCATCTTGGTTAGCTTAGTGTGTTTGATCTAAGCGGAAAAAAGCGTTTATTTCGGTATCAGGCGGCTGACTGATATGGGGCCCACACTAAAGCGCTTGTGTATTATGGACAATTTTGCGTGTTTATATATAAATTAATAAATAGTTTACTTCAGCAACGAACAAGTACCACTTAGTTTGGACAGAACGGTTATCAATATAAGAGAATACGTCATCAAGAAACTAAGCGAATTCTCTCTTAATTGCGGCCGAATTGGTCCTCTGGTAGCCGTGCATAGTATTGCCTTGCCTAGTGGGTTTGAGAGCAGGCGAATGGAAAGTGAACTGAAGAAGGCGATGATCGCGTAAGCGTATGAATGGATGCCCCTCGGAACGAGCTTTTCCACGTAGCGGGCCGCTCCCACTTCGGAGCAGAACGATCAAGTCTCTCTGCCGCGTCGCGGGCCCGTAGCTGTTCTTCACTCCTCCTCGCCTCTCTTTCCCACCGCTTGCTCTGCTATACTGTACATGCTTAGCCTATGGTTTACCCCACGGAGATTGAAGTATTCGAGGAGGAGAAACTGCTCGGCCGCCGCAGCGCGTGAGGGCGGCGCAATAGCGTCACGGAGGAAATGCGCGGTTTTCGCCGCAGCACGACAGATGGCGCTTCCGGCGTGTTAACCGGAAGCGCCATCTGTCGCTTCCGGTTTACACATTTCCGGTTAACACTACCGAAAGGGGAAAAACGAAATAAGGAGGGAAAGGTTTTATGATAATTCAAGGGGAAGCGCTTTACTGTTTGAAGCAAGGTCGGGCTGCCTTAGAACGCGTAGTTATAAAGCGAGATTCAGTAACGAAGAAGAACAATGTACACGCTGCGGGGGAACTAAGGAAACGATGGAACATGTACTGATTGAATGTGGCGATATTCACCCAGGTATACGTGTGGGCACGAGTCTACATGAAGCCTTGGGTTTTAGGGACAACAATGGAAAGCTGCACACGTCCGCGATAGAAATAAGTAAGAGACGGTTAGAGTATTGGTGGCAGAAAAGTAGAGATAAAGAACAAAAATAAATAATGGGGGAAAAATAAGGTCATTCTGCCTTAAGAGGCAGAGAGATGGACCGTGAATTTATATTGGTTTGGTATAATAACATAGATTTAATCAATGTAGATAAGGTATTAGGCCAACATGAAACAAGGAAGTTTTTTTTTTTCTTTCTTCGAGCCTGGTGGCAGACATGTCACCGCCCCGTTTTAAAGGGGACGCTCATAGCATCCATCCATCCATCCATCGTTGACATGCTCTTGTATAGCAATCACTTACAGACAGTTGCAGACTCGAACATACATAACACCGACGACACTAAGTAGGATCAATCCTGACTTTCCTGCTGTATGCTCGCACTGTGGCCACGAATACAACAATTTCGAGCACATGCTCTGGCTGTGCCCTGCCAACGCGGGTACAGATTTTTCTGACCAGTCGTCATGGGACTCAGCGCTTCAATGCACAGAGCTCATAGTTCAGCTCAAGGCTGTCCAGAGGGTCCGGGCCGTCGCCGAAGGACTCTGTCTACCGGCTCCGACCTGGGTGGAGCCGCCGGATTGATTGACGGGGCCTTCGGCACCGCTTTCTTTCACCTCAGGACCTGAATAAAGTTCGTACTCACTCACTCATGGACGCGGCATATAAAAATTGTGATACCGCCTCGAACATTGTAAAATTTCTCAAGATTTCTGTGCGTGACATCCATTGACAGATGTGACAGATATTTTAGCCGCAGTTACTAGTAGAGACTGCCCGAATTATAGGCCGTACAGCGCGTGAAACGAGCTGCTAGTTGTGGTTCCTGAGCAGACGACGTCTGCCGCATGCATGAGCCCCTCGCTCTTCGCTTTCCTCGCTCGCATGCTGTCCGCACGCTTGCGTAGATAGTCTTTGGAGGGAAAGTTTCCCGTTCGCACCGGCAAGCTGTCGCGCATTGCTTCGCGATTTGCAGGTTTTCCGTCGCTTTAGCGCGCTCAGTGGCTTCCGCGTTGTGCCGGCGGCGCTGACATCTCGAACATTGCGCGCACTTTTCACGTCGCAACAAAGGCACGTAGGAAGAAGTATCGCTTCGTGAACAAAGGAGAGCACTTTGCAGATTTCCACCAGTGCTCCTTTAGAATGGGGCCGAAATGTGTCGTGCCGAACTGCAACGTTGAGTACGCATCCTGCAAGGAGTGGGTGCGCAACCTTCGAAGTTCCTATTTGCGAGAAGCACTTCTCGGAGAGTAAGGCCCATCATTCGTTGAAAAAACTCACAGGGTTCCTTATGCGTTAGACTAAGATGACTGAAGGCGAACGCCAACTTCTTTTTCTTCAGTCGATATGTCTATCCTGCCCCACCCCTGTGCAAAAGCTTTCCGCACCTAACGTGGTTTTGCACTGCCTCCAGGATCGGAGGCATTACAAGCTTTCTGCACCTCACCTGGTTTTTCAATGCCTCCGTGATCGGACCATCGATCACGGAGGTAATGCAAGGTGCTGATGTCACGTCATGTGACATTATGATGACGTCACAAATTTTGGCGATCTGTGACGTCATGTAACGTCATGTGGTGACGTCATCAAAGGATTACGATTATTCCCATCACTAATGTTGACACCGCCGACGCGGGACGCCGACGCTGACGGTCAGTTTTCGCGTTTGATGAGGCACCTTAAAACTTATGCCTAACCTATCGAATTCACGTCACCAAAAATTATAGATTACGCGTTCAGCAAGATATCTCACTCAGGTAATTTCCCTGTATGTGAGGTCATTTTTCCTGTTAATTTACCGAAACATATGGAGCCGGCGAGAACGCACAAGAAACACACCCACTTGGGCGTAAAGCTCGAACGGCGAATCGGCGCCGGATGACCTTGAACCGGCGGGCTTCGTCGGAGAGCGCGACGCCCGCGTTTTTCTCTCTCCGCTAGCGGACTCTCACGACAGAGGGCGCGTCAGTGCTGTGCCTGATTCTGTGACTTTATTAGGACGCCCGAGCGAGCGCAGTTTCGCCTCCTCAAGAATTCTTGCTCCGTGGTTTACCCTCGCCCCTCCTCCTTTCCTTTCTCTTCACCCTCACATCCTTTACCCTACCCCATTCTATACTATACTATGCACGGCTATGCTATATGCTAGGAGCTGCATGGTATATACCCGCTTTCCGTGGCGCATACCCACCGAGTTTGTGACGCAATAGCGTTAAAGAGCTCGTTTCGCGGAAATTCCGACACCGACGTCGGTGTCGGTGTCCGCGTCGGTGTCGTTGGTTGTGAGCGAAAAATGAACGTTGTCCGTGACCGAAAAATCGAGAAAGATGCAAATAAAATAAACAACCAAATATTTGGTTCGAGTGAGAATCTAAATCAGACCTTCTGCGTGACAAGCAGGTCTTGCACGACAGAGTCACGCCACTGCTTGCAAATGCTTCAGAAAAACAGCTTACACTAATGTCATCTAATGCGAGGAGTCTCCTTAACGCGTGTATGTTGCGTGACAGAAGCGAATCGCGCCAGATGTCAAAACATGTGAATTGCGCAACGAGTGTGTGTTTTTAAAGACCCACCCATTACAAAGCGTTCGGACATATTTGATCATCATCATCATCAGCAGCAAAAGCATCAACAAAGTGAGCAGCGGCGTAGGTTCGCGCGTTGCTTTACGGACTCGCAGTGCGCTTTTGCACGGATTCGCAAAGGGAAGAATTATGGCGTAGTGGGCACTGCACAACTGTACTTGCAGGAGGCATTCTAGGATAGTTTGCAACGGCCAATGTTACGCGCACAGACGTTCGTTACCTTGCGGCACGGTTGAGGCATGCACGGAGAACCGAAGCCAGGCTAGCAGTTGAGAAGGCGATGCTCACGGGGCTCCATTACGCTGTCACGTTCTCCTCTCGGGGGCAAAGCTCAAACGTGCTCTAAGTTTTCCTGTCTGCAACACCGGCCTTAATTACTCCGAGCTCAAACAGCTCTTCTGTTCAAAACACAACATGGTTATAAAAACTTGGAGGACGCTTGAGCTTTACCCTCAAGCATAGAACGCGATAGCGAAATTGGACCCCGTGTGCATCACCTTCTCAACTACTAGCCTGACTTCGCTTCTCCTTGGGCACCGGAACCGTGTGGCAAGGAAAGGAACCTTTTGCCATTTTACGCTATCCTAGAACGCCTACTGCGAGTACAGTTGCGTGCGAAGTACCCCTTGCGCGTGATTCCGCGAAGTCTGCGAACGAGATGGAGACAAGAAACATTACTAAAGCACAAACAAGCGACATTACTCATTGCCAGTATGTGTCCTGGGCATTATTTTCACTCATACTGCAATATTGCATCAGTACTTAATAATAACAACAATAATGATAGTAATCGTTGGCGTTTAACGTCCCAAAACCACGACATGATTATGACGGACGCCGTAGTGGAGGGCTCCGGAAATTTCGACCGCCTGGGGTTTTTTAACGTGCACCTGAATCTTAGTACACGGGCCTCAAGCATTTTCGCCTCCACCGAAAATGCGGCCGCCGCAGTCGGGATTCGATCCCGCGACCTTCGGGTCAGTAGTAGAGTACCACAACCACTAGACC
This sequence comes from Rhipicephalus sanguineus, assembly GCF_013339695.2. NCBI lineage: Eukaryota > Metazoa > Arthropoda > Arachnida > Ixodida > Ixodidae > Rhipicephalus > Rhipicephalus sanguineus. The sequence goes on along the minus strand of NC_051184.2, from coordinate 153,081,686 downwards.
ACCGTGGCGGGTGAATCAGTGCTCATTCAACGCCTGCGTATTTATTGTCTCTTTCGATGCAGCTTACTTTGCAAAAAATTTAATTATGTTAGTGAACGTCAGGAATTTTTTCTATGCACATCTGAAGCGCAGTATTCTGACTGCGCATTTGAAGACTGACGTGGAAAGTGCCACATGTGTTACACTTGTAATTGGCGACCACCAAAGTTGCAGTTGGAAATGTCTGGAGCATGTCCGGTGCTATAAAAAAAGTTCGCCTAGGAGTGTTTCTTTAGATTCTTTTTATCTCCATATAACCTGCTACCGGCAATGTTCAAATTCGTAAACGTAGTTCGATGTTAGCTTTAATTGCTTACTTTATTTCCCCTCTCAGGATTATCCGAGAGGGGAAATAAAATTTATAAAATAAAATGGAACGTTAGTGTAACGACACGTTCCAATGTTCTGAAGGTAACGGGAACGGGTTCCTTTCGCATTAAGGGAACTTGTAACGGGAACTCGTTATTAATTTCAGAAGGAACGAGGAACGAGCTTTCAGTCCTGCCATGGAGGAACGTGTACAACACTGCTCAGAATGCACTCAATTTTCAGTAATTGACCAGAAGAAAAGAAAAACAACAACAAGAAAACGAGCAAAACAACCAGCATGTGTCTATGTATACACCGCAGAGCTGACGCTCGAAAGCAAACACTGCTAAGCAATGAGTAGCCGACTTGCTCAGAAAAGAGAGATAAGGATAACGCTGTGAAACCGACGCGACCTGAGAAAAGAAAAGCAGCGAAGCCAAAAGCAAACATCAGCGTTCCTTTGAGTGGTGCGATAACTAGATAGGCTGAAGCACGCTCTGCGAACATGCGCTTTATCTCGGCGAAAGCAAAGTTCACAGCTGACGTGCTGTACAATCGCTTCACGCTATTGCCCGATGACGAAACAGCAGCATATCGTGCTCCAAGGAAAAGCAGCACTTTGCAGTGCGCTGCAATGCAAGGTGGACTAAAAAACATGCTGTCCGTGACCGATGCCGCAGATGATGTAATGCGGCGTCGATCCATGGAAGAGGGGACGGCTGCTTCCCACAGAACAACACTGCGCCGATACGCGGCTTTGTGTTGAACCATATTACTGTACAGGTGTAGAATGCGCAGTTGAATGATTGGCGTGATAAAGACGCACGATATTTTGCCGCACTGTGCTCAGAATACCGGGACCAAGCAAGTTCTAAAGGAAACGCGAGGATGGCAAACGTAAGAGCGAAGTTAATGTTTGCGCATACGGGTGCAGTGTGATGTACGGGACTACATTGTATTTAATACCATGCGCATGCGCTAACATCACTTTTTCTCTAACATATGTATACAAAGCAGCCGCAGAAAGCGCACAAGTATCCTATTACGCGTACCTTCGATAATCACGTTCCGGGATATTCCGTTTACATTTTGCGGACCCTGATGTCCTGCCAGAAGTAAAGAAAGGTTTGGTGTAACGAAGGACGATTTATTAAGGACGCCGTGGTGCATAATGGTTGGATAACAATTTTGGCCAACCTAATACCATTCTTAATGTCATTCATACCTTTGTGTGCATGACCATTGTAAAGCTTTCCTTGCATTAACCTGCACGCAGTCTAAACTGTTTACGGCCCTCGAACAATATCCTTTGTTGTCGCAAAAACTTGGAACAGTATCCCTACTCTGAATAAATGTCTGCCAAATCTGGTATACAGTCGCTCCAGAAACTCTTTCTATCGGGTCACTATATTAATCACCACTACCAGTCACTATATTAATATTATATTCGTAAGATACTACTAAATGTGTATACGTGTAACTTTGATTCCGTGTTTTTCTTTTTTCCTACGTGAGCGAACTTGAAAATGTGAATTTGACTTGCGATTTAATTTATATGGTTAACATCTTACTCGCTAATCAATACTGCACCACAACTTGTCATCGTTGTAATGGATTCATAACTAGCCATATCGGCTGTGGACCAAGAAGTTTTCTCGGACATTGTTGATCATATTTTAGTGAAAAAATTATTTTGCATTGGTAATCCTAATTCGTGGTGCCGTTGCGTCGATGTACAGGGTCGACCACATCTAAGCTGAACACCTCATTAGTATTCAAACCGGTAAAACTAGAACGTTTCTTATACTTCACGAGTGCAATGCCCGTTATAGAACGTCTAATCATGGTGTCGACAAACACAGTAATGATTTTCCGAATTATGTATTAAACAACAGCTTCAATGAGGTCTTGAATACAAATGAGGTGTTCAGCTTAGATGTGGTCGACCCTGTACATGCTTCGCCATTGCGGCTAAACTGGAAACATTTCTCTTGATTTCGTAATATTTGCTCTACAATACCGCTTGCATGCCTTCTACTTCCTTGTTTTGAAACAAGTCAGCATTCGATGTTTTCCCAAAAGAGACAAAAAGAAACAAACTGTCACAAGGTCACAGTGATAAAACTGCAACGAATGTCCGCCACGAGTGAAGATAAAACATTTAACTTGACAAAAACACTATCTCCTTTTCAAGAAGCGCGATTGAGGGCTCGCTGACGCACGTGTTCCCTTCAATGCTCCACTCTTCAATGACTGTGAGGTCCATAGGTCGGCAAACTCACTCATGAGTCGACTCACTCACATTCACTCAGAGTCAGATCGAGCCGTGTGTATGAGTCCGAGTCCCAGTGAGTAATATTTTGGTGAGTTTGAGTCCGAGATAGTCCGGCTGAGAAAACGTTTAGTGAGTCTGAGTCCGAGTGAGTCCAGTTGAGGAAACTTTTGCCGGGTCTGAGTACGAGTGAGCTCTAAGGGCAAAATATATTTCATAAGTGAGTCTGAGTGAGCTCCACATTTTTTGCCGACCTATGGTGAGGTCCTTTCAAGGTATCTAAACCGTATCGAGCGCGAAATCGGTGAAACATTCCAGATCAAGATGAAAGGAAAAACGCGCGTCAGCGAGCCCTCAATCGCGCTGAATCACCACCCGAGCATTCTGTACAGACGGTTAACGCGAGAAGCTGACACGTGCCCAGCAGCTCTGCTGTTATCCAGCCTTGCGCGACTTAGTTCAAGCTGCGCTAATTTTTATTGTTGAGATAACAATGAACTGAGGACTTCAGGTCTCGCTTGCTAACTATGGCTACTTCTTTGTACTTGGTTAATGGTACAAATTGAAAAAAAAAAAAAAAACTCAAAAGTTGGTTCACTGACTTCATGTCGCAAAGACTGGTGAAACGGCGCAGCTGGTGGCATCATATTGCTATTTCACTGCTTGACGTTGCTCTACAGTAGCTTTGCCACCACCTGCATTGTTTAACCAGCATTCGCGACGTTAAGTCAGTGACGCTGCTTCTAATTGGAAGGTAATAATGTTTAGTGCACCGGAGATGAGCATTGGGCACATATCCGCTAGGCTATAGTTGTAGACGGTTTCTTCTAGTGTGCCTCGATGTGAAACGCGCAACAAAACGCGCATCAAGGCACCCTAGTTTCTTCATCTCTTAGTGGACTAGATGTAAATAGTGGCGCCTGCCTCATTCCTGCGGCACAGAGCCTCTACGAGCTGCTCAGCACATACACACTAAACTTGTTACAGACAGCGTGTTGATTTTTTATGAACCGCAAGGACGAAGCAATGAATGCGATAGTAGCAAATTGGAATGCTACACGAAGTAAGGCTGGCACTTCTTTAGCATCCAACCTGCATAAGTAAAAAAAAAAGAACGCTGGAGTAAGGAAACCTGGCCGCTGTAGAAGCGAAGCGACAGTTGTACTGTCCGTCACTGCAATGTATACGCGCGGTGAAAGCACAGCACGTATTAAGATATGAGCCGTCTGCTGATCCCTTTCAAGATAGAGCGAGCGCGATCGCGTCCGGCTGGCCGAAATACCCACTTTCTTCCGGAGCCGCGTATCCCCCCTTTCGGGAATCACCATGGGACTTTCGCGAGATGGAAGCGCGCCGGTGCGTTTCCCCACCGTTTGAACCGCGCACATAGAACATACGAAGCGCGGGGCGATCTTAGCGGCCCTGCACTTCATACAGAACAAAAGAAATGTGTGCCTATATAGTTTCTGTCGCAATGAAAGATTTGAAAAAAAAAAAGCGGCTTTCAAGTTGCCTTCGATCGGTAAAAGCAGGTCCCGAAAGTTCACGTTGCTAGAAATTCCGCGAATGTCAGCGGCATACCTGCACGGAACACACATGATGCGGTCCAGCCACTCACCATCGTAATTGTCTAATTATCACCATCATCACACATAGCCTATTTATTTCACGTGCACAGAAGGACGAAGGCATCCCCAATGGTCTCCAAGCCACCCTGCCCTGCGCGAGCTGATTTCATCTTGTCCCAGCGAACCTCATAATGTCATCGCTCCTCGGTTTCTTTTTCCTTCCCTTGGTATTTTATTTATTTAGTATTAGTACTCATCTCAAATGGAAGCTGTTCCAAAGAAGCGTTCAATCGCTTTCACTGATTTGTGCCATGGGCCTTACATGTTCGGTTCGTTAAACGGCGCTACAGTTAAAAGGTACACCGGGTTAGGAAAGACGCACGCAACGAGGTCGACAAGACGAGATGCACGGAATGAGGTAGTCCTCGTTCCGTGCGTCTTTCCTAACCTAGTGTACTTTGTAAATGTAACGCAGTTTAACGAACATGCAAAAACCAACTAGCTCAACACCTCACCCTGATGGGCTTAGACAAAGCAGTTTTCATTTCGAATCAGTGTGTGCATTCTTCGTGTGGTCGCGTTGTAGTAGATGCGTGCTACTTTTTGCTCTATTGTCCGCAGGAACATGAGGCGTAGACAGCAAGTCTGAAAGTCCGAATGCAATCAAACAAATTGAGCTCCTGCTCGAGTTGCTGTCTACGCCTCATGTTCCTGCGGACAATAGAGCAAAAGGTAGCACGCATCTTCTACTACGCGACCACACGAAGATTGCACACATTGATTCGAAATGAAAACTGTTTTGTCTAAGCCGTTCCGAGTCAGAAACGATGTAAGGCTCTCGGTTCTTCGTGTCGATGCGTCCAATCGCTACTCATGGCGGGGGTCAACCGCGTACAATATTCGTTCTTTTCTGCTCTCTGGGAACCAACATGAAACGCAGTGTTCTCGCATGAGTCATTGTAAGATGCGGCGTACTTAAGAATGAGAATGAGATTGGTTTACGAATAATCATGAATAACTCTCACCAATGCACATCTATCATTTCCTTTGATTTCGCAGTGATTCAGAACCCACTGGAACTTTGAAACATGTAGGTTCTTAAAGTTCTTAGGAAAACTTGGTTAATATTCATTGTGAATGGCAGCGCAACCGAAACACAGATAGATGATAGAAAACACAAGGACGACAGCTGCATTCCACTAATTTTTCTTGAGGTGCAGTGGGAGGTTTTTCACGGTTGATAAATTTGCAATTCTTTTCGCTACGAGTATCATAGTAACGGATGAGTATCTCACGAAAAGGCATGAAAACGCGGTCGAATCACTCGTATACAATCCCGCTGGTCCAAAACAGCTGCGGTGCTAACAACAAAGAAAAAAAAATCTGCAACATGCAAAAACACGTTGGCATCATTCTGCGCCCACGTGGGAATCCCCGTGCCTTTTGTTTCCTCGAAGCTTATCAATGCATTGGCGCAGCAATCACGGCCGCACAATTGTTCTAACGGCGATGCATGTAGGTCGCCCGGCAACAAGGTCGTCAAAACGTTACAAAGCGGCGCACCAAAAATGGCATCCCCCCCCCCCCCCCCCCCAGCAACAGAAAAACCACATGTAACAATGCCGAACACGGTGTCATCAAAGCAGCACTGAAGCACCCTATACACCCTATACAATCGTCCTGCCGGGACAAGGCCAATTGTGGTTGCAGTGTTGGCTATCCGCTTTTACAACAATGCCATAAACATTACATATGTACACCTATGACTCAGCAAGCTATAGTCAAACGTTGCTCGAATACGCCGACGACCATCACTTATCATCGCACCGTAGGATGCACTTGGTTGCGATAAATCTGTCTGACGTCTGCGCTCTAACGTGAGTGCTGACGTAACGTCGGACCATGAGCTACCCTTTGCACGCCATTGCATTCGTCGTGCCTCACGATATGTGTACTACCACGGCCGCTCGATCTCCCCCCTTCGGTGCGGCCCGCCGAGTACTCCTCTCCGCCTGTGAAAGCGCTAGTTCCCTTTCAACTCGCTGCGTCGGCTATGGCGCTCGCTATCGGCGACGCGTAGAGTCACTGGAAAATTTCAGAGTACCGCAAAGGTAGGCTGCACGCGGGCAACATTGAGCGGCGGCGGCCATTTCCCTTCCGGACCGTCCGGCGCGTAGCGTGTGTTGAGAAGTGACCGATCTTTTCGCCTCGATGCCGTGTTACGCTCGGCGTAACTGCAATATGTGTGTGTGTGTGTTTCTTCAGAAGGATATCAGAAGTGATTTCGAGCCATCGACAGTCTGAATTGACTGCGCGGTAAGCGGTGTAGCCAATGAAACGTGCGGCGAATGTTGCCATGTGCTCGCGAACTCTCTTCGTGGCTTCATCGGTCTCTTTTCGTTTCACGGCCGGGTGTGTTCGCAAGGTCCGGAGCTGTAAACATAGTTGCATTAGCGTAATGACCGTGCGAGATGCCATTTACTTCGACACTTGGTGAATGTTGACTGTTTGCGCTAGCTTTGCAGTCAGTGTTCAGGTTCACTTCATAGCGCATTCGAGAACATTATCGAACAACAGCGAGAACATTCAGCATTGCGTCCTTCGACTGATCGCTGACGCATACGTTACTTGCGCACCATGCTTGCTATACAGCTGGGTGTTATCTGTAATAGAAGTGGTGTGTGTACGGTAAGTGGAAGTTGTGCGTGAAGTATTTCTCTCGGTTTGGAATGCCAACAGCCGAACGCATGGGCGAATCGGCGTGCGGTAGGTAAGGTGCATCTTGTTTTGCGAATACGTTGTCATTTCCTAACATATACGTAGAAAATAGGCCATCAAAAATGATTGACGTCACTACTCAGTTGTTTTATTTCCTATTTTTTTGTCTCCTTAATATTGCCAACGTTGCAGTGCATTTGCAAATATTGTGCTGTGTTCCGACAAAGTTTCTTTCTTTTTTTTTTTTTGGTGTTGCCAGCGCGTAAACGGCGGGGGTTCAATTTCTGCACTGCTTTTAATTTCAACTTTTAGGGGCGAAGCTCCTAAAGCCGTGGGTCTGTACATGCACGTCTCTCGTGGTACCTGACCGCCTAGTTCTATGAAGTGCACTTGCGAGCAACCCACTACGCTATAAATCATCATATTTTAGGGGCGAAGTGCACTTGCGAGGAAACCACTACGCTATAAATCATCATAATTTTAAGTGCACTTGCGAGGAACCCACTACGCTCTACTTCCTAAAGCCATGGGTCTGTACATGCATGTCTTTCGTGGTACGTGACCGCCTAGTTCTATGAAGTGCACTTGCGAGTCTTACGAGTTGCGAGTTCTATGAAGTGAACTTGTGAGTCTTACGTCTTTCCTAATGATGTAGTGGGCGAACTTACACGGGAGAGTTACGGTTTTACCGATGACCTCCCCTCTCGAGCTTCGCCCCACTCATCATCATTCATTCCGTGAATATGGCGTGATTTTTTTTTTCGTAATGCACTGTGTTAAAACTTCTTCGGTGCAGTGCTCGATGTTATTTTGATCAGAAATAGCACATCTCGAAAAGTTTTAACGCGCATGCTACTGCAACACAGTATGTATATAGATCTAGGGCTCGCATGAAATCGATTCCCTCAATGCGTGAGAGGATAAGCCAATTTTTTTTTTCTGTGACCATTTCTCACCCTCTAAACAGTATTGTAAGGGTACGCACGGCGCAACGCAGCATTAGCAACATTCTTTTTTGAAAAAAATAAAATACGCTTAATAACATTGCCTTATACCAAGTTTATCAACAGAGTTCCACGCTTCAGTTTTGCGCAGTGGCAAATGATCATGCGACAATTGCCTTCAAGGTATACAGTACACAGTTGTTATTTTAATAAGTCTTCGTTTTCGCTATTGTGCGTGACACGCTTATAACTCGAAATGCATGCACAACCTGTTAAACAGATCGAGATATAAATAGCCGAGCAAATAGAAAGGTATGTATGCAGTTTTCATATCGTTGAACATAGCGAACCGAAAAGGTGAGGTATCCTGTTGCATGAGAGCTTTTCCAGCAAAGTTTGTGTAGTTCACTGCAGAAATGAGTGTTCTTCGAGGGGGGCGAATTCATTCCGCGGCCAACTATGCAGCCACGTACAACGACGCTCTTTGACGTTAATGTTTCCCACACGGAATGCAAAAATATACGAAATTCCCGGAGTAGCTCACCAGCAACGTTGGGTTACTGGTGAGCTACTCTCTGGCGTCTGCAAGACGCGTTTAAAAAAGCGACGAAGTACTTCTAGGGACCGTGCTACTGCTAAATGTCCGGCCGCGCTCTGCATTCAACGCGCCTGCACCCAAAGCGCTTGGAAGGGATATGGCGGCGAGAGGTCACGTGACGCGAGTAAGCCAATCGCGTCGGCGGCGGCGCACGGAAAACAGATGCGATACTCTGAAATTTTTCTAGTGACTCTAGCGACGCGGGGGTTTCTCTCAAAGCACCCTTCAGCCACAGTGAGCTATCTGCGCGGGCAGTTTCATGTGGTTCTGCTCAGTGTTTTCTCATGCTCCGCTTGAGAAGCTCTCATTAACAAGCTTACTCACTTTAGCTGGAGTAGAGGTAGATGACTGGCTGAGTCATTTAGCGAATGAATAAAAGGACGAACACAGGAAAGATGACGAAGACAAGCGTTACTCCCCCCAACTGTTTATTACCAGGGAAGGGTTCCTGATATATATTCTTTCGTCCCGCATGCGCATACAAGAATAAAATAACGCGTATACACCATAGGCGTTGGCGCATATATTCAAACTATGGGTCCGGCAAAGCGATGGACGGCTCACTTTGATGAACTCCTAATTTGAATGTATACGCAACCGTCTCTAATGTAGACGTGTTACTTTATTCCCGTATGCGCATGCGTGATGAATGGATATATATGAGGAACTCGGCCTGTCCTGCTAATAAACAGTTATGAGTAACGCTTGTCCTTGTCTTCTTTTTCTTTATTGCGACATAGATTTTAAGGCATAATATTTTGTGTGTATATGTGCGGCGTTTTTTTTTTCTAAAGGAGCCAGCTCCAGAAACCAAAACTGGGCTAAATTTCACGGGAGCGTAAAGCGAGCCTAAGCATTTTCCATTTTTAAACAATTGTAATCGAAATGGGGCAATTCCTGATCGTAACGAGAACTCAAAAAGGCTGTTTAGAATAAAGAATAAGCCAAATCCTGCATCTGTTTGAATCAAACTGAGCCAGATCCATTAAACTAGCGATGCGTCAACAATCGTGACCAAAACAATTGGCCAACATGGAAGCATCCAACCTATTTCATTTGTGTTCTTTGCTATAGTGCGTCCGTTCCACATTTAGTTTTTCTTGGGCGAGTTGGTAATGACTCAAGGACATGAAGCTGTTGGGCAAAACTCGAATATAATGAGTAAGAGGCCGGCTTTCCTACTTTCTGCCTCTTATTGTTTTTTTTTTTTAGTTTTGCGCTACAGTATCATGTCCTTCTTTCGCTCCAAGACAGTACATTTCAAATAGAAGACAACTGAAATGAAGATATTGGTTTAGAAGGAAGGCCGCTTGGGCTAGTTGGTATGTCATGATGAATGCTATAGCACGAACTGAGAACTAAATGACAAAGATACAGACGAAGGTGAGCGCTAACTTCCAACTGAGTTTACTGTACAGAATACGAAGATATTTACCTAAAAAATCACAAAGAATAACAACACGTGACAAATGACGAGCAATGCAAAATTATATTGGGCACAGATCTATCCCTTGAAGAAGGAGAAGTAATCCGAAATGGCTGGCATAAAAACTAGCTAAGGAGAAGAGCTGAAGCATTTTCTGAAGGCCCCAGCATTGTATTAATGTTATTGTGGATGATTAAGACGTAGTGCCTTCAGTGTCAACCGAGGTTTAATGTGTATTTTATTTATAAAGGCACGAGCGAATTTATTTGAGCGTCGTGCCGTATTTATTTCCCTGACATAAATCAATGATATAACATGATTCGGACAAATATTCGTAAATAGTCTCAGATACGCATGATTTATTACTCAATTGTTGCAGGATTTCAGAAGTGGAGGACTTTGCGGGAAAGTGGTTTCCGAGAAAGTTTGAGCATGTTTTCTAGCGAGCTGCTAATATCTCCAGCCCAGTTGGCCAAGAATGGACTCAGTAGCTTTTTGATAGTGAGCTCGGACTTTTAAACCAAAGAGCCGTCCAGAAAAACAAAATTGCATCCGATGCTTACCGCAGGATACGACTGTCACAAAAGAGGCAGGATTAGTGGGGTTAGACCTTCGCGCGCAGCAGCGCAAGCAGGTGCAAAGGCGATTACTTTGCCGATGTGCAGCGCCCTCACCTCCTGTCGTGGCCAGTCAGTCAACTTCTCCTTTCACGCGCGCTCTTTTGTTCGGGAGACGAATCGGCAGGCCGCACCAGAGGGGGGAGATCGAGCGGCCGTGGTACTACTCAAATCACAGAAACACGTCGATTCACCTCGAAACACGTGGTTCAAGACATAAAATATGGCAAATACTCGTTGACTGTATCGCATGAAGGTGATTCCTACAATTCGTGGGAGCTGTCTGACTTGTTAAAAGAAAGTTTGAGATTGGGCTAGTTGGTAATCCATCTTCAAAAACCCGCGCAGAACGGACAATGGACAAGAAAGGGAACAGAGACGAGCATTGTCTTCCAACTGAGAGTTTATTGAAAAAAAAAAAGAAACACGGTTGATCCCTCCGTCATAGGTATCGGAATAACACGAAAGTAAAGCGTGCCCTTACAGAAGTAACTGAATGCTTACTGTACATTGATATAAGAGAGTTTGCACAATGTCTATTGATGTCTGGTAGCTAATGGCGCCGTCTGACGTGTATGCACCCACTTCGATGATTGGTGGTACATCTCCATCCCGACGACTAACGTCCATGTTAAATGATTACAAAAACCCTTGTGGCAGCTGTAGTAGTTAACGGTGAAAGCGTAATCAGAGAACGAGGTGTGATAGCCAGGCGAGCGTCGCATATTGGACGCAGAACTTGGTCGCCATCCCGCGGCACGTTAAAATGTGATTGAACACCGCGGCCGGACTACAGGGAAACGGAAAGCGCGTCGAGCCGCCCCGGTAGCCCGGCCGCGATTTTTCTCGGGGCGACCGCGTTAGCATGGAACGCGGTGTTACAGCCAGGTGAGGCCGGCGCGCGTCGCAGAGCTATTTTTGGTTTGTATTAGCGTGATGCTGAGCGAGGCCGACGCTTTTACGACGCTTGGACAAAGGTCGCCACCTCGCGGTGTGTTAAGGCATTGACAAAATTCAACTTCTATTGAAAATACGCTGAATGGGACGGACGCGGAACGCGTTGCAGGTGCGAGCCGCAGAGGCCACAGTAATGACGAATTACTTTACCTTACCACTCCCAGAGGTCAACACCACCCTGCCGACCGGGAGAGTGGTAGATATAAAAGGCGCGTCCGTAAAGCTTCGAGAGTCTGTGACGGTGGCGCAGTGGATAGCGTGCCCGGCATCTGTTGTTGCGGACCGAGCGGTTGTGTATTTGAAGTTATAAGGCGCGAATAAGACACGGACGAAGAATAGGAACACACACACACGGAGCGCCACTTCCAACATAGATTTATTTAGAAAGAGCACAGAACATATTTATACACCACGCGCGCAGTCATCGTGCCTCAATGCGCAGTCGCATTCAAGTAGCGTAACTCTTTTGGCGATAATGAAATGGAGGCAACGCTGACGCGTAGATCACCTGATTCGATTATTTTCTTAGCCTCAATAATTAATCGTACTGACTTATCAGGACTTCGGCCGACTACCGCGCAGGCGCTAAAGTCCGGAACGCAATGACAATCCCGGCAGTCCTGATAAGTCAGTACGATTAATTATTGAGGCTAAGAAAATAATCGAATCAGGTGATCTACGCGTCAGCGTTGCCTCCATTTCATTATCGCCAAAAGAGTTACGCTACTTGAATGCGACTGCGCATTGAGGCACGATGACTGCGCGCGTGGTGTATAAATATGTTCTGTGCTCTTTCTAAATAAATCTATGTTGGAAGTGGCGCTCCGTGTGTGTGTGTTCCTATTCTTCGTCCGTGTCTTATTCGCGCCTATGTGTAGGAGTGCTTTGGTTTGCGCAAGTTGGTGCCACATCTTGCAAAGTTAAACAGCACGAAATACGAATACACAAGAAACACGCACACACAGGACCAGTGCTCAACAACCAACTGAGGTTTACTCGATGAAGATGCTTTTTTTATAGTGTGACAGTGTTATGTCTTCGCGTTGCAGGTGTTGGATGTTCGATCTTCCTTGGGAGAAAGCTGAGCAACTATGAATGAGGTGGTGTAAACCTGCTCTGCATAATTCCTGATAGCGTGGACACCGAGGAGGAGTGTTTGGAAATGAGCAAGCAGCGAAAGACGGCCTAGTTGGCGCATGTTTCAAAGAAGCCATTAACAGCAAGAATGCGGGGCGAAGAACATTGAAATCTCACCTAATCGCATGTCTGGCTCCGATCAATTTGTCAATTACATGTGGTGTGTAAGGTGTATTTTCCACAGCCTTTTTAGGAATATGTCTTGCACGCAAGCAGGACCCGCTTTGTCGCTTAAAAGAGGTGCTGGTTTAGATTTTAATAGTCTCCATTTACTGTAAGCTTTCATTTTTACACCAGTGCTCTGTTTGGAGAGCCTTGGGCCACATCTTTATGTAGAGACTTAGGTCCGCCAGGTTTGCCGACGAACTGGTGTGAAGCACGAGTGGTCAAGCCCACGCGGCGACCGCATGAGCGGCTTCGTTGCACTCCGCCCGTGCCGTCCCCGTTTCCACAGGATTGATTCCACATGTTCCATTCGCGACCGCATCTTCAGTCGTTGGTGCTCTCAGTTGGGCCACCGCTTCATAGGAATCTGCCAGTATGCGAAAGCTATTTCGACCATTCTCGTTTGCCATGTTCCCTGCGGCAATAGTAACGGTGTTGACCACTTCCCACACGGCTAACCCCTCTTCGTGTAAAGGTGCACCAACGAGAAGCTGTCAAGCGTGATAGCCAATGTGGTGAGGCAGGGGCGTAGGCAGAAATTTTTTCGGAGGGGGCACCTCCTTGATATGATGTGGGAGCCGGGCAGGCAGATGCGATCGAACGTCATTTTGGACTCTCTGTGCTATGGCAAAAAAAAAAAAAAAAAAAATAGGGGGGGGTCGCCATTGGCAGCCAGGGGAAGAAATATTTAAACATTAATTTCTTGCAATGGCTGCCAATGGTGCTCATTGGTACGGCAAGATTTTATGCACGTGCGGTACACATTATGTGAATTGAAATTCAGCGTAGCACGGGACACGTTCTATGAGGTGAAGTTGACAGTTCGATTTCACGAACAGCACGAACCACATTTTTTTTAAAAACTTCATTTTTTTATGAGGACACACATCACATTTTGTTACAGTGCCCATGATACGACGAAAAAAAGCAAGAGGTAAGTTTTCGTGCCTTCTTTCTTTTCCGCCGTTGTGCATCTATTCAGTTGATAGTCGGCGTTTGTGGTGTCCTAACTTCTTTCTTGTGTCCGTGTTTGCACGCCCTGTCTTTTTAGAATGAGTTATTACACGATTTAATGGTACTTATCCGTAGATCCTACAGCCAGCGGCCAACGCATGCTTTACAAGAGTGGGCCCTATCGGTACTAAACAAACTTTAAAAACGAGCGATATTCTTCGGTATCGTCGAAGTAAACATTTAGTATGCACAGGGCAAGCTAATTTCGTGTGTATATTTTAACCTGACCATACCGCCTTTTGCGTCGCTTTATGTGTAAACTTATGGTGTGTCCCTGTGCCTGCTTTTGTGTCACTTTTTAGCGTTCCTATGGGTCTAGACTTTATGCGTTATTCGTTAACATATTGATGCCCTTGCGACTGAATTTTACGTGAACTCAAGTGTTATGTGACTGGACTGTTTTTTTCGTCTTCTGTAGTGTGACTGTGAATGGAGTTCGTGCTTAAGCGATTTGATACGGCTTGAGGCTTAAGGTGTCTCTACAGTTGGTTACAACCGTAGAATAAGTAGAATCTAAACCCACAGCTATTACTGCCCCAGCCAGGCAGAATTTGCCTAGACGTTCCATGTGACACTTGCTCCTTTTCGTGACGTCATACGCTTCCCGCGTGTTTCACGTAGCTGCTTAGTCACTGCTTAGTCAAAGGACATAATTTAAATAGGAACGGAAGAACCTTTAGTTTTCGATATGCGTGGTATTAGCCCGGAAAATTACGTACGGCTCGAAATGAAACCAGCTTGCACGCCTCTCGTACATACGTGATTGACAGCGCGTCGTGGTTCTGTGGGCGGAGGTTGTATTCTTAGCTTGTAACCCACTACAGGTGCGACATTATGCAATTTTGACATGGCTGTGATTTCCCTGTAACACTAGAAGCTGTGTCAAGGATTGGCCGGCGCTATATAAAAGCGCGTATAAAATTCTGTAAAAGCGTGGGGGGAGGGGGGAGGGGGAGGGGGGATGGGGTGTCAGCTTATGAAAGGACCTGATAAGTGCTCTTTCTGGTGTGATACATTCAAAAATGAAGTTCGCGTTTTGTACCTAGGCGAGTTAAGGCTAAAGGTATAAGAGTTAAGCGCAAAGAAGAAAAGTCGAGGGCAGCCAAAGATAAATCCAGAAACGCCACGAAAGACAAGAAGTCTTACGAACACAGCAGTGACTTACAACACTCTTTGTTGCAGTAACAAAGTCGCATGTACAAGCAGTCCCGTAGCCAGGGGGGGGGGGTCTAGTTTTTTTCCCCCATCCCAAAATTCTGATGGAAGGGGCTGTTTTACCGAAAATAAATAATGAAAATAGGTGTTTTTCTCAAAAAGTCAAAGTTTTCAGCAAGTGGGCCCCCACCCGAAAAAAATTCCTGGCTACGGGCCCGTATAGAAGTGTACATCAGAGATCATAGGCAGAAAATGAACGACCATGAAAACAAAAATAATCCTAACAGGAAGTCAACAGTGCTGTCACGTAGCAACTTGTACCAAAGAAATAAAAAGGCGCGTTACACGACATGCCTGTGACAGCGTATTTAGATGCACGAGTTCACTATACAACACTCCACCAGCCTATATACTGGGCGTCCATTGCCGCGACTGCGGCTGTGCGCCTGTCTTCGAGAGTGCTGAAGTTTGTGAAGACACGGCTTGGAACTCACGCGAGAAGTAATAAAAGCCGATGTCATGAGAAAACTATAGGAACCGCATTCGTTAGTAACCTTCTATCGGGGTGGCACCCAGTGAAGTCATATCTAAATAGGCTGTCATAGTGTTGTCGTGTAGACGCGTTCTTTTGTTTCTTCAAGTGACTTTGTGACAGCACCATTGACTTGTTCTTAGGGTGTTTTTTGTTTTCCTTGTTGTCTCATTTTCTATACAGGGTGTTTGACGTAACGATAATGAATGATTCAGAAAAAAAAAAGTGGCTAACCGCAAATGAATGAAACAAACGACATGTTGTATCCATCACGTGGTGCTGGTTACGGTATTTTTCATATTGCGGTTCACTATTTCATTAGCATGAATTATGCAAAATTTTTACTGTTCACTTGATGGCCGAGTGGATTTCGTTAACTTGTACAGCGCATTCCAAAAGAACCGATCCAATTGTTTTGTGGCAGCGTACATCCTGCGTGGTAACTTTTGTTTCCGGCGTTCAAAGAAAGCCCGCGAAATATGAAAACCACGTGACTGAGCTCATGAGCTACCGTACGGCAAGGAAATCGCCGTCGTCCCTGCTAAGCGATAGATGTGTTGACTGGCCGCGGGCACAGCTGCTTTAAGCGGTGTCATAGCGTTGGCAGGCACGGACGAGAAAAATACAATGGGATGAGCGTTACCATGGTCACGTGTCTGCACATGATAGCGATTGTGCATACGAAGCTTTTTTTAAAGTGTGCACTGTTGTGTATAGGAATGCTGATAAAAATAAGCGAGAGATTGCTGAAACTGCCCCGATAGCGAGGGCCGGCGATAGCTGTGTCAGCTGCCCTTCGGTAGCGCCGACTGCAAATGAATTCGCCCTTCTGGACGCGGCATGTTTTCATGTGCGCTGATTGGGCCTCTTCCCGTGGACGGATCTACTTATACTTCTGAGTGCAGACATTCAGTTGAAAGCGTCCCATTGTGTCTTCCTCGTCTGCTAGCGCTATGACTGATGCATTCAACTAACTAGCCATGTTGACACAGTTGTTTTGCTCAAAACACGTGATACGGTACGCAATACGGTAGCGCATCACGTGGCGAGCATCGCCAGCGTTCCAAGCAACTGTATTCCTTAACTGTACACTGCGTGAAATATAAGCTGCTAGTGCAGCTTCGGACGGCGATAATAAGACAGAACGCGCAGAGTGTTTTCCAGCGAGGCCATTGTCTGATACATTACCCTGCTTTCAGGGCCTTTGTTATCGGCGAAATACTGTTCACATGACCCCCTCCCCCTCCCCCCTCCCCGATAACACACAGCGCGTGCTGATAATTCTTCTACTGCTTTAGCGCAGCTCAGTTTGAGCTGTGCGTGTCCCTCCGGATAAATTAGGCAGGCTTGGCAGACTTACAAACCTTAAGAGAGACGTGCAACCCGTGCGTGGGAAAGGCCATTTGAATAGGTTTGTCGAATGTTGTGTGTATGTTGTTCAAAGCACAGTTACGATCAGTAAAGAACAAGAATTCTCCTGGTTGTTTCCCTGTTTATGTATTCGGAGACTTGCGAATTGACACAATCATTCAACAGATGCGTCATCCTGGCCCGCAGTCTTCATCAGTTGACGCTCGAGATTATGGAGGCTGAGAGTTTGAAAAAATTTCAAAAAGTGTCAATGCGTGCGGGAGCATCTCTATCTTTATTACGAAAGGAACTTAACTTTCTTAGACGGACAACACGCCTCCAGTGAACTGCTGTTGTGTACTTCTCTTAAGCTGCAAGGTTTGATTGCGTTTTTAGGGTTTTTTATTTTGTCACGTGTACCGTGAGTGAGCCATATAATGCACAATAGTGTCGAGGAATGAGGACCAGTTCAGCGGTCATCGTGACGCCTGCCTCTTTCCTTCCTTGCTTATTTCCCTTTTTCCTTCATGCACAAACTGAGCTGCGCTAAGCACTGCAAGAATATAATGCACCAACTCGCCCAATCAGCAGTACGCGCTGATAAACTAGCGTTTCGTCTCTCATCTTAGTTCATCGGCAAAGGCGTCAGTCTTGTATTCTGACAGGGCAATCTAAAGCACGTTCCTGGAGGCTTTATCCAAGACGCACGATGTCACACACGCCATATCTTCGCCGGGTCACTGTGCGCCGAAAACAGCATTGGTTGTGACTACTTTGCCATCAGGCTCTGGCAACAGGAACACTTTTCTTGTTAGTACTCTGCACAGAAATTAGCGCCTCGCAGAACTGATCTAAATTACATCGTGTGGCGTAATCTATCTTCAAAGACGCTGATGTATGGCACAAAAAAAGAATGAAATCAGTGTCGCAGCACCGTGTACCTTTGGTACCTGCGCCAATTGATAGATGTGGCGCACTTAAAATTTTTATTTATGACAGACCTATGTAAAACAAATGAAAAAAAAAATGCACCAAGCAAAAACATACTGTGAATATAAGGGAACAAAGCTTTCTGACACACGAGATAGAGTACAATCATAAAAATGTAAAGTACAAGGTGAAATTAAAGAGGAAAGAACAATAGGGCGTTTTTTTTTTGCCGTATTAGTGAACTGTGTAGTACCAACTAGCCTAACATCGTACGCTACTGCTATACAGGAAATTGGGATGCTGAACATGTAAACAAATCCGTGTTTGTTCCGCGTTATTCACTTCTTGCGCGTGCCACGTTTTCACACAGCGCAAAATTTGTCCTAAGCAGGACGATAATCTTGGTGACCTGTTCGGCGCCACTTATTCGATTATTCGTACGAACTACGTAATAGAGTGCGAGCTTGCGTTGAAAGTTGGGCGAGTTGGTACGCGGTGGTCTCCTGGCAAACTGCCAGCAGGACAGGACACAAGGAAAGAAGGGACAGATCCACGTACGAACTGGCACATGAATGAAGCGAAAGAAGTATATATCTGGGTACTCACTCTCTGCGTTGAAGAGTATGACACCGAGGGAAAGGGCGAGCAGCACGAGCCGGTGCCGGAGTCCGTGTGGTCTCCAGCCAAAGGCCGCGTCGAAGCCTTCTTTGAAGTTGTGCATCCGTAGGTCCTTCAGCATGTCGCTCAGCCGAGACGTCGACGATGAGGTTCCGGCCTTAAACACTAGCACAAACAGCATGCTGCACACAACTATGCCAACGGAGACGCAGTACACGGGCAGGTATCCGCCTGCGCTGAAGAGTTCGCCCGATATCACCTGTCCCAGCTGGACACCGACTAGCAAGGCGCTCATGACGACGAGGAACTTGACGGCACGCATGTCTTCGCGCGACGATCGCGATGCGTTGCTCTCAACGATGGCAGTCATGCATACCAAGCCACCGGTCATACCGCACACTAGTCCGAGGAGGACGTTCACGTACATGGGCGCCGAAAACACCAGCACAGTGACGATGGTGCCGGCGTCCAGCACAAACGCGCCGCACAGGTTCAGCAGCAAAGGAATGCGGTTACCGTGCTTGTCACACCACGAGCTGAGGAACACCGACATCACTGCGGCAGGAACGAACTCGGCAAGCACCAGCAAAAGGTTGTGCACGTTGGCGTTGCGGGTGACGGCGTCGCGCACGCTGGCATTTTGCTGGCTCAGCGTGGCGCACACGTCGTCGGGGTAGGCAGACAGGCACGACTTGGCAATGAAGAGCTGCTGGGTGACGACGAAGCGCATGGCGAACGTGATCGTGTAGAGGAAGAGCACGGACTCGAGGCCCAAGCCTCGGAAGAAGGGAACCCATCGCTCGCGCCAGGTCAGGCGGCCGTTATCGGAGTCGCATGGCAGCACCACCGAAGAGGAGGCCACGCTCTCTTCCAGCACCGGACCCAGCCGCACGGGATCCTTGCGAGGGGACGAAGCAGCGCTGTCCATCATCGACGACGCGCGTTCATCATCGACACCCGTGCGACGCGGGCCTGGATCGCAGTCGTCGACACAACGAGCTCGCCGCGTGCGCCAAGCGGAAACCGCGTTGCCTCACGCTCTAAAACAGCTGGCGGTGACGACAGAGAGGCCCGCCGAGAGCCAGCCGCGCCGCCAGTCTCGTACGCTACGCGAACATATCCGTGGGGGCCCGCTTTT
Source organism: Rhipicephalus sanguineus (assembly GCF_013339695.2). Classification (NCBI taxonomy): domain Eukaryota; kingdom Metazoa; phylum Arthropoda; class Arachnida; order Ixodida; family Ixodidae; genus Rhipicephalus; species Rhipicephalus sanguineus. The sequence goes on along the minus strand of NC_051184.2, from coordinate 153,062,199 downwards.
GTCTGCGTGCCAGTGGCTGCGATAAGGCGCAATTCGTTTGGTCGCTTATGCTATCTGCCAGCGTGGTCGCGGAAGAAAGGCTCGATAAAACTGTCGCGGTGCTTCCTGAAGGCGCGAGCTCACGAGTCGGCCGACGCAGCCGGTTGCCGCCTTCCCGCTGCCAACGCCCGCGCGACCGTTCAGAGACGGACCGGTCCGGAGAGAGCGTTGCGCGGTTTCGCTGCCGCTTTTGCTTTCCTCTACGCTCCTGAATAACATTTCGAGTGGCAACTGTACAGGCAACACGAGAAAATCATCGCAGCTTCAGGGAGCGCATCAATGAGTTCGACGCATCACGGTCTCCTTTTGTTTATCAATGACGTCCATTCAGTGAGAATACCTGCGTTAAACTGTTGCCAGTGGCTCCATTTTATATCGAAGAAGTCATAACTATGACCGATCATTTACACGCAGTCTTTCGTGAAGCAACGAGCGACCAAAAAACAAGCAGCCCCTACAGTTCACATGAGTCGTCCAAAGTTGCATCTATTGCGACTACGGACGTGTTCCAACATGTAGTGGTCTTAGTAACTCGTGATATTAGATGACCTATTCAGTGGCTAAATTACCAAGAAGGCAATGTGCAAATACGAAACTAACTGAAAAGTAACTCGCGAGGAACATGGATACATTGGGAATAAAGGCGATGACGGGAATACGCTTCATTTGTCTCAACGAAAACTAACAGACAATGAAGCCAAGGGAAGTACAGGGTACGCTATTTGTAGTCTTTTAACTTCACTGTAGCAGTTATGATATATATGTGAAGAAGTTAAAAGCGGATGCAAAGACATCGGATAAAGGGTGAAATACGCGATAAGGTTCACAGTAGGACGACTCCCCAGTCGCTTAATCGGTAGAGCATCGGACGCGTAATCCTAAGGTTGTAGGTTCGGTTCCTACCGGCGGCACGTTGTCTTTTCCTCCACTTTAATTTCTTCTCATTTATATCATAATTCCTACAGCGCAGTTAAAAGACTAAAATAATGTCCACTTAACCTTCCTTGGGTTCATTGTCTACTGACTTTATTTACGGCTGTATCTAACAAAGAAAAACGAGCCCTTGATAAGTTTCCCTTCTTTCGTTCCTTCATTTATCTGGTTACTGCGGCAGCCTAAGTGCAAATTAGGTTCAAATGATGCAATCACGTTCTTTTTTTCACATGCTATTTCTGCTACTTTCCTTAATCGCGGCAACATACCTTCTTGAAACATTCGTGCAATGACGGACTGGTGAGCGCATAATTGTGTTACCCCGAATCGTTAACAAAAGAGGGACAGTCAAAGCATTTACCGACGCATATTCCCAGCAACTGCTGACATCACATCTATATTTCATGTAATTACGTTTTCTAAACTCTGACATTTTTCGTGTTATCCCCTGTGCAGTGTGCTGGTTATATTGTTTCCCGTTATGTGTGTGCTATTTGTTCATGTATTTATACCATTGGCCAGATCACATGGATAGTAAAACCCTGAGGCCACATTAGTTTTCATTTGCATTTTTATCATACACTCACAGAAAAGATCGAGTAAAAAGGGCGTCTTTTGGTCCCACAACAACAATTGTAATTTATGTTGCCTTCCTTTCCTTGCATTATCGCCGCGCGCCCGGCACTTTCTTGTCACGAACGGCATGTGCGCTATCAGCGTGACATAGCGTTCTTAGCAGGAAAGTGGCCAGCGCCGAGTTTTCAAGAAAAAAAAATGCACGCAAGCCAGATGAGAATTATTGTTATGGGACAAAATGACGCCCTTTTTGCTTGATCTATTCTGTGAGTGTAGGTTTCTCATTTTGCACATGTAGCGCAATTGACGAACTTGAAGCAAACATTGGTCGATGTTCTCGTAGTAGAATAATTAACGCAACACTTTTAAATCCAGAAAAAGCACGAAGGGCAAGAGAGAATACAAACATGACGCTAACGTACAGCATAATTGCAGTAACCAAGCCAAGTCAGTGCGTTTCTAGGTGACAAGAACGAAGATTTTCTAAAAAAATATGGTTGACCCCAACTAGTTGAAACTGACGACATCTTGGTTTGCCGTGGTCTGGCGCTAGTTATAGGATACAGTCATATTGCGCCTAATTATCACCTCCACAGCCGAAAATCCTTGTCGACCGACACCTCTAGCTTCGAAATGCGCGACTTCCTCCGCAGGAGAACGCAGCCGAACTATGCACTGAAGAGTGGAGGTTGCGCGCGATGTCTCTGTCAGTGGGCGTGGCTTAGCTACGGCGCATGCGCGGCTTGGTCAGTTGGTGCGGTATCTGGTTGCTAGGCGATGCGATGCTTCCTTCCTTTTGACCTTTTTTTCCTCTCTCTACTCGTTTCTCTTTTTCGTTGATTTTCTTTATGTCTCTCTTTGTTTTTCTTTCCGCATTTCTATCTCTCTTTCTGTTTCTCATTCTTTATGCGCTACGCTTGACCCTTTCTCTTCCTCCTTTCCCTCCTCTTCACCATCACATCTCTTCTCCTTATGCTCACTTCCCTTTCCCACCCCCTTGCTACACTACACTCTTAAAAAAATGGAGTGACCCTGTCTCCTTTAAGGGAGAAATGGCGATGTCCCCAATGTTCGTCTTTAAATGGAGGAACTTTCCTCCCTTTTCAATGGAGAAACTGTTCCTCCCCCGTCAAAATCAAGATGGCCGACGCCAAGCCAGTGAAGCGAGCAATAGATTTAGGCTTAGCGAGTGCATCGATTCTCGTCTGATAAAGAGTATGCGGCACTGGTAATCACAAAAACTGTCCCGCTGAGATTAATATCAAATGATATGACAATAAAATCAAGCAGACATACCTGTATTGATGAAAACCTCGCGAAACGGAACGACGGAACCCGTACGTTTCGCTCGGCCAGCGAGACGGCGTTCACTTTAAAAGAGACGGATACTACAAAGGGGCTCTCACCCGGAGGCTGTACGTTAGGCTGGCTGTCTTTATTTGTCAAAGCATCACACGGTGTAGCGACGTTATCCACGCGTTTACGGGACAATAGGCCCCGACATGTGCCTCCAAAATTTACATTCTGTAGCATCAAAAAATCCCGGCGCAGAAGACCATAGTTTCGATAGATAGATGTTCAACAACATATAAGTAGGTGGAGCTGTGAAAGCGCCACAGCCGTAAAATAGGTGGTAGCTGGCGCCATCTAAAGATATTAAACGATACTAAAAAAAAATTGGCCGCGTATCTGCGTGCTTCGCTGCAGATGTCGTCGAAAGACGATAGTCTTGTACCGACCTTACTACACGAGTCCTCCTCCCCTATGTTGAACCGCCGCATCTGGCTCATAGCGTCGCATTTTCAGCGCAGCATAAAAAACACTAGCATTTTCAGCGCAGCCTAAGAAACATTAGGGTCTTTAGAATTACTTATGTATGTATTTTCTATAAAGGAACACACCGCCTAATACTTACGTATTGATGTTGCGCCTCAGATATGCGTAATATTTGCTTTTTGATCGACAATGTTCACAATTATGAATGGCCGTACCAGTTCAAGATGGCTGGGCGTTCAGAAAGTGGTTAAACTTTGGCCAAGTGGCTGAATCGGGTGACATACAGACAAACAGAAAGACAGACAGACAGACCAAATTTTCTGCGTTTAAGTTCACCAAGAAAGACTATCGTCTTTTAAAAGAATGTGTTTCTGACTGCGGCGGCGTACGTTGATACGCCATGGCATTTCGGCGAGGTGGACCCATTAATGGATTGCTCAAAGGACACCGGAAGGTTTATACACATTTTGTTAATACGCACACGTTCACTAGGCAGACACATAGTATGCACACTCACTTAATTCAAATACACAATTTATCCATATGTATTTTAACGCGATAGCGTTAAAGAGCTCGTATCGCAGAAATTCCGCCGTCGGCGTCGGCGCCGTTGGTTGTGAGCGAAAAATCATCATCTTGTCCGTGACCGAAAAATCGAAAAAGCTGCAAATAAAATAAATAATAAAAATGTTCGGTCCGAGTGAGAATCGAAACCGGGCCGTCTGCGTGGCAAGCAGGTGTTCTAGCACACAGCCACGCCTCTGCTTAGAGCTGCACTGTAAGTAACTTTCATGCTTCCCAAAAATACGCGTCCTCTATATGGGTGTGACAGTACGAGATGTAATATTGCAGTAATATTGCGTGGTACGAGCGTACATTGCCATCGGGCGTCACACCATGTCAATATCATAACGACTTGGTGGTTTAAAGACAGCCGCGCATTACAAAAGGCACACACATTACTGCGCGTATTCTCTTAAGACCACGTAGTGGGTGCATCGCAACTTCGAAAAAGCTTCTCGTGCATAATTGCTCCTGGTTTAAAGCATGTTACCCATTACATAAGGCACACACCTTAGTGCGTGCATTCTGTTAAACACTCGTAGTGTTCGAAGTGCGCACTAGAGGCAGGATATCGCTATCGCGTTCAACTCTTAAAGGCGAAGCTTAAGCTTCCCCTAATTTTTTTTATTTATTTATTCACAAATACTACAGGCCCTACTCGGGCCCAAGCAGGATGGGTACATGAATATACAAAAACAATACCAACAACAATAATTACAACTGTCGCAACGTACATTCCCGAGTACATGTTTACAATCAATAAGCAAAAAAATGTGCTTCGCAATGTATACAGCCTATAACATGAACAATTCACTACAGAGGCGTACGTACAGATGTGTTTACACATACCCCTCTATGAAACGCAGCCCCTTATATAGTCATTGAATTACGGTGGACCATAGTGGCACAAGCGATGCGTCATTTTCCTTGAACACTTTACCATTTCATGGCTGGAACTCAATATACGCAGACAATATTAAATTGTAGCTATGGCTTAGCCAAGCGCAGCAGTTAATTTAAAGCCGCATATTAATGAACCATATATTTACAGAGTTGATTAAGCTAGCGCGAAAACGACCATATCGAGAACTGTTCATACCATTCCGACGCCATTTTGAAGTAGCGCCATCTTTCGACAGCGGCCGCAGATAAAATTTCTCTCTCTGATTTCTTTATTCTTTATAGTTACTGTGGGATGGCACAACATGCAGTTCAGATTCTGTCGCCTTCTTACCGTCGACTTCATTGAGTGGTTTGGCGTTGACATCTGTTTGATCTGTTCACATTCCTATTTAAGCGTTGACCACAAGTATGACGATGAGCCATGGATTCGTTCAACTGCTAGCCCTTGAATGACAATGCTTCTGATGCGGTTACGGCGGTCTCAGTTGTGTATACGTACATTACAACGCGGGTCGTGCGAAGAAACAAGACAAGATGGCCTCGCACCGGACGGTGGTCTTTCGAGAGCGATGTCAGTGGCTCTTGGCGTCGCGGCAGCTCGATTACTTGAGTAGGGAAACTAACGCTATAGTGCGCGAATTGTGGAAAAGAACGCTACCCACACTACGTGTTATTTCAGTACGCTGTACCTACATGCTACTCTGCTACTGTTACGTCACTGTATTCGCCTGGCGTGCCAAATTGTGGTCATTGTGCGACAACTGTGTAGTTGTCGTCTGGCGGTGGTTAGTCTTGCGTTGGATTTGGAATACTCTTTTCACAAAGGTGAGTGAGAGTGTTAGTGATTATCTACTGTGCACAGCTGTCATTAGAAGCGCACTTTGTGTTTGGTTTCGCACGCCAAAGCAAAGTCCTGAGAACGAGAGATACTTACCGCACGCGTGCAGAAGTTCGTTCTAATTCTCAGTGACGGCATGCGTAATACAAAACGCATGTGATTGAGAATTTTGGCCTAATTGACAGAAGTGATTGACTTATTTTTCAGATATGTGCAAATATGATGCTGTTTAACGTTAAAACGCGGCCACGGCGGCCGCATTTCGATGCGGGCGAAAGGCAAAGAACACCCATGTTCTTATGTACGGGTGCACGTTAAAGAACACCAGTTGATCCAAATTAATCTGTAGTCCCACACTACGGCGTGCCTCATAATCATATGGTTGTTTCGACACGTATAACTCCAGCAATTATCTCCAGCATATGGTGGTTTTGGGACGTTAAACCCCAGATATTATTATTAACTCCAGCAATTATATATTATCGTACTTTCACGCATGCACTGTCCAGTGGTATCACGTTTGCTAAAATGTTGAAAAAATTAACTTTCATGCTTCTTTATATTGCTTGTTGTATTGACGAGTGCTATAAGTGCTGTGTAAAACTAAAAACGCGTGCTCTTGCGAAGTATGTTAACGCCGAAAAAATCAAATTATTAGTGTACAGCCCAAGATGTTCATTAAAACAAGACTGTTTTGTGAAGCGGGACTTACTGTATTTATGACAAGCAGATCGAGCGCAAACGTATACAAAAAACACGAGACACACGAAAGCATGCGGCGCATCGCGCACACGCCGGGAGATTAGAAACAAAAATAAAGAAAAAAAAAATGCCACACACGTTACTCAGCACATAGAACAAAAACAATGAACGTCACTCGTCTATTGCTCGCATCAATCCTAGGTACAAGTCAGGGGCGCAGCCGGGGGGGGGGGGGGTTCAACCCCCACCCCCCGAAATTTTGCAATTTTGGCGTGCGCATGCGCGCGCGCCCAAGCCCACGTGGTTGAGGAGAAAAGTTTCTCCATTTGCGCTTGCCGCAAGAGGGCGCGACGAGTAAAGCGTCCGTAAAGTCACTGGAACGGGAAAAGTACCGCGACGGTCCTGCCAGCCGCCATATTTGGTCCAGCACGGCCGAAGCTGCGGCGGCGCGGTGTTGATTTCACGCGGAGTAACGCACGTTTTACGCACTGCGTGCGCTTTAGCTGCTCCGAATGAAGCATACCTTTGTTCTCTACCTGATTAGGAAAGAAATAGCGGCAGTTTTCACTTGCCTACACGCGCACGCACGCTTACTAACGCGATAAAGAAATGCGAGCTGCGCGGCATTTACGCGCTCGGCTGTCGGCATTTATTAAATGCGAAGCATTTCTTAGCGATATTTTGCGAGTTTGAACATGGTATCTATCTATCTATCTATCTATCTATCTATCTATCTATCTATCTATCTATCTATCTATCTATCTATCTATCTATCTATCTATCTATCTATCTATCTATCTATCTATCTATCTATCTATCTATCTATCTGCCCACGACTATGTGCTCCCCTGGCCGTTTCGTTAATGGGGTGTATACCAAATTTGGTATGGCATAACATGACTGTAAGACGAATATAAACTACAGGTGGTAACATGAAAATAATGGCATGTACGCCATGTTCGGAATGATTTACATGCCATGCTCATGGTGAGCTTGCGGCCGCTTCGCTAGCTTGATACACACCAAAACTGATATGACGTGACAACAGTGTATGACAAACATAAGTTGCTGGTCATAACGTGCAAATCATATGGCAGGCATACCATGTAAAACATGATTTACATGACATAGTCTCAGGACGCTCGCGATGGCTTAATCAAATGCATTATATACCAAAATTGATATGACGAGATATTTCTGTATGACGAACGTTGGGGAGAGGTGGTAACATGAAAATCATCACTTGCATGTCATGTACACCATCACTTACATGGCACGCTCATGGTGCGCTCGCGGCCGGTTCGTTGGCTTTATATACACCAAAATTGGTATCCGCCTCGTGCATCGGTATGGTGGCGCCACCGCTCGGCTCAGGCGGTTGTACCCTCTGCCAACACCCCCATAGGATCCCATGCAGTTTGAAAGAAGTTTGCGATTTCGTTGCGCAAAAACAAACTAGCGCCATCTCTCGACAATATGCCACACCGACGATGCAACACTTCCTCTTGCTTCCACCGATACGCGATGCTCCTAGGTGACCCCTCTCTCTACTTTCTTTTATTTCTTTCGGTGGCCGTGAGAGCGCGCGCTGTGCACTGTGCAGTAGCGCACCCGACAAGATCGGCTGGGCTCGTCGCTTTCGTCGCGTCTTCCTTGAACGTTGCAACGTTAATATTGTGTTAAGGCGGTGGCCACACGTCGGACGATAAGCCCTGATTCCGTTCAGCTGCCATCTCATCAACGGCAATGTTTCAGAGGCGTCAGTTGTGTACTTTTGTCCGTTGGCTGCGGGACAAGATGGCCTCCTGCAAGACCGCGTTTTTCCAAGTCAGCTGTGTGTGTAGTTCTCGGCGTCGTAGCAGTTTGATGAGGCGAGGACGTCAACTGGTGCTACATGGTGGGAACCGCTGAAGTGACTGCAAGCTTGACGACATTGTGCCAGAATATTCTAGCGTACTGTACGCGCACGATTGTGCTACACTTAAAATACCGCGCTTGGCCTCGCGCGTCAACCTGGTACGCCTGTGTGCAACAAGCGTGTTGTTATCGTTGTTGCGTCGGTTAATATTGAATTGCAATTGGAATACCTTTTTTGCAAAGGTAAGTGAAGCTGTAAGTAGTTGTCCTGCTATATGCTCGCTACTCCGCGAACATTACTTCTAGAATCGCATTTTATTTTGAGCTGCACGTAGCAAAGGAGAATCTAGCATACGAGATACATTGCACGCGTGCGCATTTCCTATATAAATCTGAGTAATGCCACGCGTGCGCATTTCCTCTATAATTCTGAGTAATGCCATGCTCAATTTAAAGAGCATGTGTTTGAGGATTGTGGCTTCAATGGTGAAAGTGATTAGATATTCCGAAATATGTGATTGCAATGCAGTTAGAACTTTCTCATATGTTAACACGGTCTGTGAACAAAAAAAAAACGCTGTGTGAATGTTTGTTGGTCATTTGCTAAAGTACTTTCACGCATTATTATGCAGCTGTGTGACGGCTGTTAAAACGTTCAGCAAGTTAGATTTTGGTTTTCTTGGCCTAGTTGAGTGCTACGAGTGTTGGGCGAAGATAAAATCGCGTGTCTTTTGTGCGTTTCTTAAGCAGGCATACAGCCGTAATAGTCGTTGTTGTTGTACTGTTTGGGGTGTTCAATAAAACAAGAATGCTGTTTTGTACTGCAACAGTTTTTATTTCATCTGTGTTGACAGATCACGCAAACAACTTGGACACATGCACGTAAGAAACGTAGGCAGTGCATCGCGCGCACGCATAAAAAAACGGGCCTGTCATTTTAAAACAAATAATATAGAACAATCGACGCAACAGACGGCATGGTTGTCTAGTGGAGCAGCGTCGGCAGTACAAATATCAAACCAGAATGAAACATGAATAGAAAAACGGAGATAACAGGCGCTTTGCCGACGGCTTCTATGAGCCGCGCGTACCCACCTTTCGCCACCATTCGCCGTTGGTGGCGCCACCAGTACCACTGAAAGCAGCAGCGCACGAGGCGGATAGCGCGAGGCGACTGTATGAGGAACATGACTGAGATGTGGTAACGTGAAAATCGTGACATGCATGACATACACGGCATGGCTTATGTTACACTAGGGATGGTCGATTAAAATTTTTAATCGATTAATCGTTAATCGTTAACCGATTTAGCCTTTAATCGATTAATTGCTTTCGGTGGAATCTTTTAATCGATTAATCGACATTTTTAATGGGTGCTTTAAAATCGATATCTCTTTGTTTGAGAGGCATCGTTCGTGTTTAATATGGGCTCAAATCTTTTTATTAGATGCGTTGACGATCCAAAATTCCCACTTTCGAAAGTGCCGACGACGGGCCCCTTGTGTCCAGTGTGCGAAAATTCACACTTTTGTACACTGGACACAAGGGGCCCGTCGTCGTTGGTTGATGTCGCGGATTCAAGAATCTGTGGCCATCATCCCTGTACTATTCGGCAGCAGGTCGTATTTTCTCGAAGCCTGCCTACTAGAGCTCATCGAAACCGGAGGCGCGTTCGGGGACCACACTGGTTGGAAAGTCGCAGTTGAAACATGCAGTGTGGCGGAGGGTGAGGAAATCCCGAGAAAGGTAAAAGAGAGACGAGGAGAAATTAAATAAGACGCTCGCTCTAGTAAGCAAGGCATCTTTTCTCGGTTTGTCGGTTAGATATTGTGGAAGCCCTACATAATACTATAATTTCGGACTGACACGATCTTTTTCTTGAGGTCACCTATGGAGAGATTACACAGAAATATACTGGCCTCCAACAGACCATCCGTACAAGCAACTGCGGCAAATAGAAGGAAAAAAAGATGGCATTTAGGGGCTCGTTTTTCTTCGTTAGACACAATAATAATTAGAACTAACAGACAATATTGCCAAGAAAAAGTATAGGGGGTGTTATTTGTAATAATTGGGATATAAATCTGAAGAAAGTAAAGTGGACGGAAAGACAACTTGTCGCCGGAAGGGACCGAACCTGTGACCTTCGAATAACGCGTTCGATGCTCTACCACTGAGCTACGGCAGCGGTCATCCCCCCCGTCCACTTCATGGGGTATACGTGTGCATTTTTAAATCTAGGAATGTTAGTCACCGCCGATTGCAGCCATGGCGGCGAGTGTGGAACACTCTTTTTCTGCCTTTTGGCGTCACGTAGCAAGTGATCTTTTTACGAGCTGGCAGCTGACCAATCATCCCTCGCATACTACCTGAAGGCATCAAGTCTGCGAGAACGAGACCCGCGCTATGAATGAAGGAAAGAAGATTACTTTTAGGGGCTCGTTTTTCTTCGTTAGACACAATATTAATTAGAACTAACAGAAAATAATGCGAAGGAAAGTATAGGGGATGTTAAGGGTGTATATGACAAAGAAAAACGAGCCCCTAAAAGTCACCTTCTTTCTTTCATTCATAGCGAGGGTCTCGTTCTGGCAGACTTGGTGCCTTCAGGTAGTATGCGAGGGATTATTGGTCAGCTGCCAGCTCGTAAAAAAAGGTCACTTGCTACGTGACGCCAAAAGGCAGAAAAAGAGTGTTCCACACTCGCCACCATGGCTGTGATCGGCGCTGACTAACACTCCTAGGTTTAAATGCACACGTGTACCCTATGAAGTGGACGGGGGATGACCGTCGCCGTAGCTCAGTGGTAGAGCATCGGACGGGTTATTCGAAGGTCGCAAGTTCGGTCCCTGCCGGCGGCAAGTTATCTTTCGTCCACTTTACTTTATTCACATTGATATCCCAATTATTACAAATAACATCCTCTATACTTCCCTTGGCATTATTGTTTGATAGTTCCAATTAATATTGCGGAAAATAGAGTGACAAGCGTTTCTGCCTCCCGGCTAGAAAAAACAGCAGCTGCGCCAGTATACTCCGCAGGTTTCACCTGATCTTTGCCGTAACACGGCGCCACTCACACCTTTTCAATCGTGCGTACATCCTGAACAGTGAGCGCTATCTAGTGTACCAGACATTACAACATAAATTGCGCGACTCTCCTTTCTTGTCACAGCAGAAGACGGGGCCTCTAGCTGAAAGCTGTATTTCTCCCTAAATACGCGACCATGCAGTATTACTAAGTGCTTCAAGGTCACTTCTTCAATAGTAATGCACTGGATGCTAGACGTTCGGTAAACCGACGCGTAAAGTTGCGGATTACATAAAGGGTCTATAAGACCCATTTCACAATTCGCGAGTGCGCATTCCTGCGCTACATTTTCTCTCAACTAATGGCAGCAACGTTCGTGCTTCAAGTGGAGACGAGGTCGTAGTTGCGCGTGCTGGCGTTTGTCTATTATGCGTGTTCGTGTCAAGAGAGCCGAGTCTACACTTTACGCGTCCCAGCGAAAGCAAACCGCGCTTGAACACACTGTTTGAAGAAGTGACTAGCTGCCATTAATTGGGCTAACTGCATCGTAGGAAAGATAGCTCAACAATTATGAAAATGGTATATATACCCTAAGACGGCCAGTTGGGCTAGTTGGTATACAGCATAATAAAAGATGGTTACTAGCGTCTTTCTCCTCTTTAAGCTAGCACACGTGTCTTATTATGCATATACGGATTACCTAATCATCTCCCCATCATCGTACTTTATCACACTTTTTCCCCCATTCCGTTTTGCCCGGTGCAGAGTAGCAGGCAGGGGCGTACTAGCTCAGTCCACCCTCTCTGCCTTGTAATATATTTTCTCTCTCTCTTTCATTGGTAAACAGTATTTTATTTGCTAAAGAGTAAAACAGAACGGCACTAAGAACCAGTGAGGAAATAAGCAGCGCATATTACAATGCCGCACTTACACAAGAATTGAGTAAAATCTGAGAGTTGAACAAAATACAAAGAAAGTTTCGATTGACACTACAGGTGACGAAAACTACTCGTTTATCAAATGTAAGCAGACATGCGTTTACGTGGCAACACGATGAAACAGCGCGGCAAAAAACAAACACGAACAAAATAAGCTACAAGACGATGCGCTGGCACGTATGAAATTTACAGAAAAGAATAAACTTCTCTTTTGACAGTTGGCGAATCCACGTGCTGCTTACTTTCTCAACAGTCCCCTTTTTTGTTTTGTTTCATGGGGTTGCTGCTCCGAACCACACGTTTTTTTTCTACTGAGCGAAGAAATGTCAGTTGCCCGAGATGCTCGGGCGACAACCGACACCTCCTTTTGGTCGCCACACATCCAGCATGCGAAAAAAGTCGCTCGGATGCTACTGACGTTGCAGGAATTGGCAAATACTCCATTGCAACGTCAAACACATGATCTAGGCCAGTTCGCATGCTGTGCCAAGTCTCATGTGAATTCGGATTGGTGCGGCGATCGACTACAGGGTTACTATAGTATGTCTTGAACTGAGAAGGCATTTGGTTCATCGGATCGTACTCCAGTGTAACGCAATTGCGTAGAAGTGCGTGATCGACGGCATCCCAAATAGAACTAGAAAAAGTAGCAGTATTCGGCTTTGCAACTTCCTGCGTCTAAGGATAGCGTTCAGGGCCTGCGTCTTAGGATAGCGCGCCTCGCAGTCATGCGCTCCGGCCAAGGGGCGAGGTTGGGGGCGGGAGTGGGGGATGCCGTACTCGATTAATCGAATAGTTTTAATCGATTAATTCGATTAATCGAAAGACACAAATCGATTATGATTAATCGATTAATTGTGGTCCTTTAATCGATTAATCGATTAATCGTTCATCCATTTTACCATCCCTATGTTACACTGTCTTTGTGCGCTTCCGGCCGTTTTGTTAACTGGATGTACAACAAATTTGGTATGGCATGACATGGGTGTGTGACGAACATAAATTACAGGTCATGCGTTGAACATACCAGATTCTACATGCATGCATTCATGACAAACATGCGATATATAGTGTATACTAGATGTCATGACATGAATGACTTCATCTGCCTCAAAGAAGAAAAGGGCGACTCTTTGCAACTCTTTGCTGGCTGCTTCGCATTAGATTGATTCCCACAATGCGTGGGATCTGCCGGATTGGCACAAAAGGCACAATTATACGTGGCTTGTTCGCGTTGCCAGGAACTGGACGACTTGATACGGAAAAAGACACACACAGTCGTCCAGTTCCTGGCAGCGCGAACAAGCTATGTATTCGCACCAACTAGCCCCCATAGCAGCATTACTTGCGCAATTATACAATGACGTCACGCGCTACCAATCTTGGTGCATATCAAGCAAGCGAACCGGCCGCACGTGCACCGTGAACATGGCATGTAAATCATGCCTTACATGACATTCGTGCGATTATTTTCATGTTACCGCCTGGTATTTATGTTCGTCATACAGTCACGTCACGCAATACCGATTTTGGTGCATATTAGGCCAGCGAACCGGCCGCGAGGGCACCATGGGCATGGCATGTAAATGATGCCTTACATGACATGCGTGCCATTATTTTCATGGTACACCCTGTTATGTTCGTCATACAGTCACGTCAAACAATACAATCTGTAGCAGTCAGTTTTCATGGCGCACTGACCGTTATATGTGAGCCCAAAGGCGTCAATTTTACGCCAAACATAATTAAGAGCTGCCCGGCAATGTTATTGTGGAGGAACCTTCTGCGGCAACCGCGCGAAACAAGCTCCACTAGTGCAGCGGAGACGCAAACATTCCCCGAAACAACATTAGCGAATTCTCAATGAAAGGCTTGCGGTGAAGTGTCAAAATGATACGGGATGTCGTAATGTTCCTGTAAGCTTTTCTGATTCTATAAAAACAATCGCCCTTCAAAGTGCCGTGCGTCGGCGGTCGGGAGACACTAGCGAGGCGAGCGAGCTGGACCATTTATGTGGCGAAGGCGCCGAAAGGGCGTGGCGGCGAAGAGAAAACGAACGCGGTACTTTTCCCGTTCCAGTGACTTTAAGCGTCCGTAGCCCGTTGCTCCATTCTCGCTCCCCCTTTTTTTTAGAGTGTATACTATGAAAGGCTATGCTATGCTCTGCTAGCGTGCCCAGATAACCGAGTGGTTAGGACGTTCGCCTCCGATCGAGGGTACGCGGGTTCGAATCCCGCCTTGAGAACATTTTCTCTCCGCAAGAATTTTTCTCCTCTTTCTTTACATCTTTCTTTCTGTATCTCTGCTCGTTTCTATCTTTTTTTTTTCTTTCTGTCTGTCTCTGCACTCGTTCTCATGGTTATTACAGGCCATGCCATAGCGGTGAGTAGAGTGATCTGCCTAAATTCTGTGGCACATACCCGTTGATGAGGATGTTAGTATTCGGGCATGGTCACAGACTTTACGCAGAGATGGAGCAGCTTCCGCTGTTCAAAGAAGATGACTCCCAGGTAATCACAAGTTTACCAACACAGCCAGTGCGAGTGCCTCTCCCAGAACCCCAAGTCTTGCATTAGGCTTGCTTTAATTTTTATTTTAATACTCGCTTGAAGGGGCGCCTTACTGCGGTACGTTGACGTAGGCGGAGAGTGTTTGCCAAACGCTATCGGATTGCCGGACTTTATTTTGGAACTGGAAGGCTCTGTCCCTTTACTTCCCGAATGCTTTCAGAATCATTTTTATTTCCACATCAGAGTCCGAAAAATACAGATGTTCAGGGCCGTGAGCTAAAAGCCACAAAATGGCTTGACCAGGCCCACGATCCCTTGAACATGGCACCAACAAAAGGTAACATGAACACGGAGCAGAAAGAGTTGTCCTGCTCCCCCATAAAATTATAAAGAAAAAAAGTCAGTTTCGCCGCAAGGGCGAATGATGAATGCGATAGTAAGAAAATGGAATGTCACACGACGAACCAGAGGCAGCTCGATACTTGCAGCGCGCCGCTGACGCACAAAAAAGGACGCCCGAAAAGAACGCACAGGCATGCACAGGGCAAGCATGAACTAACAACTGTTGCAGTTGTTAAGTCTTTGTGCTTGAGCGACGCGCTGCCAGTGTCGACAATGGCGAATCAGATGCTCTTTTTCTTTTAAACTGCGATGCGTCGAGTGACCCCTTGCGTCTCCTGCCACACGAGGGCGTCTGATGTAAGGTGTGCTCGATTTTTAGGGGCGCAGCTCCTCTTAGTCTAACCTTGTCATGTCTCCGTTGTCCGGCGTAAACAGATCTCCCGTATGATGCAATAGATGGCGCTGTCTCATAGAAGTACATAAAAACTGCAGTTCAGGGACGATATTCTAGATGGCGCTGTACACAATCTGTGTCGTCATCACCATTTCTCGTCTCATTTCCTAGATGGCGTTGGTCCAATAGAATTGTGTGCAATATGGCGCTTGTGTGAATCGACACTAGATGGCGCTGGAAGTGCCGCTGGTCTCCGATTGACTGCTGCGCGGGCTGCGCGGGGATGCGCGGAGAGCGAGCGCCTCTCTCATTCTCCTGGATCGTCGCCGTACGTGTCGGATCGTTGGCGGAGCATGGACGATGCGCCGCTGCGCATCGTCCATGCCCCCCCCCCCTCCCTATCCAGCCCCCCCCCCCCAAATCTTGCCTCGCGGCGCAGCGGCGCCGACGCAGGCAGCGTCGCGAGGCAGCGTCGCGGCAGCGTCTTGATTGAAAAAAATTGGCCGCGTATCTGCGTGCTTCGCTGCAAATGTCGTCTAAAGACGATAGAAGAGGCGCTGCGTGAGATATGAACGCCAACTGGCAATACGTCGGGAAACGTGAATGCTGTGTTGCGGGCTGGTAGTCCCGGCGCAGCAGCAGGCGAAGACCGGCGGTGACCAACGCGACCGGCGGGGACGCCAGCCAGCCCGAACACGCGGTTTGGCGCGAAGCGCCGAAGCAGAAGAAACGTCCGCACTCAACGAGTACTCTCCACACACTCTTTTATATTCACGTCGCCTAGGTAAAGCATGAATGCCAGAGCAGCGCCCCATGGCACTCGTACAGTGCAATACTGAACCGAAACCCAAACACAACAATGAGCTCGTGCAGAGGGCACGGAGGAAGCCAAGTTTCGGCGCAGTCGCATTTTCAGCGCAGCTTAAGAAACTAGGGTCTCTAGAATTACGTATCTATGTATTGTTATACATAGATACGATGGACACGATGATGCCGCCTTCCATGTACCCACCTACTGAGTACGCTCAAGAAGCTATTGCCCGCGCCGACCATGCACGTCAAGTTGCGCGCGTTCGGTTAACCGAATCGCAAGCGGCCAACAATCTCGCTACGATCGCCGTCACAGAAACGCCCACTTTCTTCCTGGATCTCTTGTCCTCCTTTGTCCTCCAGCACGACGTGTTGGGCTTTCTGAAAAGCTCCTCTTCCCGTACACCGGACCATACCGTGTATGCCGCCAAGTGACCGACGTGACGTATGAAATCGAGCCATTGTCTTCGTCCTCGTCGACTCAGCCCCGCACCGACATTGTTCACGTTGTCTGTCTGTAGCCCTATCACATACCGGAACCCACCGACGCGTGTGTATAGTGACCATCCTCGCGACCGTCTTTGCCCGGGCGCACCGAGTCGGTGCTTTCGCCGCCGGCGGGTAATGTTATGTGCCGCTTACTAGAGGACGAAGAGGAAGAGGACGTGTTCGTTGCTGCTTTCGCCATCTTGGTTGTCACCCCTACCTCTGTGGTTGTGTAAATACTGTAAATACAGCCTTCTTCTGTCGTCTCCCCGTAACAGTATTTTCTATTAAAGGAACGCACCACCTAATACTTACCTAGTGATGTTGCGCCTCAGATATGCGTAATGTTTGCTTTTTGATCAACAATGTACACAAGTATGAACCTAGTCAGCCGTTCACGATGGCTGGCCCTTGGGCAAGTGCTTCAACTTTCGCCGAGTGGCTGAATCGAGGGACGTGCCGACAAACAGAAAGACAGAAAGACAGACCAAAAATTGGGGGACGCTTAAGCTTCGCCTTTAAGAGCTCAACGCGATAGCGATATTCTGTTCCTACTGCGCAGTTCGAACACTACGAGGGTTTAACAGAATGCGCCCACTAAGGCGTGTGCCTTATGTAATGGGTAGCATGCTTTAAACCAGGAGCAATTATGCGCGAGAAACTTCTTCGAAGTTGCGATGCACCCACTACGTGGTCTTAAGGGAATACGCGCACTAATGTGTGCGCCTTTTGTAATGGGTGGCTGTCTTTAAACCACGAAGTCGTTATGATATTGGCATGGTGTGACGCCCTATGGCAATGTACACTTGTACCACGCAATATTACTGCGATATTACATCTCGTACTGTGACACCTGTATACAGGACGCGTATTTTTGGGGAGCATGAAAGTTACTTTCACTGCAGCTCCAAGCAGAGGCGTGGCTGTGTGGTAGAACACCTGCTTGCCACGCAGACGGCCTGGGTTCGATTCTCATTCGGACCCAACGTTTTTATTATTTATTTTATTTGCAGCTT
This sequence comes from Rhipicephalus sanguineus, assembly GCF_013339695.2. Lineage (NCBI taxonomy): Eukaryota > Metazoa > Arthropoda > Arachnida > Ixodida > Ixodidae > Rhipicephalus > Rhipicephalus sanguineus. Next base: position 153,044,484 of record NC_051184.2, on the reverse strand, counting down.
TTTCGATTTTTCGGTCACGGACATGATGATGATTTTTCGCTCACAACCAACGGCCCCGACGCCGACAGCGCAATTTCTGCGATACGAGCTCTTTAACGCTATCGCGTTAAAATTTCTGCGTTTAAGTTCCCCAAGAAAGACTATCGTCTTTAAAAACCGACCGCTCGCGCTGCACAACCGTTCACTGACCACCCCGTATATATAGGCACTGGATTTTGACCTCCAAGGTAGTGCGTGTGTGCGATTTCTCCTGTGCGTGATTAAACAATGAAAATTCACAGCGTACATGTAAAATTAAAGTGAGCTGCAAGTCGTCATCACTCTCATCGAACCTTTAGTATAAACGCGCCCGATCTCACGTCGGTGATGGTGTACAGGGCAAAATTCACGGAAGATTCACGGTTTACCGATGAACCTCCGCAGCTTCGCCCACTCATCATCATTCACTCCGTGGATATGCTGTGATTTTTTGTTTTTTTCCCTTCCACATCACGAGGGGGTACAGAAAATGGCTACTTTATCGTGCGCGTCTGAAGGGCAGTTTTCAAACTGAAAGAAAATTAGGAGTGTGGCATGATAGAAAACACGCTCAATTTCCTCTGAGATTTGGTTACCACCAGCGGTAAATGGTGTATATAAATAGCTCAAAAGGACAGCCTGATGGGCTAGTTGGTAATGCATAATTCTGAACAGTAGCCCAAAGAAGCACACGGACGGCGACAGATCAAGACGAGACACAGCGCTAACAACTCAGTGTTTATTGCACGTGATCGTGTGTCTATATATATGCGATCGCGTGCAATAAACATTGAGTTGTTAGTTAGCGCTGTGTCCCGTCTTGATCTGACGCCATCCGAGTGCTTCTTTGCGCTACTGTTCAGAATTAATAGCTCGCAGTTCTTTCGTCGGCGCATGCATGGGGCATGGTCGAGTTGTCTAATGCAGCGGGCTGGGGAGCGAGGGGTCGATGGTTCGAATATAGCGGTCGGGTGCTTCGGAATTTTTTCTGCTGCTTTATTTTTTATGCCTTTTATATATATATATATATATATATATATATATATATATATATATATATATATATATATATATATACATACATATCCGGGACATGATGGCGAAGGCGACGGCAAAAATCAACCGAGAGTGTCCATACAATTGCTATAGCAATAGAAATGATATAGTATCCGATAACAACACCCCACACATATTTCTTAAAGGAAATGTTTCCAAGCCTCTTCCCCGTGAAGAAGAAAGTGCGCAAGCTAATAAACATTGATTAAATGGTATGACAATAAGTAGCGTAACATCCGTTTACCACAGTTATTTCTAGTGCGCGGAAGTTCGCGCAGTTTTTTAGATGCGAAGTATCTTATGGCCGAGTTCAATCCAGTGGTGGTGGTGTGCGGCGTGACCACCCTTACTGCGCATGCGCATACCCTCTCCCCTCCCCCTATCCACATCCCCTTGCCCCTTTCCTCCTCACCGCTTTCCCTCTCCCCTCCCCCTTTCCACTCTTCCTCTGAAACGCGGGCTAGACATGCCGGAATTCTCTCCTGCGCAACGCCGGGATGAGCACCAGCGCATGCGCGTCGCCTCCCCCTGTCTCTCCTTTTCTACGCAGCCCCCCTCTCGCACGCCTGCCGACCGCTTTCCCCGCTCGCCCTGTGAGAATTAACGGCCAGGCGAGAGGGAAGACAAGACGCGCGTATTGTTCCTCTTCGCGTTCCACGACGCGAGGTCGGTAGCATGCCCAAAGAACGCCAACGGAACGCGATCGTGCAAGTGCTCCGGCTTCGCATCGCCTCAAGGTCCCCTTTAGCGGGAAATGGTGTAATTTTTTTATTTTATTTTAGACAAGAAAGGCTGCGTTACCAGTCGTTCTTCCTGGCGACACCAATTCGATAGCTTAGACAGCGTCTTTTCGTATAGTAGTGGAAAGGGAACTAAGTTCAATTGAAGAAAGAATAGTTCAGTGTGACTGTTATGTGGCGCGTTCGTGATGACACGGATCGCTTTTTTTCTAGATTATGTGAAGATTTCTGATGTTCGCCAGCGTCGTCGTACCTCACACTAAGTAGCAATACTTTATATGCGATGCAAATAGGCTGCTATAAATAACATCTTGGCAAATAGTATATGCATTTATTGAGTACACCAAAAACCCGTGAAATGTCACCTGCGATTCGTGCAGTGTGCTTATTCCAATACATGCGCCCCTTAAACAAAACATCAAGACTCTTTACAGAAGGCACTATTTTAATAGGTGAATTTTCATAGTGTAATCCAGTCTGGGCGTCCATTCTGCGGTTTTTGGGTCTGAAGAACACAGCCTTTGTTTTAACAACATTTATTTTAAGAGAATTGTCAGCACTCTGTGATGATAGTATCGAAAACGTCTGATATGGCGTGATTTATTACATCAGGAACATGGCGTGCGGTGAAGAGTAGTGCAGTGTCATCTGCGTATATTATGGATCTTGCGGAATCATCGATTGTGGGTATGTAATTAATATGCAGGCAGAGCAAAAGGGGCCCCAGAATGCTACCCTGCGGCACACCGGCAATTAGTGCCTTGAAATCTGAGGCGTGATGATTAATGTATACCTGTTGTTGGCGATGTTTTAGGTAAGAAGTGAGCACCCCATGAAAACCATAATGGCTTAACGTTTTCGGCAAAGTAGAATGATTTATGTTGTCGGAATCACTTATAAAAGTAATCATTCTATTACTTATAAAAGTAATCATTCTATAATGTATTAGCTTTTCCGAACATTTAGAAAATAGTGGCAGGAGGAATATTGGCCTATAATTCGAGAGCTCATTAGCGCCGCCACCTTTGCGTAAAACGATTACATTTTGCGTCCGTAAGCTGCCTTGGTCACCCACGTTGACGGACTGGAATGGTTCGAACGTTTAAAGCATGTACACTTCAATAACTGCCTAACTCGGACAAAGTTGCCTTGGAGTGAGTGATCGGAGTTGTCACGGCTAATTTTGCTCGCGTCTGTCTCCTTGTTTCCCATTACTCACAATATGACTTCTTGCGCTGTGCCCAACTCGTAGTGCGTCAGCGCGCGCTGTGACAGGAGGCAAGACGTGTGAGCTTAAACGCGTGCTAGGTGAATATATTTCGGATCAGAAGGGCGCGTTATGTTACACTGTTTAGGATTGTGCTATTGGCATAACGGAATGGACGGTTTCCTGGAACGATGAGAGCTTGGCTAGGCTACTCTAACTACAAGCGGATGCTGTTACTGCACGCGCGTAGCCTTGTGTTAGGCAGAATAAGGAGCGTGGCGTTAAACACTTATGAGCATTGTATCAGCTTAATAATCATTGTTAATGCGAGCTTCAACCGAATAGACCCGCACATTAATACTATGCTGGGGCAAACCTGCCAAAAATTTACATAAAAGGAAGTGTGAGCGGGAGCCACTTCTCATTATTTTCTTTTCCACGAAGGAACGCCAACGGGCAGGAGTTATGACGACATGTGGATAGATGTTCGCATCAAGATGAGGAAGATCGCCGGCGAGTGACTGGTATAGTGGCGACATCTGGCAGCGGCAGTGCGAGAGACCCCACGATAGGACCCGGCAGTTTGCAGGCTCGGTAGAAGGAGCGGTCACTTGAGTCTGCCGTGGACGCTGCCAGCACCTCCAGAGGGGCCCGTTCTGAGGAGGTAGAGAGGCCGCCTAGGACGTACAGGGTGTCCTCTGGAAATGCCAGGAGCCTTGTCAGAAAATCTGGACATCTTTTCTTGCACAAAATATAAAGAGGGCTCGTCTGTGCCGCATGCCTAGTGTTCAGTTGAGACATGCTGAAATAGGATACACGAACTTGAAATCCTCGATACCATTTACGCTCCTTCACCAAAAATAATCATTGACTAACGTTGTATCCCTGATAAATTGAGATAGCAAGAGTCACGAACACGAGCAGAGGGTGCTACACTTACAGGAGCTGTGTTATTAACGGGCAGCACGTTCTACATTACACTCTGTCCACACCTCCAATAAGCGCATGCATTAGCGTAATAATTTATACATCTACACGAAAAGACATTCAGCTCAGTAGATATATGAGCAGTCATTGATGCGTTGGCTCATGAACGATTACTGGAAGGATATGTAAATACCCCAGCAAACACCTATAAATACTCCACAATAACCACAATAAAATCGCTATCTAGACTGCCGTCAGACATGGAGACACGGCCTCTCCAATGATGCTCCATGCAAGCCTAGAAATGTTTCAATGACGGGAGTGGGAAGAAACAGGAATAACAAATGACGCGGAGTATCTCCGTAACCTAAGATTTGCAGACGACACAGTGCTCTTCAGCAATGGTGCCAACGAATTGCAAATATTTATTGACGACACGCTGAGGAAGTAATAAAGTAAGGCTTAAATGAGTGCGCTGAAGACATGTGCAATGGTTAATAGCCTGGCAACAGAAAAAATTACACCATCTCCCGCTAAAGATACCATGAGGCGATGCGAAGCCGGAGCACTTGCACGATCGCGTTCCGTTGGCGTTCGTTGGGCATGCTACCGACCTCGCGTCGTGGAACGCGAAGAGGGACGCTACGCGCGTCGTATCTTCCATCTAGCCTGGCCGTTGATTTTCACAGGGCGAGCGGGGAACGCGGTCGACAGGCGGGCGAGAGGGGGGCAGCGTAGGAGAGGAGAGAGAAGGGGAGGGGACGCGCATGCGCTCGAGCTCATCGCGGCGTTGCGCAGGAGAGAATTTCGGCATGTCTAGCCCGCGTTTCAGAGGAAGAGTGGAAAGGAGGAGGGGAGAGGGAATTGGAAAGGAAAAGGGAAAGTGGAGAGGGAAGGTGGAGAGGGTGAGGGGAGAGGGAAAGTGAAGAGGGGGTGGGGAGCGGGAAAGTGGGAGGGGAAGGGGAGAGAGTGAGTGGAGAGGATGTGTGTGGAGAGGGTATGCGCATGCGCAGTGAGGGTGGTCACGCCGCACACCACCACCACCACCACCACCGGATTGAGCTCCGCCTTAAAAAAAGAATTGCAGATTGTAGAAGAGCATAAACAGTGAACTCTCATTTTAGTGAACTTCAAGGGACCCAAAGAAATAGTACACTTAACTGAAAGCTCATAAATTGAATATTCACTAGAATACGCAGCAGCATTGGGCACAGCAGATGTCAAGTCAAAAGAATGAAATGTAAATTATTTTGAAACAAATTCTGTAATTTTAATTTGGACTGGCGTCCTTAAAGCACAAGAAGACCCAAAACTGTCCAGATAGTACATTTCTGTGCACTGCCTCCGGCACAGCTTACTGCTGTGACACGAAGCCTCTTATATATCCTACAGCTTCGGTTAGAGATACAGGATTTGAACCTGCCTCAGTCATTACAGCTTCTTCGTCGCACTCTTTATCTTTCGGTTCCTGACGAACACTGGAAACAATTTCTAGATCTTATAGTTGTGCGCAGGTACTGAAGCGCACGTGGCTCGTTTTCCTCTGCCGCATGACAGCTCTGCCGCGGCGGCGCTTCATGCACAAGCGACGTTGCAGCACAGCCGTGGATGGGCGATTTCGTTGCGGCTCGCATCGACTACGCCAGTGCTGCAGAGCGCAAAACTTCATTGAATTGATCTCAAAAATTAGCACGGGTCCGCAGATAAAGTTGGTTCAAGTGAAATATTCACAATTCAGAAATTCGTTTAACTGAAATATTTTTGCATAGAATGCATAGGAAAACCACCGGGGATTTTCTAAAAGTTCGTTATTCTGAAATATTCGTTAAACCGACGTTCGTTCAAGTAAGAGTTGACTGTAGTATACACCGGTCAAGTACTAGCACGGGAGCCCATTCTTAAAACGGTCAACCAGCGAAGGATAAAGATGGGTTGGGTCACATCCGGAAAGCATTACCAAATCCAAACAGGCGAAGTTCCCTCTCGCTAAAACGAAAAATATAAAACAATTGGATATTGTGAGTACAATATTCACAGCATTCGTCCTTTATTTTCTTCACCTGTATATAATCATCATCACTGGGAGCGTCTTCTTCGTTCGAAGGGTTGGTCAGGCAACTCTGCCGAATAAACGTCGTCTAGACCATAACTGTTCTGCTGCCTTGCAGAGTGGTGGAGGTTGATTTCGATCCCCAGGTCCTCTACGACGTCGAGTCGTAGAGGACCTGGATCTTCGTTCGGGTCGCCGCTTGCTCCGCCTATCCGCTGTCACGGCCCAGGAAACGCTGCCCGGATCATCCCCCGTGCCCATCCAGCCACCTGCCCCCACATGCACCATTACCGCCCGGCAGCGGGACCCACCCATCTTCTGCGGTCTCCCTCGCCACGATGCTGAAGTATGGCTCAAAGAGTATGACATGGCAATTGTGTACAACCAATGGGACGAACCTCAATAACTTCGTCACGTCGCCTTCTATCTGTACGACGTAGCAAAAACGTGGTTTTTTAATCACGAGAGCAGCTTCGCTGATTGGCCTAGCTTCGCTCAACAAGTCCGGAGGATTTTTGGGACACCAGACATCCATTCTGAAGTCTCGAAACGAAAGCTTCACGGGCGTGTCCGACACCCAGGAGAGACGTACACTTCGTACATCGAAGACGTCCTTGCCCTTTGATGGCGCGTGTGCTCAGTGATACCTCCCTATACCTATATAGGAGGGTATCGCTGTGGCCTATACCTCCTCAAAGGTATAGGCCACGTCGCGTTCAACGCTCTGGCCTGCAAAAACCCCACCACCGCCGAGGATGTCACCACGGCTTGTCTTCATCTTGATGAACTGCAAGCCATCCGATTGCACTAGACGCCTGTGACATCCGGCCTTCCTCGGATGCGGACTTGTTGATTCGTGCTCTGATTCTTCAAGCGCAAGTACTCTCATGTGCGCCCACCCCTCGGCCTCCCTCCTCGTCTACTGGTCTGCGCGACATCATCAAAGAGCAGCTGTCATCCATGACTTGCGCTCTCACATCCGACACTCCACCGCCACCAACTCCGCCCGCGACGTATGCGCAAATCGCTGCCATGCAACCTACCTTGCTTCAGCGTGCGCATCCTGTTCCTGCTCTGACCAACCTAGCAGCCTTTGTACCAAGTTCACCTATCCCACCTCCTCCTGCATTCTACGGCCCCTGGCGCTCGTCTCGCCCAATATGTTATTATTGTGGTATTCGCGGGGCCATCTTCCATAATTTTGTCCCAAACGCCGGCAGGATGAACGCCGCGACTGCGACGTTTACGAAAAAGGATTCGACGCCCTCTCCTCGCCAGCGCCACCTCTTCAACACGTTCCCTGTCTCCGTCTTCTCCCCTCGACGCGCCTCGCACCTACCGTCCGGAAGGCTACCGCTCGCCTTCGCCTCTGCGACGCTCAACATTGCCTCAACGGCCGGTCACCCTTGTCTCTGACTACCGCTCGGAAAACTAGCTGCTGCAGCTTTTGGAGCAAAAGCTGCATCGCTCGGACAAACACGGACACCTCCAGAGGGCCCAGCCAATTTGTTATTACTGTACGCTGAAGGGGTGCCTGCTCAAGCATTGGTGGACACGCGGGTCGCTATTTCTGTTATTCATGCGGATTTGTGTTCTCGTCTACGTAAGATTACCACACCTTGTAATGGCACTGCCTTACGTAGCGCAAACGACTTCAAGGTAAGACCATCAGCACAGTGCACCGTTCGAGTTTTCATTGATCCGGCACCATATTCAGTTCGCCATGTTGCCTACCTGCGACTATATGCTTATTTTGGGAAAAGACTTTTTTTCTGATGCTGCCGCTTCCATCTCATACCGACCCGAAATATTGGTCGCGTCACCGCCTACGAACCATCAAAGATTTTGTGGTGCCACCTGACCGCGAGCAAGTTCTTGCGGTTGTTTCAGACTTCATTGACCACGGTGATGTTCTAGTCGCTCCATCAGCTCGTTATATATCCCGAGGACTTAGACTAGCATCGAGGCTTGTTCGCTTCACGAACGGCACCGCCTTTCTCGCTGTACTCAATGTCACCAACGAGCCGATTGTTCTTCCTAGAGGCACTGTTGTAGCTTACGGTGTGGATATACAACCTGTCTCTGAAGTCGCTACGAATACCGGTGCGGTGCAACCACGCTCACCTACAACTGCTCCACCTACTACGACTCTCGCAATCAGCACGGATATGACTCCGCCGCAAGCAGACGAACTGTTGGCGTTGTTGTCGAAACATAAATTGTCCTTCGACGTACATTCCCTTATTCTAGGGCGGACATCGGCGGCAGCTCATTGCATGCACACCGACGGAAATTCTATTGTCTTCCGCCAACCATACCGTGTCTCTTCTAGTGAACGTGAGATCATCGAGAAGTACGTTGCCGATATGCTCAAGCAAAATATTATCCGCCCCTTCGCAAGCCCTTGGTCGTCCCCTGTCGTTCTCATGCGCAAGAAAGACGGCTAAGTGCGATTCTACCTTGACCCAATAACCAGAAAAGACGTATATCTCCTGCCTCGCACTGATCATGCCTTAAATTCCCTGCAAGGAGCGCAATATTTTTCCAGCCTTGACCTACGCACGGGTTACTGGCAAATTCCTAGGCCCGAATACGACAAGGAAAAACTGCCTTTGCCACACCCGACGGACTTTACGAATTTAACGTCATGCCTTTCGGCCTCTACAATGCGCCAATAAGTTTTGAACGAATGATGGGCACTCTACTGCGGGGCCTTAAGTGGAAGACGTGCTTATGTTACCTTGACGACATAGTGATATTTTCTTCAACATTCGAACAACACCTGCAGCGCTTAGACGAAGTTCTGGCGTGTCTCGTAGCTGCTGGTCTCCAGCTGAATGCTAAAAGTGCCACTTTGCCAGCAAAACTATTAAAGTAATAGGACATCTCGTAAGCAAAGACGGCATTCGGCCTGACCCCGACAAGACTGCCGCCGTTCTTCGCTTCCCGACGCTTCACCGCTCCAAAGAGCTCTGCAGTTTTCTTGGCCTCGCCTGTTACTTCCGGCGCTTTCTACGTGAGTTCGCCATTACCGCACCGCTTCACCAACTCCTTTCTTCGGGAACGTCATACGTATGGTCGGACGATTGCCAAATAAATTTTGACACCTTGAAACGTGCCCTCACGTCTGAGCCAGTGCTTTGTCATTTCGATGACACCGCACCCACTCTCCTCCATACTGACGGCAACGGTCATGGACTCGGCGCTGTTCTTTTGCAACGACATGAGCGTTCTGGCGAACGTGATCGCATACGCAAGTCGTATCCTCACATCAGCCGAGAAAAACTACACCATCACTGAGCAGGAGTGTTTCGCCGTTGTCTGGGCTATTCAGAAATTTCGACCTTACCTCCACGGCCGCCCCTTTACAGTCGTGACTGACCACCATGCTTTGTACTGGTTGTCGACGTTATAGAATTTGTCTGGATGTCTCGGTCGCTGGATACTTCGGCTTCAAGAATACGACTTCGACGTTCCGGACAAATCCGGCAAGAAACACAATGATGCAGATGCCATTAGCTGTTGTCCATTACCTCCGTCGTCAAACATGCCCAGCCTGTCGTCATGCGTGAGCGACTCCGCCAACACGTCTTCATCAATTCATTCGCTCGCCGCTCTCAATGTGCTTCCTTCTTTCCGCAACGAGACGTTTGCGTCTCACCAACGCAGCGACGCGCTTACTGCCACTTTATTATGCAACGCCTTCACGGCTCGTTTCGTCCTCCTAACGCCCGCGCCCGTCGCCAGTTGCAGAACTTCAAGATTGAAAACTCAGTCCTATACTGCTATGTCTTCCACCCCAAGGACATCGCTGGGTTCCCGTTGCTCCTCGTTCACTCAGAGCACAAATACTGTAAGCATTTCACGACGACCCCAAGGCTGGTCATCTCGGCTTGCACAAAACCTATGAGCGCATTCGCAGACGTTTTCCTGGCCTGGACTCCCCACCTCCGTGGTACAATACGTTGCGTCACGCTCGCTCTGCCGGCGCCGCAAACAACCCACTTCATCTCCGGCTCGACTGTTACAACCTCTTCCATGTCCTGACGCTCCATTCGAAGTCGTTGGCATCGACGAATACGGATCACTGCCAATATCAGCCAGCACCAAGCGATAGATTGTCACTGCAGTCGACCACTTGACAAGGTACGCCGAAACAGCTGCACTCTCTTGAGGATTAACGGAGAAGATCGCCACTTTCTTCTTGGAAGCTATCTTTTTGCGACACGGCGCGCCGCGCCTCCTTTTGAGTAACCGCGGCAAAGCGTTTCTCTCGAAACTGCTCGAACACGTTCTCCACGCATGTAACAACATCCATAAGAAGACTTCCAGCTACCATCCCCAGACTAATGACCTCACAAAGCGCTTTCATCGAACTCTGTCAGATATGACCTTCATGTATATCGACACCGGCCACACCAACTGGGATACCATCCTGCCATTCGTGACCTTTGCGTACAATACCGCTTCGCAGCTTGCCACGGGCTATTCCCCCTTCTTTCTTGTCTATGGCCGTCAACCGACATGTCCCCTCGACGTCTCCTTTTTTGATGTCCCCGTCGACTCGCCGGCGTCATCGAGTGCGCACTTAATCTCTCGCCTGGCCACTTGTCGCCACCACACCCGCCTCAATACCGAGGCAAGTCAACAGGAGCAGAAGACTCGCTACAATGACGTTCACCGCATCGTTCAATTCAATCCCGGAGACGAAGTATTGCTGTGGACCCCAACGCGAGTTTCTGGCCTGTGTGTGATAAGTTTCAGTCACGTTTTATTGGCCTCTCCCCATTGTCGAGCAAACTTCTCCCGTGAGCTATCGGGTCACTCCCGTTGTCATGCCTTCCGATGGTCGTTGCCGTGGCACGGAGGTTGTTCACGTGTCACACTTAAAACCATTCCTACGAGGTACAGCATAGCCATAAACACTGGCCAGGTTGACCGTTTCCGCGCTAGGGCGAAATTAGTGTGAGCACAATATCCACAGCATTCGTCCTTCATCTTCTTCACCTGTATATAATCATCATCGTTGGGGGCGTCTTCTTCGTTCGAAGAGTTGGTCAGGAGACTCTGCCGAATAAACGTCGTCGAGACCACAGCTGTGCTGCTGTCTTGTAATATTTCTAGTTCTAACATACAGGGTAAAGTCTCGGAGAGTAACAAAAAACTCGAAAAAATGTTAAGAACCACGCGCTGCACGAAGAAACGAAAATAGTAGGTGCAGCATTAAGAGATCGCAAAACAGTGGAATGAAATTACAAGCAGGCGTAGCTGATATTCTAGGTCACATTGAATGAAGAAAGTAGGCCTGGGTCTGTCAGGTAATGTGTAGAAAAAAGATCAGGGGCTCAGAACGATGGAGCAGACACCAAGCGAAAGAAAAAAGAAGCCGAGGTTGGCAGCGAGTTAGGTGGAGCGACGAAATCAAGAAACTCGCCGGGATAAAGTGGAATGAGCTCGCGCAAGACAGGGCTAATTGGAGGTCATTGCAAGAGGCCTTCGTGTATATAGCATGCGTTGTGCATGATAAAGACGATGGTGAATACAAAGCATTATTCGCACATTACCAGCTCTCAGCAGAAAAAATGAATTCGACGCTCATATACGGCTTGCTCATGATTCTTTTTCCTTATTTGAATGAGAAATGGACTGTGTGCTACCATATTCATCGCCTGCTCTGCCCACCTGTTATGCTTTTATGATATGACGAGATAACACGCACCTCTTCGTGTATAGCATACTGTTCTCTTCAGAACATGGACTGCGGCTGTATATATTTAGCAACAATATAAAAAATCCCTGTGTTTGCATTTTTTCGTCAATTTCGTTACTGCGCTTATGTAACTTATCATTTGCACATCCGTCTCCCAAGCCTATTTAATCAATGCAGAACTTAGTAGGTGATATATAAAACGTTCGCACTACAATCTGTATATTTTTTTGCTGCATTTTGTTTATCAAATATCAGCTTAGCAACCTTACATGGATTTCTTGCCGGCACGAGATACCCAGTTCGTTCGGCGCCGCAAAGATGCCTTCACGCTGCGCTATATCTTCCCACGTTTTAGACAGAGGCAGTGCATATACAGTACTATGCAATGTTATTCTTGTCAAATCCAGTTTCCTCTCCCTTCAAGGCCATGTCTTTCCTCGGTCATGCATGTGTGAGCAGGCCTTCTTCGACTGACACTTGGACATACTTCGCTCATGTCCCAGGAGCACAGCGAGCACTACTTTAAATCGTGTTGCCCTAAAGCAGGCATGCTGACCTGTTATGCATAGTAAAACATGCGTGTGCCGTATTTATTGATGTTATTTCGTGTGGTTTTTTTGTAGTTGCCCTTTGACTAGACATTCTCAATGACATTTATCGAAGCGTTTTGATGTAGCCTGATTGCTTTCTTTAGGCTCAAGCTTAGATTATCATGATCTCATAAAAGTTTTTGCAGTGATCCGTAAGCGTGGAGCACCTCAGCGTGGAACAGGTGTTCATGCTAATGACTGGCCATGCAAACACGGACACAAGAGATAAATCAAGACACAAATTTGCTGATTGCCATATAGGTTGTGTTGAGTTAGCCAAAATATGGTTGTGTCTTTTCACTATGTTAACCAAAATAATACAACAGGAGAGATCGCTAACCGGAGGCTTATCATTTAATCTACAGTCACCATCTCACCATCTAATCTAATGTATCATTGCATTGTCGAGCGTTTATATGCCCGCCGAAAGTCGATGAATGCGCAGTGTTATACAGGCACAGGAATGAAGAAATCTGTCTAATGGTTCAGGCCTGGCATATTGATTGTTATGTTAGTGTATGCGTGAGCCAACCGTCTACTAACTCGCATAAAGAAGAAATCAAATGCGTGAACAGCTGTCACGTAGGCCTCCACGCCTGCCGGATTGATATCTGTCACCTCTTGCCTGGGCATGCGCAGATAAGCCTTTGTGCCTACCTTCTTATCCGCCGTTGTGCGCATTTTGAATTGGCAGTCAGCGTTCATGTCGTCTCGATTTTTCTCTTGAGTCCTTGTTTGCACGCTCAGTCTTTTAACACAAATATACGTACTAACTAGCTCAGCTCTGTTATTCTGAGCAGGTGTTCTTCTTACAAGAATGAAAATTAAGCTATTCATTGGGTGATCGTACCATTCATGCAGACGGCAGCACCACTGCCATGCCTAGGTTCAGGAAGCGGGCACAGTGATTTCCAGCGACCGTCAGCCGAAGACGGGTCCCAGAACAGCACATCCGAACGACTGCGAAAGGCACGGGCGTCCACCGCTGCCCCGGGGTCTGGCTGCTGGAATGCTTTCCCGAAAATGGCGCCGCCCGCAACGGGTACTTTATCTACTGGGGCGCCTCCTGCAGCTCCTTCGGAGCACAGGGAGAGGCCACCCACGTGCACCAGTACACCTGAACCGGTGGATACCAACGATCCCAGGCAGACCGGCCACGGGAGCCGAGGACCGCGATACCACCTGAGGAAGGCAAGTGTAGACTATACCTTTGTTCTTGCTTGTTTGTTACCTAGTTCTGTCGACAGCACAAAGTGGCGAAGTACGCTGCACCTAAATTGCTCGCCGCCGCTCGATAGCTAGCGCTTCTCCTGGGATCTCTAACATACGCAATCTAGATAGCGTAACAAAACATGAACACGAGAAACGAAGAGGACGAGACGAGCGCCAACTTTCAACAATAAGAACCTTATTTCCGGGAGTGGTCATACTTATACAAGAAAAAGTCAGTTTCGCCACAACAACGAAGCAATGAATGTGATAGCAACAAGTGAGAATGTCACACGAAGAACGGCGAGCAGCTCGATACTTGCAGCGCACCGCTCAAACACAAAGGACTCACGAAAAGAACACATACATGATGACCGCGAACTAACAACGGTCACAGCTCGACACTTGCAGAGCTCCGAAGAACGTTCGAAAAGAACCCACAGGTGTACACAGGACGAGCGCGAACTAACAACTGTCACAGTTGTTACTTCTTCGTGTTTGAGCAGCGCGCTACAACCCAACGCTCTCAGATTTTTTAAATGCGAAGCATTTCTTAGCGAACTTCTGCGACTTTGAGCGTATCTATCTATCTATCTATCTATCTATCTATCTATCTATCTATCTATCTATCTATCTATCTATCTATCTATCTATCTATCTATCTATCTATCTATCTATCTATCTATCTATCTATCTATCTATCTATCTATCTATCTATCTATCTATCTATCTATCTATCTATCTATCTATCTATCTATCTATCTATCTATTATCTATCTATCTATCTATCTATCTATCTATCTAGCCGCCTACGACTTTGTGCTCTCCTGGTCGCTTGGTTAATCGAATGTACACCAAAATTGGTATGGCGTAACATGACTGTATGACGAACATAAATGACAAGTCATAACATGAAAATTATGACACGCATGTCATGTACAGCATGATTTACATGCCACGCTCATGGTGCGCTGGCGGCCGTTTCGCTAGCTTGATATACACCAAAATTGGTATCTTGTGACGTGACTGTGTAACGAACATAAATAACACGAGTGAACATGACAATCATGACACGCATGTCATGTACAGCATGACTTACATGCCACGGTCATGGTGCGGTGGTGGCCGTTCGCTAGCTATATATACACCAAAATTGGCAACTTGCCACGTGACTGTGTAACGAACATAAATAACACGAGTTAACATGAAAATCATGACACGCATGTCATGTACAGCATGACTTACGAGCCACGCTCATGGGGCGCTGGCGCCCGTTTCGCTAGCGTGATCTACCCCGAAATTGGTATTGCGGGACGTTGCTGTGTGACGAACATAAATAACAGGAGTTAAAATGAAAACCATGACACGCATTTTCCTCAATGACATACAAGACGATGTATGCAGCTCTTTGCTGGCTGCTTCGCATTACATCGATTCCCACAATGCGTGGGTTCTGCCGGCTTTTTTTTTCTTGAAAATTGGGGCGCTAGGAGTGACCCCTCTGAGTCTCCTGCCACGCGGTGGCGTTTGACGAATTGTTTCCCGGCGTTCCACACAGCGAGTGGGTACAGAAATTGGCCACATTTTAGTGAACGTCTCAAGCGCAGTAAACTAAAGGCAAATGTAGGAGCGTTGCTTTAAAGCGCGCCTTTGGGGCAATCACGCGGGTGATACAGCACACGCTGAAGGACCTCCGATCTCTGCGTGCCGACAGCATTAAATGGTGTGTGGAATATGGTGATGCAGAACTATCGGTAAATCGACTATTGATAGTATCGATAGTTTTTTTTTTTGAAACTATCGATGGTGTAAACAAACTATCGATAGTCCAGTCGGTAGTACCATCAGTAATATTGTTAGCGATGTTACTGGCACGCGTGTTTATTGCCTTGGTTTGATGTGTTCGGGTTTCACCAACAAAGACTGTTCGGAGCGTTTGACGCAGACCATGCCGCAAAGTTTGAGAAGCTTCGCGATTGTTTGAGATAATTTTGTCAAGATTACGCGCTGGACGCGGATAGACAAGTTTATTCGAGAGCTTACGCGAGCACCAGCGATAAAGCTGGAAGGTTCGATGAGTGATGTATAAAAGACGAAGCGTTCCACCGATTATTACTCGACGGCCGGCAACTGTTCTCGCCGCTATCAGTGTGCAGCGTGTATCGCTTGTATGTCTTGATTTTCTTGGCACAAGTTCGCCCAAATAAGGAGCTTCGTATTTTCCAGTCTTTCTGCAGCATTCTTCACCCTCACAACGACGTGACAAACTATCCATAGTGGTGCGAATAATGATGCTGTTGCTGGCTGGCCATATTGCCAAAATAGTTGCGATAGCCTACTATCAGCCTTGCTTAATTTATGAGCAATTTTCGACGAGAGAAAGACATTATATCTGCAGTGAAAATGGCGGAATATGTCCATAAATAAATTCATATTCAAAAGCAACCAGTTAAACCTTACGATTAAGAAACTTAGTTCCTGATAATTTTTTTTATTTTGGAATCATGAAATGCAATATAAATTTGAAGCCGCGCTGTTGCACCACATGTAACGGCTTCCTTTCCGCTACAGCTTAACAGTTTGACTTTATGATCATGTGTCAGCGAATCACTCTGGCGAAGAACATAAGCATGTCAACTTTCTTGCCCTTCAGCCTGCTCCTCCGGCTCCACTGTGTGCCACGCGCGCGGGGAACCAAGTTTATACTGCAATGAGTCCGCGCTGCTGATTTTATACTATCGATAGTACTTACTATCGATAGAGCTATCGATAGTATTTTTTACCATCGATAGTTCGATAGTGACTCCGCTATCGATAGTACCATCGATAGTTCTGCATCACTAGTGGAATGCCGTGTTGAGGGAAGGACGCATCCAAACACAAAACATAACGACTGTTTATTAGCGTAGTAGCAGCAACGGGGCGAGCATACCGACGCTGCGCTCAGCCGGGTAGCGAAGGAATGATAAGTTCCCAGCTTGACACCCTGGGTTTATAGCCACCGTCGGTGACGTAAGCCTCCGGTGACGCTGCGGTGGCGCTGTCCCTTATCGGAGGCGTGGTGCAGCATGCAGCCGTGTCACGCCGGGCTAGCTAGTGACGAGGCGGAGGCTGCGCCGGTTTGTGCGCAGTGTGTCGCCACAGGTGTATATAAAAAGCTCGTCGTTAGGATCCTAAACAACCGGTGGCGCGTGGCCGAAATGTTTAAAGCCTGTTTCACATGCGAGCGACTGAGCGGCGACAGGACGCTCGGACGCAGCGTCGTTTCACATGCACCGCTTTTGCGCGGCGCGCACCTCTGCGATGCGCAGTGATGATTGTGGGAAGCGCCCGTTACCCGCGCGTTTCCTTTCTCCGAGTTCTCTTGTTTTGGTGCACTTGGGTTGCGAGTTTCACCAGCCTTCTACTTCGGTGCTCGATTTTGACGCGCCTAAACCTTGAATGACGAAAACCTGCAGTGTATCAGAGTGCATATAAACAACTTCAGTATTCACGTTTATTTCTGTTCCAGCTTTCCTTTTTTTACCACGCAAGTCTTCTTGCACGCTCATACACTTGGCCATGGAAACGCAAAAGAAAGAATTGGTTTTTATTGTTTTAAGCTTTCACAGTGCTTTCGGTGGCTTTTGCTCTCGAATGCCGCAAGGCGTTGGTGCGCCGTCTGGGCCGGCAACCATTGCAAACCCACAATGTCGTCGTTTGGGCGGCTCGCATTTGTCGTCTTCAGGGTACGTGACCACCAAAAAAGAAAACAGCAAACTATCCGAACCTGTTGGGCCAGAGTAGTAAAAAAAACTGAAACATGTCCTGCGACCAACACATGCGCAGTGCCGTAGGGTCCCCCTGTACGTACCTGTGCTGGTGCCACGATTCGATAAAGGTACAAAAGAAGAAAATGACACGTGCAAACGATTTGTCTGCTTTGATGGAAGCGCAGTAGAGAACAACAAAAGGAAAATAACGGCGTTTCTACACTGCCAGCTCGTTACAGCGAATGTCGTCTGCTAGGAAACCGAGTTCCTCCTGGCGCACGCGCCCGCTCCTCGACTCCGCCCCTGCAATCACGTGCTCCCCACGTCACTGCTCTCCCATTGGGTGACCTTGGGCAGACGCTCTGCCGCGAGCGAATTTTTCCAACTCCGGCGATCTCGATCGCCGGCGTTACGAGCGTCCACTGGTCGCTCTTAAAACCTGTTTTTGGGAAGGACGCATCCAAACACAAAACATAACGACTGTTTATTAGCGTAGTAGCAGCAACGGGGCGAGCATACCGACGCTGCGCTCAGCCGGGTAGCGAAGGAATGATAAGTTCCCAGCTTGACACCCTGGGTTTATAGCCACCGTCGGTGACGTAAGCCTCCGGTGACGCTGCGGTGGCGCTGTCCCTTATCGGAGGCGTGGTGCAGCATGCAGCCGTGTCACGCCGGGCTAGCTAGTGACGAGGCGGAGGCTGCGCCGGTTTGTGCGCAGTGTGTCGCCACAGGTGTATATAAAAAGCTCGTCGTTAGGATCCTAAACAACCGGTGGCGCGTGGCCGAAATGTTTAAAGCCTGTTTCACATGCGAGCGACTGAGCGGCGACAGGACGCTCGGACGCGGCGTCGTTTCACATGCACCGCTTTTGCGCGGCGCGCACCTCTGCTATGCGCAGTGATGATTGTGGGAAGCGCCCGTTACCCGCGCGTTTCCTTTCTCCAAGTTCTCTTGTTTTGGTGCACTTGGGTTGCGAGTTTCACCAGCCTTCTACTTCGGTGCTCGATTTTGACGCGCCTAAACCTTGAATGACGAAAACCTGCAGTGTATCAGAGTGCATATAAACAACTTCAGTATTCACGTTTATTTCTGTTCCAGCTTTCCTTTTTTTACCACGCAAGTCTTCTTGCACGCTCATACACTTGGCCATGGAAACGCAAAAGAAAGAATTGGTTTTTATTGTTTTAAGCTTTCACAGTGCTTTCGGTGGCTTTTGCTCTCGAATGCCGCAAGGCGTTGGTGCGCCGTCTGGGCCGGCAACCATTGCAAACCCACAATGTCGTCGTTTGGGCGGCTGGCATTTGTCGTCTTCAGGGTGCGTGACCACCAAAAAAGAAAACAGCAAACTATTCGAACCTGTTGGGCCAGAGTAGTAAAAAAAAACTGAAACATGTCCTGCGACCAACACATGCGCAGTGCCGTAGGGTCCCCCTGTACGTACCTGTGCTGGTGCCACGATTCGATAAAGGTACAAAAGAAGAAAATGACACGTGCAAACGATTTGTCTGCTTTCATGGAAGCGCAGTAGAGAACAACAAAAGGAAAATAACGGCGTTTCTACACTGCCAGCTCGTTACAGCGAATGTCGTCTGCTAGGAAACCGAGTTCCTCCTGGCGCACGCGCCCGCTCCTCGACTCCGCCCCTGCAATCACGTGCTCCCCACGTCACTGCTCTCCCATTGGGTGACCTTGGGCAGACGCTCTGCCGCGAGCGAATTTTTCCAACTCCGGCGATCTCGATCGCCGGCGTTACGAGCGTCCACTGGTCGCTCTTAAAACCTGTTTTTGGGCTCCCTCGACGGCAGCCGCTCCGCTCTTGGAGCGAAATCGCTGTCATGTGAAACAGGCTTAAAGCGGCGCGCTGCGGAGCGAGGGGTGCAGGTTCGTATCCCGGTGGCGCACTTCGCAAATTTTTTCTTCCGATTTCTTCTTCTTTGTGGCTTTTAT
This sequence comes from Rhipicephalus sanguineus, assembly GCF_013339695.2. Classification (NCBI taxonomy): domain Eukaryota; kingdom Metazoa; phylum Arthropoda; class Arachnida; order Ixodida; family Ixodidae; genus Rhipicephalus; species Rhipicephalus sanguineus. The sequence goes on along the minus strand of NC_051184.2, from coordinate 153,025,278 downwards.
TTATACATACATATACATATCCGGTACATGACGGCGACGGCGAAAGCAAAAACCAGCCGAGAGTGTCTATTTAATTGCTATCGCAATAAAAAAACCGCATGTACAACAATATCACCTTTAATATGCGCGTATTACTGCGGGGCAATAAATTGATACCGATACATCAAGAAATGCGGATGATGCAGTAGAAGAAGGGATATGTATTCATGGCATACTCAAATATTTTAACTCTTTTTTTGGACAATGATAATGACGCTTTGCTGACACATTGGTCAGTGGCCGAAACTAATTGCTCAGTTTCTATTATTGGTCTCACCCTTTCGCGCTGATCCCTCGGTAAAATAACGGTATCTTCAAAAAGTGACGCACAAGTACATAAATTGCAATGAAATGCAAGAAAGCCGTCACCTGATGTACTTATTGTTTTGTTCTTATGCTTCCTTACGCGTTTATTGATACACCTTCACGTTTGGCTTATGTAATACTGACCGCATGAGAGCGGGACGAATTCATTTCTGTGATTTGTATCACATCACCCTTTTGTCCTCAATAAATTGGACGCCTTACACAACATGCTTAGCGCATACCCGAATACCACGGGCTGCGTTATGCGGGTATGTGCCACATGTGACTGTAGGAAAGGGTTTCGTAACGTATGCCACAAGTCACGCTGCTCATGTCATGACGTGTGAATTGTGTTCGTAATCTATTCACGTCCTCTTTTGTGTATACCAAGTTAAGGATACGACCACGGGAGCGCGAAGACGTAGGTCCAGGCCGCCCGCCCGCCTGCCATGCAGCCAGCGCAGCCCAGCCAGATTTTCATTGTTGAAAGTTAGCGCTTGTATCGTCCTCTTCGTTTGTTCTTGTGTCCATGTTTTGTTGCGCTATCCAGATAACATCTCTGCTATGACTGACAAGCAAGCCAATTTCGCCACCTTCGTCTAACGTACGCACTCTAGGCTATCTCAAACCAAACCTTTTGCGTATTCGGGCGCGTACGGCCAGGACAGCTGGTTGGCTGCTGTTGTAACGGAAGCACACTTGGTTTTAGTATTCGTCCATGGGTATATGTAACAACAGCCAAGGAAATAAACATGAGAGACGGGAGGAAACAGTGAAAAACACGCTGTTTCCTCTTCATAAAATTTTGTGCAGCTACAAGCGGAGAGCTTTCACATCAACTACATTGCATGGTTAGCGAAGATGAGCTTTGCTAGAGCTGTGGATCAATCACCTATATTAACGTGTTGAGAGTGCACACGAACCTGCGTGCTTGAAGATCATAACAGTCGACATCTGCCAGCAACCAGAGGCGACCGTCGTCCGTGCGTGCCACACCACCGGCCACGCACACCACCTTTCCCGAAGCAGCCACGGCAGCACCCATTCGCCCAAGACTCAACGGCTCAGTAATCACTCGCCAGCGTTGAGAGCTGGGCTCCCAGCACTCAATGCTGTCCAGCAGCCTAGAAGCACAAAAACAAGATAGCCGCGATTACCGTTTTCACGCAGTATATTCATGAGATCGTTCAATTTATAAGAAACAACAAGTACTCGATGAGGCACTGGAAAACTGTTATAAATTTTCGGTTGACAGATTGCTATTCTTTCATTTGTTGATGGCAAAGAATAGCAAGGGAACAAAGCGAGAGTGTAGCGCTCACAGGGTACGACTTACCCTCATGCGACACATTCGTTAAGGAAGCAAATGCACTTTGACCATATATATTGTCACGTGGTCGTGACGTCGGCGAAGGTAGCAGTCGGCATAGAGTTTCCTAAAATTAACTAGAGGGGACTCTGGCGCTGCGATCGTTCAGCTACCATGGGAATGATGGGTAGTACACAAATTTGCCTAGTCTTCGTGCTTGCGGCTTCAAACGTACTTGTGGCTTTGTTTATTGCTATGGTTTGGTTTTCTTTCGGGTAAAAGAATGGATCGTTGTGAACTTCGTGACCAGATCTGAACTGGTGAACCTAAAAAGTTAAAGTGGTGAAGTGGAACTGCTGACTTTTGCCGAACTTCGTTTTTCGACAAAGCAGATGCAGCCGACGCGGAGCCAAACGGAGCCGGAAGTACGAAGTTTAGACAAATTTGTGTACTACCCATCATTCCCATGCTGGCTGAAGCGTCATGCGTTGCAGATCCCATAGACACTAGCGCCAGAGTTCCCTCTAGTAAGTATTGTAGGAAACTCTATGGCAGTCGGTATGTTCTAGACGGAACTCTTTATTTGGGCGAACTTGTTCCTGGAAAATGAAAGGGTCAAAGTACAAGCAATTCCAGCTGTACACTGATTGCATCGAGAACAGCGTCGGTAGTCGAGTGATCTGATCATGATTGGAATGTGTCATATTTTATACACCACTCAGAACCTTCCAGCGCTATCGCTGGTGCTCGTGGAAGCTCACGAATAAACTTCACTATTCGCGTCCTGCGCGTAATCCTAACAGAATGGTCTCAAACAATTGCGAAGCTTCTCAAACATTGCGGCGCAGTCTTCGTCGAATAGTCTTTGTGAGTGAAACCCGAATAATGCATCGAAACAGAGCAATAGGCACGCGTGGCGATGCCCCCCCTATGAAGAAGCATCGCCCTGAGGCTTAACCAGATCACGGAATTGAAAACGTGCATGCTATACGACAGTACAGTATAAAGCAAGCAAAAACTAGAGTCCTCAGGTTTCTTAACGCGCGTAGAACGACTTCAGGTCGTGTGCTACGCCGCTGAGAAATCGTAATGCCGTCCGGGATAACCTCGTACTCTAGAGCGGGGAGACGTCGAAGCATCATGTACAGACCGAAGTATCGCCGAGGAAGTTTTGAGTCCACGTCGGCGTATTGGCGTCCAGACACAGACACGGTCGCCGGGTTGGTATTCTACATGGCGTCGTCGAAGGTTGTAACGACGGATCTATCGGTCGTTTGCTGGCTCTGAATGCGCCGACGGGCGAGTTGTCTGGGTTCTTCGGCGCACTGAAAGTACATAGTGGCTTCGAGGTATTCTTCGTCGGTGACATTGGGTAGCATGGCGTCGAGCGTTGTCGCCGGGTTCCTTTCGTAGACCAAACTGTATGGCGTCGTCTGCGTCGCTTCTTGCACGGCCGTTTTGTATGCGAAGGTCACGTATGGAAGGATGGCATCCCACGTCTTTTGTTCAACATCGACGTACATGGCCAGCATGTCGGCGATGGTCTTATTTAGACGCTCGGTGAGCCCATTTGTCTGTGAGTGGTATAAGCGGTGGTCCGGCGGTGGCTTGTCTGGCTGTATCCCAAGATCGCCTGAGTTATGTCAGCAGTAAAGGCCCTACCTCTGTCGGTGATGAGGACCTCCGGGGCGCCATTACGAAGGACGATGTTGCCAACGAAGAACTTGGCTACCTCGGCGACATTTCCTTTGGGCAAGGCCCTTGTTTCGGCGTAGCTGGTGATGTAGTCGTTGGTTACGACGATCCATTTATTTGCGGAAGTCGACGTTGGGAACGGCCCCAGCAGGTCTATCCTGATTTGCTGGAGCGGTTGGTGAGGTAGTTCGATAGGCTGTAGAAATCCGGCTGGCCTAGTCGAGCGTGTCTTCCGTCGCTGACAGTCTCGGGAACGCCTTACGTAATGGGCGACGTCTGCAGTGAGGCGAGGCCAATAGTAGTTCTAGTGTAACCTTGCGAGTATGCGGGAAAATCCAAGGTTAATGGGTCATGGTACTGGCGAAATAGGAGACGGGGACGAGATGAAGAAACACGGGACCACGCTAGTCTTCACTCACAGATGTAGAGGGAGTACTGCGAGGGTAGAGCGACTGTGTTACTCTCGCCAGAGTTCTTTAACGCCGTGGGGGAGTAGTGGAGAGTTAGCCGCGGAACTTGCTCTTTCCTTGAAGGCAGAGTAAAAGAGACCGCGAACTCTCTGCTACTCAGACAGAGTTCCGAATCCACGGAACTCCCTCCCCGACGTAGCGTGAACAGGGTCGGGAACTCCGTCCTAAGCAGACGGAGTTCAAACTAGCGCTAGCTTCTGGCCGACGCCGCACAGCGATATATAACTGTCTCTTAACCATAATCCTCCGAGCGTAGACGCCACAGATGTCACTTTATTGTGGAAGTTAATAGGATAGCTTTCAGTAATAACAAAAGAAAGTGTTTGTGATCGTAAACCTTTGGTTTCTGAAACGCCAACAGAGGCATGCTTCGAAGCCTCGAACATCGGCAAATTCTAACGCATCGCCAACTTAGTTTACGACACAAACTAATTGCCACTGGAATAAGGTAGACACTAAAGCATTATTGCAATAAAAGAAGAGTCATGAGAAAAAAAAAAAAAAACGTCCGGCAGGAGGAATCGAACCTGCCACCGTAAGATTCTCAAGCCGAGGTCTCTACCACCACTACGCCACGCCCCAACGCAGCGCTCTTGCCGTAAAAAGACTAGTCAAGACAGAGTTCACCGCGCGACTTCATCTTTACGGATCGCATACTGAAGATAGACGCGATCTTCCTTTTCAAATAAAATTCGCGTCTTCATAACACACAGAACAGCTGACGACCACGAATGACATTCAATAACCTGTATTTTCTCGCGCTATCGACGATACACCCGCACAGCGCCCGTGTCAATGTACTGATTTGCATCTGAATCGATAGGGGCAACTACATACATAACCGATCGCCAAACACCAAATTTAACATGGAAAAAAGTATGCCATCATGTTAGTTCAACAAGGCGTACTAATTGACAAGTCTGTGTCTGCGAAGTGCCGGAGAGTGCGCCCGGCGGCTTTCGGTGGCTGCCGGGGTGCGTTTGCTGAAAGCGGCGTCGTAACGATGCCCATCGCTTCTTGTACGAACACCGTACGCAAGCAAAAATGGTTCATTCAGGTTAACCGATACTAAATCTCTACTGTACACTCATTTTTACACGTCGGAATTGCGTATCCTTAAACCCAGAAGCGCCGACAGCATGTACACACGGACTCGGCAGGTGCGCTAGGCCTACCTTCGCTGGGAGTCGTATGGGTCATATTGAGTGCGACCGATCTCGGCGCAAGTGGCTGACGAAGGTTGAAGAATGCGCATATTATCGTCGAAAGCTTTGAATGCATTAAAATGCAACCGAGGTTGAGCGAAAGTGCGAGAATCGGCAGAGATGCGCTTGCATTGTGGTGATGTTGACCGTCGTTGATTTTCTGGCGTACGTGCCGTGCCTGCCGCGGCACCGCATGCCCGAGCGGACGCCAGATCGTAACGTCGTAAAGTATTCATCAGCCAGCCCTGGTAAAAGATCGCCGCAAGCGTATTTGTAAGCGCGTGACTACAACTCTCAGATTTGGGCATGAGCGGCTGTACGGCATTGAGCCGATATCATAGAGTCCCAGCTGATATTTGGAATTTACGAATGAAAACAGTGTTGAATATTATGCTGTTTTATAGTAAAAGATCGATGTGCCAACAGTATCACAATAGATCATTAGATATTTACACGTGTTCCATGTATATCTGCTGTGTAAATACGCACAGCAGAGCTGTTGCCACTGGCACTAGAAGGCGGGCCAGACATCATGGATATATATACCAGTTACCGGGTGTATGGTTGTGTGTAGCGCCAGTAGTGCATATGTTCAGTGTTGCTGTGTTGTGTATGAATGAGTGTGCGGATGTGAGTTCTGTGTATGTGTGAGGTAGGCTTGAGGCATTTCAGCCAGGTTCACTGTTACATTGTAAAAAACGTACGAAGGATTTCTTTTTTTTTTCCTTTTTTTAAACGTTAGTCCTAGCAGCAAGAGTGATTCTACTCTTGGAGGGAGTTCATGCACTCTAGCCCAACCAGCATTGTAAAACTCTGCGAGGGAGTCGCGCAATTCGAGCCGAGAGTCTATGTACTCCATTTCAAAAGCGTGACTTTACTCTGGCGAGGGAGCTTGTTCACTCTGGTTCAGCCAGAGTACCAGAACTCTGTCGAGAGAGCATGCCTACTCTGTGCAGCAGAGAGTTCCCAGCACTCCTGAAAAGGGAGTGAAATATGGGACAAGCGTTTACTCTCGCAAAGAGAGTTGCTAGCACTCTCTTGCCGCTGTGAGTGTGCATCTCGTCCCCGTCTCCTATTTCGCTAGTACCATGACCAATTACTCTCGAAATCAACTAGCCCAACTTTCCGCCTTAAAACTCCAAGGTGTCCAGCCGTCGAGTCGTCATGCAAAGCTTCCAGAACCTCTGGACGTAGGGCAGAAGGTATAACACGGAGGTATGGACGAAGAAAACACAGCGTCGATCGAAGTAAAAATATATTTGTGGCGACACACTGCGCACAAACCGGCGCCTCGTCATTAGCCAGCCCGGCGTGACATGGCCGTATGCTGCACCACGCCTCCGATAAGGGACAGCGCCACCGCAGCGTCACCGGAGGCTTACATCACCGACGGCTGTTACAAACCCGAGCTGCTAAGCTCGGAAGTTATCATTCCTTCGCCACCCGACTAAGCGCAGCGTCGGAATGCTCGCCCCGCTGCTGCTACTACGATAATAAACAGTTATGTTTTATGTGGGGATGCGGCCTTCCATCGACACGGCATCCCACATCTGGTGACCCGGAAACCGAACAAACCGCACCGCCATGGCCGAACCGGAAGCCCTTGCCGCTCTTCGCAAGGAAGTGGAACAACTTGAACAGCAACTTCAGGAACAGCAGCAGCGCATGCAAAACGATCCGCATTCGCCCGACGATTGCGTACAGCCTCGTGCGGACTACGCCCCCCAAAGCTCCGCTCCAACGGTCGCTGTCAACGCAGGCGCTGCTACCACTGCGGCCGCTGCCGACCTGGACGTCTGGCGCGCCACTTTCAAGCTTCCGCCATTTTGGGCGGACTCGCCAGAGGTATGGTTCGCCCAAGTCGAGGCCCGCTTCTCCCTGGTGCGCATCACGCAAGACCGGACCCGCTACAACTACGTCATCGCCCACCTGGACGCACGTTATGCCATCGAGGTCCGGGATATACTTACCAACCCTCCAACGGCCAACCTCTACGAACACCTGAAGACTACCCTTATCAGCCGCCTGTCACTCTCGGAAGACCAGAAGGTACGCCAACTTCAGTCCGCAGAGCTTGCCGAGCGCAAACCTTCGCAGCTCCTGCGCCACATGCGTGCGCTCGCGGGCAACATGCAAGTCCCGGATTCCTTCCTGCGAGCCCTTTGGCTCCAGCGACTCCCGCCGCACGTCCAAGCAATTCTGCAGGCTCAGGTTGGTCTACCTCTCGACGAACTTGCGGTGATTGCCGATCGCGTCATCGAGGCCTCCTTGCCACAGTTGTCGCCCACCACCCAGGCTGTCGCTGCACCGCTGAACACCGCAGTGCTTGCACGCCGTATCGACGACATCGATCGACAGCTCACCGGCATTCGACAACGCCTGGGTGAACGTCTCCCGATGCACGAGCGCCGCCACTCGCAAAGCCGCGACCGTAACACCACTTCGTCGCGGCAACCCGACAACGGCCCGTGTTACTACCACCGACGCTTCGGGGACAGAGCCCGGCAATGTCGACCACCGTGTTCCACTGGGCATGCGAAAAAACGCCAACGGCAGCTCGTAGAGACGGCCGCAAGCTGCCAACCCGGAGGCCGTCGCATTTTCGTCACCGACCAAATCACGAAGCAGCGGTTCCTTGTCGACAGCGGTTCGGACATTTGCTGCTACCCGCGATCCCATCTTCAAGGTCCTCGTCCGCCTACGTCTTTCGAGCTCAGCGCGGCAAACCGCTTCACAATCAAGACGCACGGCTCGCTCCGCATGCACATCCAGCTCAGAAACATACGCCATGACCTTCGCTGGAATTTTGTCATCGCCGACGTCGCCGAGCCAATCATCGGCTCGGACTTTCTGGCCCACTACAACCTCCTTCCGGACTGCCGCAACGACCTCCTCATTGACGCGACAATGGGACATTCCACACCAGGCCAGCGAACGACCGCCCAACAGCCAAGCATCAAGGTACTCAGTGTTGACAATCATTCGCCGTACCACGGCATCCTCGCCGAATTTCCCGGATTGACGCGCCCCAGCGGACTGCCACGCAAAGTGCAGCACACCACCGTGCACTACATCCGGACCACTTCAGGCCCCCCGGTTTTCTGCCGCGCCCGTCGCCTTGCCCCGGACCGCATGCGCATAGCCAAAGCAGAGTTCGAGGCCATGCTCCGCGAAGGAATCGCCCGCCGCTCTGACGCTCCATGGGCCTCGCCACTTCACCTCGTTCCCAAGAAGACCGAAGGCTGGCGGCCCTGTGGGGACTACCGTGCCCTCAACGCGCGCACCATCCCGGACCGGTACCCCGTCCACCACATACAGGACTTCGCCCATCGCATTCATGGCTGCCACGTGTTCTCCGTACTAGACTTGGTGAAGGCCTACACACAGATACCCGTCAATCCGGATGACGTCCCGAAAACGGCAATCATCACTCCCTTTGGCTTGTTCGAGTTTCCCTTCATGAGCTTCGGCCTGAGGAACGCTGGACAAACCTTTCAGCGCTTCATCGACGAAGTCGTCCGCGGCCTCGACTTCTGCTTCTTTTACCTTGACGACATACTGGTATTCTCCCGCGACGCCGAAGAGCACCACAGGCACCTTCGTCTGCTGTTCCAACGCCTCGATGACCACAGTCTACTCGTCAATATCCAAAAAAGCACGCTAGGCGCTTCCGTCGTCCGCTTCCTCGGCCACGAAGTTTCATCTGAGGGAACTCGCCCCTTGCCCCAACGCATCTCGGACTTGCAAAATTACCCTCAACCCACCACCGCTAAAGACCTTCGCCGTTTCCTCGGCATGCTGAACTTCTACAGGCGTTTCTTGCCACACGCAGCCGACTACCAGGCTCCCCTCCATGATGCTTTGGCTGGCCTACGAGGAAACCAACCCGTCACGTGGACACCGACGTTAACGAAAACGTTCGAAGAATGCAAAGCCGCCCTCTGCACCGCCACGCTTCTCACCCATCCCGTGCCAGACGCTCCCTTGGGACTCTTCACGGACGCATCTGGTTTCGCCATCGGCGCCGCCCTCATGCAACGCGTGGACAACACCTGGCATCCCTTGGCGTTCTTCTCCAAGAAACTCGCAGCTCGGAAAACGGCCCCTTCAACCGCCAGTTCCGCTGACGAAACCACGACAACCGCCCCGACAACTTTGCCAGCCTACTACAGGGAACTTCTGGCGATATACGAAGCAGTGCAACACTTTCGCCATATTCTCGAAGCACAGAACAGCACCATCTATACCGACCACAAGCCTCTTACCTACGCCTTCTCTCAACGTCGCGACAAACTCCCGCCTGTACAGCAGAACCAACTCTCGTTCATCGCACAGTTCACCACCGACATCCAACATGTCAGCGGGAAAGACAACGTGGTCGCCGACGCGCTTTCACGTGTAGCAGCCATCAGCTCTGTGCAGATAACAGCGGACGTCCTCGCCGAGCCCCGACTACAGACCCCGAACTGCAGGAACTTCTCAAGGGCACGTCCTCACTACAGCTGCAACAAGTCCCCATTCCAGGGTCGACAACCACAATCTGTTGCGACATGTCGACAGGACGAAGCAGGCCCTACGTGCCCCTGGCCCATCGCCGTGGTCTTTTCAACCAGCTCCACAACCTCAGCCATCCCGGCATACGCGCCTCTACACGCCTCGTGGCTGACCGCTATGTCTGGCCCTCCATGCAGCGGGATTGTCGTACCTGGGCGCGCTCCTGCATTCAATGCCAACGCGCTAAAGTCACCAGGCACGTCACGTCACCACTTGGAACATTCCCGCAGCCCTCTGGTCGGTTTGAGCACGTCCACCTCGACATCATAGGACCCTTCCCCCTGGCTGGACCCACCGCTACTGCCTCACCGCCATCGACCGGTACACTCGATGGCCCGAGGCATGGCCCCTCGAGGGAATCACCGCGGAAGACGTCGCCTCAGCCTTCTTCACCGGCTGGATTGCTCGTTTCGGCGCCCCCCGCCGCGTAACCACCGACCAAGGACGGCAGTTCGAGTCGCATCTTTTCAGGTTCCTCGGGCTGATCAACGGTTTTGAACGCTTAAGGACCACCAGTTACCACCCCTGCGCCAACGGAATGATCGAGCGTTTCCACCGACAGTTCAAAGCAGCCATTATGTGCCACCCGGACTCAACCTGGCTCGAGGCCATCCCAGCCGTCATCCTTGGTCTTCGCGCCACCTTCAAGCCGGACATCCACGCTACACCAGCAGAGCTCGTCTACGGGGAACCACTCCGCCTCCCAGGTGAATTTCTCGCTGCGCTGCCATCCAGTACTACGACGTCAGATTCCACCGACTTCGTCGCCCGGCTCCGACGCACCATCGCCGCCTTACGCCCGTCACCTGCAGCCCACCACAGCAAGCCTACACCGTTCGTGTTCAAGGAGCTAGCATCGTGCACGCACGCTTTCCTCCGCGACGACACCGTCCGCAGGCCTTTCCAGCCACCCTACAGCGGACCCTACCTGGTCGTCAATCGCGACGACAAAAACTTCACTCTGCGCCTGAACGGCAACGACGTCCGCGTCTCAATTGACCGGCTCAAGCCCGCATACATCGCTGCGAACGAACCGGGCAGCGCCACTCCATCCACAGGCATCTATCCACAGACGCCGACGTCACAGCCCACTCTTTTCACAACACGCTCTGGACGTCTGGTACGCCTCCCAGATTTTTACAGACCCTGAGGGCTCTGCACTCCGCGGGGGGGTGATGTGGCGACACACTGCGCACAAACCGGCGCCTCGTCATTAGCCAGCCCGGCGTGACATGGCCGTATGCTGCACCACGCCTCCGATAAGGGACAGCGCCACCGCAGCGTCACCGGAGGCTTACGTCACCGACGGCTGTTATAAACCCGAGCTGCTAAGCTCGGAAGTTATCATTCCTTCGCCACCCGACTAAGCGCAACGTCGGAATGCTCGCCCCGCTGCTGCTACTACGATAATGAACAGTTGTTATGTTTTATGTGGGGATGCGTCCTTCCATCGACACGGCATTCCACATATTCTTAAAAAGACGTTTCGCCTTTCACAGGGCAGCCGAAACGTGTTTCGTGTATCCCGCTGTTTTTTTATCCAGTTCGACATGTATCAACTAGCCCAGTCCACCGCCTTGATATCACCTGTAATAGGCGCACAAGCCGAAAAATCGGCGTACGGGCTTCTTGTTAGTGGGCGTGTCACAAATTAGCGGGTTCTAAAGCGCGCGCGCGGCCGCTTTCAAACTGCTACGAGACAGAACGGCGCGAACCGCTCGCCAAGAAGCGCGAAAAGACGAAAAAACAAGCATCAAAAGACGCCGGCGCGCCGCATCCTCCTCACCCAATCGAGCCAGGCGCAGACGACGCGATGAAACGCCCGGCAAATCCTGGATGTTTCTAGAAGGAAGGGGGGACGCGTCCGCGAGCGATGCCGCCGCGATTCGAACCTACGAGAAGGCTCTCGCCCTTTCCCCAGGCTTAGCTGTACTGCACGCAGAAGAAACATCCCGACGCTTCTAGAACCCGGGGGAGAAGGGATAAAAGCGTGCAATCGACGGTAGTGAAGTCAGTGAAGGGAGTAGTGCAGAGAGTGAGGGAGTCAGTCGAGAAGAAGTGAAGTCAGTGAAGGAGTGGCCCGGTGATGGTGAAGTTATGCGAAGTGTGGCTCCGTTAGCCAAAGAAGACGTGTTTATGATGGTGTGCGGTCAGTCGATCGTCGATTTGGAAGAATCCGATGACGACACCGTGTGAGCCGTGACAAGTCACGACGACGGTTGAGCTACGACGATCAACGCTGGAGCTGGCGTGAGTGTTTCCTTGAAGAGAAGCATTCGATTACTGTCCAAGTATTGTGGACTGGATACGCCATTGTTTATTCAGGACTTTAACAGTCGATGAATAGTTGTAATGCATGCGGTTGCATTCGTAGCGTGTGACCTGTTTGTTTAGCTCCCGTTGTGTAAACGCCATCTGAATTATATTGTGAAGTTGTAACTGGTACCGGCCGAGTGTGCACGTGTTTGTGATATTTGCATTGCCTTAACTGAGAATATATTTCGTTTCGTTTGTGTTATCGACTCTCGGCTCTGACTCGGTCTTTGGACCACAACCGGCGTTCGCTGGCGCACCAAAGGACCAACTTAAATTGTCCGCGCTTTCGTGGTGCGTTTTCGGAGGGCCGTGACGCCAGCCCTTAGAATCCGCCCGACGATTGCCGTCCCCATTAACGGGATTAGTGACAGGGCGACAAAAAGGCAGTGATGGCAGCTGTTTTCCGCGGGTCGTGGCGAAATCCATGTTTGCTGATGACGTGGCCCAAGAACAAGAGCTCCTCGTACGCGAAGCGGCGCTTTTCTGTCTTCAGAGTGAGTCTGGAGGTTTTGATTGCTTGAAGTAGAGCTTCAAGGCGTCGGAGGTGTAAAACGACGTCGTCCGAGTGCGCGAGGCACGTCTGGCACTTCAAGCCAGCCAGTACATTATCCATAACGCGTTAGAAGGTGGCAGGTGCCGAGCAAAAACCAAAAGGCATGCCCTTGAACTCGAACAGGCCGTCTGGCGTTATAAAGGCAGTCTTTTTTTAGGCTACACAAAAGCACCGGCTTCACGGACACTGGCGTGGCATTCGTGCGCACTTCCATATTTTAGTATTATGATCACTTGTCATTCAATCTCATCAAGCACGTTTCACGTCACTCTCATGATTTTGAAATGATGTTTTTATGCACCTTTAGTATGCAAAATTTTAGGCCATTATAAATTAAGCCTCTAAACACCACCATTTATCAGGTCTTATATCATGACATGGCACTCTTTGGCCATCACTGGCCCTTGCACCATAAAGCACCATATATAATCATCATCAATTGAATAAAATGAAACCACAGCGTGCATTGAATGTGTAACTGAGCTATACATAAGTGATGCAGCTAAAGTGCAGCGAAGACGCTGCACTAAACACGAGAGAAGGCATAGGCGTATCCACCGGGAAGGCAAGGGGGGCAATAGCCCCTCTACCCCCCCCCCCTACTGAGAAAAGTTAGGGGATGGAGACCCCCACTTTCGACAGTGGTCACTGTCGGCTGCACATTGGGAAACCATCAACTGAGGCGTAGTTTTATTTCTACACAACAATCACTTTATTACAAAATGAAATTTGTCCTGCGCTTCTGCTGTGGAGATCGTTTCCCGTGTCTCACGACCACGCACTGCAAGTTCTCTGCGGTGTAGGCCGCCTATGCGACGCTATTGCGCTTTGCGCTGCAGCATTGCAGAGAAGGCTACCGCTGAGTTGGGGCTCTTAACGTTAGAGCCAAGAAGGTTTAAAAAAAGTTTTTCTTAACCTCCTTGGTTAGAGCACTCTGTCATGATTTTATTCTGCTCTGCCTGGCCTGAAATTTACATACTCGACGATGCAAATACGGACAGGAACCAGTAAAATGTCTGGGCCGATCAGACGCTCTTCCTGTTTCAGGAAATTAATTTTCTTTCATCGGAAAGGAATAGCATCAACGCTGCTCTATATCCAACTTGCTATGAGTCGATGAGTGTGCAGAACTGTTGGGTGTTTCAGTTGGGCCCCGTTGGGGGAGCTAAAGAATGTTTCCGCTTGAGTTTCCGATTAACTTGCTTCGCCTTGCCAACGTTTTTAGATTATTCTAAAAACGCTGCCCTTGCTTATCATATGCTACCTTGCTACGATCGCGGCGGCTGGGAACTAGGCGAGGAATAAGGCAGTGGACTCGAGTACATCGAGAAGCCCACCTTTCAAGCTTGTCCCGCAACTTGATCTACCGGACCAGGGAAATAGTCGAGGTCCATGGAGTTCTGGACTAATAGCTGTTGGGGTTTAACGTCCCAAAACCACGATATGATTATGAGAAACCAGGGCTCCTGAAATTTCGACCATATAGGGTTCTTTAATGTGCACCTAAATATAAGCTCACGGGCCTCAAGCATTTTCGCCTCCATCTAAAGTGCGGCCGCCGCGGCCGGGATTCGATCGTGCGACCTGGGTTTTCTGGACTAAGGAGACTGAATTGACAGCCGGGCTAGTTCGTCTTGAATCATCTCGAATTGACTTGTACAGGGCAAAATATAACTCGGAGGGCAAAGAAGCACACACGCGCGGCGCTGTTAATTTCCCTCCCTTTCTCTCAGCAAGGATGGGTTTACAGAGTTGTAAACGCGCACAAACAGCTCAACATCCTTATACTACTGCTGAAAATATTTAGTACACTCATATGAATCCATCTGGCCAGCTTCCATAAGTAGCCGCTGCCATTGTGATCTGTGGGCAGCCTTTTTGAATTACATTCTGAATGAGACACTGTCCGACTATTCCAAAAAATGATTAGGTATTGTTCTTCATAGTATTGGGCTGTTTCATCTGCACACTTCATTTTAACATCACGAGATTTCAGATATGTGACGTCGCGTAACAAGCATGCGATTTGAATGCACACCGAAAATTTTTGACGAATGGCGAAGAACCAGCGACCAAGGACTCACTCGAACTCGCCAAAATTTTCCCCAACCGAACTCACGCGGACGCAGACTCACTAAAATTTTTCACTACCAGACTCACTCGGGCTCAAGGCTCCTTCTGAGTCTCAGTGAGTCGTCTCATGGGTGAATTTGTTGACCTGTGAGTCTCACAGCCAACTAGACCCTCATGTGGGAAGGCACTGTGGTTCGTGTTTCTCGTACAAAATTTTTTCACTCACCTTCCTCGCTTATCACGCCCACCTACAGCGAACAGGGTACCCTGCACTGCAGCGCAACCGTGGTAGGCCCTTGGCACCTGAAGATCCGGCAGCTGTGTCCACTGACGCTCTCCCAGCTGGTAACACAGGCACGAAGCCAGAGGCCGGGGTCGACCGGTCAGAGTGCGACGGCTGTTCAGTCCACCTGCGGTACAAAAAGACTGCAGGTGTGCTGCATTGCGCATTAACACAAGTAATATTGTCGCGTGGCCGTGACGGTGAAGAAGGCTCCGGCAGTACTCGGAAGTACGGAACACTTCATTTGGGTGAACTTGTGCCCGGAAAATTACAGGTGATAGTGCAGCAATTCAAGCTGCACAGAGATAGCGGCGAGAACAGCATCGGCCGTCAAGTAATCTGATCAACAGTCGTCGACTCTCTATGTCACTTTATGTCACTCAATTTGCATTATATGGGGCAACGTTCGGGTAACGTATCTGAGACAAAAAAAGGTTGAACAGTAGGTTAATATCAATCATAAGTGTGACAGAACAATATTGTCACGTGGTCGTGACGTCGACGAAGGCAGCAGCCGGCGTGTCGAAGATGACTCTTTATTTGGCCGAACTTGTGGCCGGAAAACGGAAAGTACAACTACAGGAATACACACTGTATACTGACAGCGGCGAACAGTGCGTCGGCCGTTGATAAATTGATCATGGCTGGGACGCGCCGTCTTTTATTCGCCGCGAGATCGGGCTACAGGTGGCAGCACCGTCGCCGCACTAGTGTGGATAGGCGGTTGTCGGCGCGTATACAAACGCACAAAACAGCGCTTCGTTGTGAGGGATTTGACTCAATTTCCGGCAAACAAAATGCGTGTACTGTAGCTTTCTGGTAATATATGCGCTCTTCATTCCCAACATAATGCACGAAGTGCACCGAAAGTCACCATTACTTGTGAGAGAAGCGCATTCTGCCAACGAACAGGTTACTCGCCTTCGGAAACAGTCGGCGTTTTCGCAATGGATGACGTTTTCTTATTGTTTTATTTGTACATGTTTAGCTTGTGTTCCACTTACTACGAACTGCTGTAGCGCGACTGAACTTGTTTACTTCTTGTTTATCTGGATACCCCCAACATAAAGGAAGCCCGTATTCCTGCACGATGAGTTCAAATAGCACTATGTGCACTGCGTGCTCGAATTTTCATCCGCATATCTTATTCAGTTATCCATGAAATGTAGGACAGTTGATAGGTTTACTGAGGAAACGTACGTGACTGACAGCGCTTTAGCGCTACGGAGACGTTTAACACGCACACGCTTGTTTTTATTCCAATAACAGTACACAAAGGTAACCGTACAGCACGGAACTTTCTTCGATTGAGTAAGAGAACGGAAATTTGGGCAAGTTGGTTTGCATTCATTTTAAAAACAGCGCAGCAAAACGAAGACAGTATAGAAAGAAACAACGGTACGGGCGCTGACTCGTAACTGAGAAGTTTATTCGAAAAAACAGATACTTAAGTACAAAAATACACGTGATATTGACACCAGAAAACTAGAGTGACGCCAAACAAAGCATGTAAATGCCACATGGACGCCGTCAGCATGCGCGTGAGAACCGTCTAGTCACCAAATGATGCCTGCAGATAGCTCTGTTCACTTTGTGATAATGACACTGAAGGATGGCTAATGCACGAAGCTTCCTCTTTACAAATGTGATAAGCTTCGATAATTTCCCTGATGAGTCGATTCTTATGACGGTGAATAATTGTACATTCTTCAAAGCATGGCTCACAACCACATGCATTGCAATGCGCCCCGATGTGCGACAATCTATCAGACCGGCTTGTTCTTTCATGCTCTTTTAGGCGTACATTAATGCAGCGCCCCGTCTGTCCTATATACCTCTTCCCACAGGACATTGGCAAATCATATACGACCCCCACCTTGCATGGAACAAACGCAGCCCTATGCTTGACGCCGCACACGCTGGAAGCCCCCATTTTGTTCTCCAATTTTCTCTGGACACGGAAGCGCAGATGGCACCCATTTTGTTAGGCGCCGAAAACAACACGTCGATGCCGTATCTTTTTGCCACACTTTTCAGACCATGTGACATGCGGTGCACATACGGCATGACTGCCGTCTTGCCTTCCCTCACCCGATCACGCTGCTTGCCACCTTCCTTAAGTGACCTAATAATCTTCTCGCACGACCGAGTAACTAAATGCGCCGGGTAGCCAGCGCCTCTCAGCCTGGCCACTTGCCAATTAAAGCTCTCTTGAGCAACTTCTGGGCACGACTTACCCACCGCCGCCTTCAAACACGAAACCCCTATACCACTTTTTATGATCTTAGAGTGGGCTGACTTGTAGTCCAAGAGTGGTTTTACGGAGCGAGGAGCATACATCCAACACAAATGATCATCCTTCACCGTCAATTTCAAGTCAAGAAATTGCAACACACTCGCGCATGGTGCTTCACGTGTAAAAACCAAGCCTTGTCCGCCCTCCGCAAATCTATTCATGACCTCATCCACCACACCTTTTGCTGTGCCTTTATCCATTATAACCAGATAGTCGTCGACGTACCTAAACATTTTTTTCACATGGGTGTCAAGGCTGCGCTCCAGTATCTTATCTACAGAGCTTAAGAAAATGTTACTAAGCACTGGCGCTATCCGTGACCCGATACAAATCCCATTTCTTTGCACAAACATGCCATTTTCCCACGCTATCATTGTAGAGGGCAAATAAACAGTAAGCAATTCTAAAAAACGCCTTGACACCCATGTGAAAGAAGTGTTTAGGTACGTCGACGACTACCTGGTTATAATGGATAGAGGCACAGCAGAAGGTGGGGTGGATGAGGTCATGAATATATTTGTGGAGGCCGGACAAGGGTTGGTTTTTACACGTGAAGCACCATGTGCGGATGTGTTGCAATTTCTTGACTTGAAATTGACGGTGAAGGATGATCATTTGTGTTGGATGTATGCTCCTCGCTCCGTAAAACCACTCTTGGACTACAAGTCAGCCCACTCTAAGATCATAAGAAGTGGTATAGCGGTTTCGTGTTTGAAGGCTGCGGTGTGTAAGTCATACCCAGAAGTTGCTCAAGAGAGCTTTGATTGGCAAGTGGCCAGGCTGAAAGGCGCTGGCTACCCGGCGCACTTACTTACTCGGTCGTGCGAGAAGATTATTAGGTCGCTGAAGGAAGGTGGCAAGCAGCGTGATCGGGTGAGGGAAGGCAAGACGGCAGTCATGCCGTATGTGCACCGCATGTCACATGGTCTGAAAAGTGTGGCAAAAAGGTACGGCATCGACGTGTTGTTTTCGGCGCCTAACAAAATGGGTGGCATCTGCGCTTCTGTCCAGAGAAAATTGGAGAACAAAATGGGGCTTTCCAGCGTGTGCGGCGTCAAGCATAGGGCTGCGTTTGTTCCATGCAAGGTGGGGGTCGTATATGATTTGCCAATGTCCTGTGGGAAGAGGTATATAGGACAGACGGGGCGCTGCATTAATGTACGCCTAAAAGAGCATGAAAGAACAAGCCGGTCTGATAGATTGTCGCACATCGGAGCGCATTGCAATGCATGTGGTTGTGAGCCATGCTTTGAAGAATGTACAATTATTCACCGTCATAAGAATCGACTCATCAGGAAAATTATCGAAGCTTATCACATTTGTAAAGAGGAAGCTTCGTGCATTAGCCATCCTTCAGTGTCATTATCACAAAGTGAACAGAGCTATCTGCAGGCATCATTTGGTGACTAGACGGTTCTCACGCGCATGCTGACGGCGTCCATGTGGCATTTACATGCTTTGTTTGGCTTCACTCTAGTTTTCGGGTGTCAATATCACGTGTATTTTTGTACTTAAGTATCTGTTTTTTCGAATAAGCTTTTCAGTTGCGAGTTAGCGCCCGTCCCGTTGTTTCTTTCTATACTGTCTTCGGTTTGCTGCGCTGTTTTTAAAATGAATTCGATTGATTACTTGCACGACAGTAATGGAACAAAGGCCCGGTTGTTTCATGGGACCAAAATACATTTTTTCATGTGAATGACGTTCGCTGCCTTCCATTAATCTACTATAACAACGAAACACAAACGCTTAGGTAATGTAAAGAAAAAAGATTTGGATTCGCGTGAAATTACTACGACATAAATGTAAAGGACGCCGTATGGGTTGATTTGGCCATCAGGGCTCTTTAAGGCGTACCTTAATCTAAGTAAACGGGTATCTTAGTATACATTTCGTCACAAGTTATAATTGCGCAAGGCAACTCAGTTTTGCGATTTCGGTGTCATTCCTTTTTCTGTTCTTTTTAGAGGACAGTTTAAGTACCGAAGTGTCAGACGTGACTTGACAGAAATATTGCTCTGTAGTGGGACCAGGACCGTACACAACTAACGCTCGTCGCATAACCTATAAACGACAGTCCCGAAGTTACACACCTAACCACAACGCGCAAGTGCATGAGAGCCTTTTTTTTACCACCGAGCCGCTAAAAGGCTATATTCACATGAAATTTAATACTTCTCATCTTTAGGACAACACCAAGTGCACTTTGCAATGCGTTTGGACCACAGAGCGGCACCTACACTGATATGACTCGTGAACGGAGGGTACGACGACCACACACAGCACTCTCGACAAGCGCACTCACCGATCTTATTAGAGTACATATACAGCCGATCAAGGCCAAATGCTTTTTACATCGTGTTGAGCATACGTACGAGCGGTTAAAGTTGCACTAACCCAACGGAACAAACCGCCCTGCATGACGTATGCGCACATGCAAAAACAACGTGGCTAGCAGACGACGCATTGAGCAATCCACACTAGGCGCGGTTCAGCCAGAAGCCGCCAGGCGGCGACTCCGATCGATCTCGCGGCCAATACATCAGGCATCGAACTTTCTAGCTTTATCAGTGATGGTTACGCAAGCTCTGGAATAATCTTGACGATTCGCCTCATGTGCGCAATCTTGACAAAATGATCTACTACAATCTGGAATGTCCCCAGACATTCTGCCGCGTGCCCGCGTAAAACAGCGATCACACGTGCACCGGACCAGTTACACAAACATAGCAAAAGAAGCGCGCATGGCAATATAAACTCCTGCAAGCACAAACCCTTTATACTAGTCGGCGACTACAACGGAGACATTATGGACCTTACCACATGCTTACGACCTAGCTTCGCCCACTCGTCATCATTCGCTTCCTGGAGATGCGTTGCACTTTTTGGTTTGTTAAAGCTTTGCCGTTGCCATAGCAACCGGCGGCTTGCGAAGACGCGCCGCTGAACTGAAGCAGCACGCGCAGAAGGACGCGCCAGTCCACTGTCTACGAGAGCACCGATAGAAGCGTGCGGTTGCGAGCGGCTTTTAACAGCGGAACTGGTTATGCCAGCCGAATCCGGTAACGGAAAATTATCATCATCATGAAACGCACGCGCATTGTTCGTCAACTTCTTCCTCTTCTTTATTTTCTGCTTCGCTCCCAAAACGTGTGTGTGCGGCGACAGCGCGTGCACTTCGTCTAGCCTCCACTCCGTACAGCTGCGTAGGCGGAGCTAAATCCATGACGTCAGCGCCGGTGTGCAAAAGCGGCACTCTGGCGAGGAAGGGAAACATAAAATGAAGCAAGGATGGCCGCCCAGCTCCTCTGTTCTTTCAGGCTTGGCACCACTCGTGAGAAGCCGTCTCAAGTTTTTTGCTCAGTCCGTCCGTGTGTGTGCGTGTGTAGGTGTTTGTGTGTGTCATATATATGCTTTGTTGTTGAGTGCATATGTATTTGCTGTTAGTTGGTTATATCTTGTTGTGTTAGCGGAAAGGCAAAAACTGTACTTTACTAAAGACCCTGCGCTGCTCATTGACTGCGAAACATCGCATTGTGAAAGTGAAAAAATTGTGATAGCACGCGGTGTCACTGACGGTCAACAGGAGGAAGTGGACGAAGCTTAAAAAAGAGTTTAGCAGCAAGAGCGACGTGCGGCCGCACACCAAGCGGCGGCTCCGTGAGTGCATATATATATATATATATATATATATATATATATATATATATATATATATATATATATATATATATATATATATATATATATATATATATATGCCTTCTTCAAGGACCAGCCTTCTTCAAAAGATGTAATTACATCTTTTGAAGAAGGCTGGTCCTCCAGCCGGAACTGTCAGGGCAAAATAAATATTTGTTTCCTATACTGTAGTACGAAGTCTTTCACAATTTTTATTACGGTAGCCAGAAGAAGTTCTCGTTATCCATATATATATATATATATATATATATATATATATATATATATATATATATATATATATATATATATATATATATATATATATATATATACACACACACACATAAATCATGCCATGCAAAGTGTCCCAGACAGTGGCGCTCGCACATCGCTGATTCTGCTGATAAAATTTGTGCCTTTTTCCTGTGCCACATAGAGTACTGTGGCAAAACATTTTTGCTCGAAAAAGATTTTGACAATCCTTGCACCCCCTCAAAATTCGCGTGCGTTTCTTAAACTGTGCCTAATAGAAAAATGCGTATAAAATATATTTTTGTATGTTGAGCTTTAAAACCGCGCTTGTGCTATTGCAGAGGTTCTGTTTAGTTGTCATATTCATTAATGCCAAAATTCTTTTGTTTCACTACCAGCTACGCATTTTCAAAAACTACAAAAATCTTCAAGGTTCGTGATTTTTTCCTGAGCTACCTCGAACTCTGCCTAACCAATGTTGATAATAGTACGGTTTTCAGGAAAGTGTACTTTAGTAGAAAAATGTTTAGGGGTGAAGTAGACTTCATATCTTCCCGAAAAAAAAAGAGAAACTATGTGGTTTCTCGCATGTTTGACCGTGTTTTTCGTACTGATGCGGTCCATGTAAAAGTCCTCGTCATGCGGCGTTTGATAGAAGAATTTATCGCTAAGTAGTGAACAAAGTCTTATCAAATCATTTTTTGTTTTAAGTAATAAAACAATTTTTGAATTTGGCTCTCCGAACGCGCCCTGCATTTCTTTTTGTTACCACTTCGCCGCAAAGCACGTGGTCGCGCTTGCAGCTGACACTCGTTACAGGGGGCGGCAAGATGTGAGGTGTATGTCAGTGGCTCGTGAGTGCTCGAAAGTCCTGTCGCGTTGATGTCAGGGCGACGAGTAATGGATTCGGTTACAAGTGAGCTTGCTTGGCGGGCCCATTGGGAAGTATGGACGCCCGAGAGCAACTTATGGTCTCGTTGGCACATTGTGCTACAGGGCTGTCTAGACAACACGTATACCCAGAAAAAAAGCCTATACAATGTGCATTATTTTTTTTTCAGTATGTGTATTCTAGTTATGCAGACAGCTCGTTGTCAGCGGCAGCTCGGGGAGAGGCTGGAGCTGCAGAAGTGTTCGCTTCGAAATGCGGTATCTGCTCAAGAACACACCGTCGCTGAACTCTTCCATGGGATTTTGACGGTACCGAAGCACTCGCAGCGTTAGTTGCGCCTATGGGCGCCCATCGCATAAGTCACCATTTCTTAAAAGTGCGACGAAACCGATTGGCTTTGTAAAGCTTCTTGCGTGGTCAGCCATACTGTGCATCACAATTGGCGCCTTAAAGGGGATCTGCACCCCCTAATTATGCATGTCACTTTTATCGGTCGTTTGCTTCCTGTGGGTATTGATGACTGCTGTGGGGCCATTGAAATCAGCGAGAGCAAAGCGTTTGATATTTTAATTTGCTTCGGAAGTGCGTTTCCACGCCGACTACAGCGTCGTAAATCAGAAGTTTCTGCTGCCGGAAGTGAGGTATCGCTCAGCTTATGCTCTTCATTTCGATTGGTGGAAAATGAATATATTTTGCACGTTTCGATGCACACATTGTGAAGAATTTGCAAACTGTAATGTGTTTAATACTTGTTAGTGCTACGAAATAGACACCAATTTGTGCATAAATTTCAACTTCAGTGGTGCTCAATGCCACTCTAGCGTTGTCTAACGGTCTACGCGAAGCGCAGCCTTCATCAATGCACCGTTCTTTCCATTTCTGCATCAGGGCAAAACTATTCATTCCTCTGTGGCAAGGCACAGAATTTCCCTGCACAGTCCACTGCTGGTGTTATAGTTTTCACCTGCCAGCGATATAAACTAGGCAGCACACCGCCACTGAACCATTCTTGGCCCAACGTCAGCAAATGTTGGCAGCAACATTGGTCCGACATCGGCAAACACGACTCGGGCTACATTAACCCACATCGGCCCGATGCCGGCTAGCCAGCGTCGTTCCGATATGTGCCGGCCACAACTGGAGCTCTGGATGATTTCTTAGGTCTTTCTCACCGTGCCTTTTGCTCGTTCAATCACATTTTCGAATGATTGTTTGTCGTAATTAGGCTAAAGAGCTCCTAATAGACCCTTTTCATAATTGTAAAGCTAGCTTTACTGCGGTGCAGTTAGCCCAACTAATGGCGGCTAGTCACTTTGTGGAAACAGCGCGTTGAAGCGCAGTTTGATTGCTCTATGATGCAGAAAATGTAGACTCAGCTCTCTTGACATATACATGCAGGATAGACATGCCGTGCAACTAGGACGTCGTCTGCATTTCAAGGAAGACAGGTGCCGCCATTAGTTGGGCGAATAGGTAGCACAGGGAAGCATACTTGCGGATTATGAAAAGGTTCTATTGCTCATTAGCAATGCAGACTCTCTGTCCCTCCACGTATTGATTTGACACATTACATCTACATTCCGCGATCTTTCTTTCTTTCTTGATTATTTACCCGCACTCTTTGGTTGCTTATAAGTATCAGTAATCGGTTAATCGTCATTTATTTTACGTCTTCCGTTTTAGAACATTCGCCCTTAGGCTGTGACTCATCTGAGTAAATTATTGTCATCATTGCTGTACTTATCGATAACAGCCAGTAATACTTACCACTGATATTGCACTAATATCTGTGATCGTATCACATTGCATACTTTGAAATATCATATGCACATGTACTGTACATGTCCTTCAGAATGACAGATTTTTGTACGCACCTTCAAAATATTCATGTAATCAACCTTGGAACACTTGTACCCTGACGATCAGCGTACGAATGTACATCAGTGCCACCGGATAACTTTTATTCACTATAAATTATGACGAGTCAATCACAATTTCATAATTACCCTAATTAAACTCAGGTATCCTAATGTTAATTATCACTTCAGGCTCTCACTTCATCCACCCTCTTCCTCCAAGGTTTCACTTGATATATTACAACTCAGTCCTGGAAATTTTATTGTTTGATTTATCGCATCAAGTATAGAGATGAAAGAAGTACCAAGAAATGGGAAACATAACCATGTACGGAACGGCTCACGTCGGTTCGTGGAATAGAGAAATTTGCAGGCACAAAATGGAATCAGCTCGCGCAGGAAAAGGTGAATTGAGGCCTCCATCATGGAGCAGATATAAATAGGCTGATTATGATGGTGATGTCTAAGTAATTTTAAATATCAGTACTATTAAGCACGAACTATAACTGGCATCTCTTGCATACTTTTTGTTTGAAAAGAATCGCCACTAACGTCAAGTACTTAATTTTAGCATATTTATTTGTGATTAATAATTAAAGGTAGTGGCGATGGCAAATTACTCACATGCCGCTGCCATCTATCACTGAATGAAAATAAATTCCATTGACATACTTTATATATCGAAGGTGTCCCATACCCACTGCTTTCTATCATTATTTTAAATATTTTTTAAAATTCATTAGTACCTCTGATTACTTATATCCTACAGAGCAAGGTTCGTATGTGTACAACTGTTGCTAGTTATTGCTTATTTTAATTAGGAGGAGCCGCCATCCTCCTGTTCAATCATTTCCTTTAATTAAATTACGACTTCTTATTGCTAACTATCAACTTTAGGACATTGATACCCTCCCTCTCTTTAGCACCTAAGAGAAAAACAACCTTATATATAAAAGCTGTGCTATTTCACGGGTCTTTGGGCAACCGAAAGCACTATGAAACGCGTGCGCCCCTATACGGTGGTTTCACTGCAGTGCACCTTTTTGCAAAAGTGCCCGTTGAACCTGAGAAACTTTGCCGACAGAAGCCAAACTTCACACGTACGAAGAATGTGCGATCGAGATTATGTCACTTCAGTGATTTAAGCGGGTGAAGTCGCATTCTTCGTATACAAATTCTAGTCTCCCCTATGGAGTTTTACACACTAACATAAAAGTAGCTCTGGAACCCAAGAATTTTATCGGAATAGAACAAAACTCGCATGGTGAGGTAATTACGCCACATTATTGACACTAAGTGATTTAAGCGTATATGGAAGTGTTGTACGGCAATAAAGGCTTAAATATCGTTTCCCACTGAGTGACGCAAGCCACTCAGCAGCCGCACTACAGATGGCGTTAGTGTTCGATGTCCGGAATTTCTTTACATGAAGGTGCACATGGATTCCTTCTCACTCTTATAATGCTTCTACACAGAGATTGAGGAAAATTGGCCTCACTTTTCTGCAACAAAATTTGATGTCATTCGCAGCTTGAACGATCCAGCCACAGCAAGACGTAGAGACATGTGACCATGTCCACTACACCGCGCTGTGCAGTGTTGGCTATTGTGTGTAATGTAGGGTGTTCATATCGTTTTTGTGCTGTGTTCAAGAGGTCCGAGTCACATGGCATGCATTTAAGTTGTTGCTTTCCTTGGGAGGCGGTGTGGGGGGATTACGGTGTTTTTTTTTTCTATTTTCACTCCAAGAACATTTCCTTCCACCGAAACAAGAATCACCTTTTCAAGCCATACTGGCTGTCCTGACCCCTGTTCGAACCTTCATGGGCTTTTACATCAGCACAATCTTGAAAAAACCAACAAACCAGGTCTTAACGCCTGCTTTTAAGATTTGTGCTGAACGTCACCTCCAGGCATAATCAGACGCCGACTGACGCTTTTCTTGTAATATAAAGAGATGATCCGCAGCAGGCGGCTGTCTACGCACCCCCAAAAGCTCACGGACAGATTAAAGAATTTTGTTGGAGCACTTAATCTCACCGCACTCTTCACGTCGCCTGCTGGCAGTCAAGTACGCTGAACAAAGAATTTAAGCAGCTGAAATTATTCACACTAGACGTCAGAGACGAAGAACGAAAGTACAAGACAGGCGAGGCGTTCCGTGTGCCCGACGCCCACTTTCGCGTCCTCTAGCTTGAAACTTTCTCGCAATACATAAGATACTCGCTCAAATGTCCACGTTATATTTGAAATCATGTTGTTTCATTGAGGTCTGCCGTGGTGACGGAACACTTACCGATGACGTAGACATTGTCGCCCACAATGGCGCCTGCGTGGTGATGGCGTGGTTCGGGCAACATGGCTACGCGATGCCAACGGTCATCCGCTTCTTCGTAGGCGAGAACAGCACAGCCTAGAACAAGGCATTCTAGTTAACAGCGCTTTGTGTCATCTCTCGCCTTGCGCCATAATTTAGCGTGAATATTTTATTTCACTCTAGACGTTCTCCGTCAATCTCAACTTGCGCAATTGCAGCCAGAATAACTGTTGACACCTAGAGCGAAGACGAGATCACACAGGTTCACTGCACACGCACAGTATGCACATCCTTCAATTACCGCGAAAATTATCGTTATTGCAATAAAGCAGGCACAAGCATACAAGATTATAAAGCTTAAAATCAGCAGTGTTATACCATACCCTTGGCGGCATCAGTTGGCTTGTGTCCGTGGCTTAGCGTTTTCGGATTTCATATGCGTGAGTATGTGCGATCATAATAGGAGAAAAAGCAGACAAAATATTAAAAAGAAGAGCAGGCGAACAATATTGCCACGTGCGTTTCTTATTTTTCTTATTATCACTTTTGCTGTATTCGGTTTTCGCCCCCAAAGACTGTCAGCAACGCTCAGCGCAAACAGCGCTTCATTGTTCGAGAAGCTTCCCGATTATTGTAGATCGTTTTGTTAAGATTGCGCGCAAGACGCGAACACTCGAGTTTATTCTAGAGTTTGCGCGGCAACCAGCGATAACGCTGGAATACTCGACGTCACATGTATAAATACCGACGCGCTTCACCGCTTGTCAGTCGATCGACGGTCGACGCTCTGTTCGCCGCTGTCAGCGTATTGCTGTAGCTTGACTTTCAGTTTCCCGGCCACAAGTTCGGCCTAATAAAGAGTTTCATCCCGGACGTGCTCACTGCTGCTTTTGTCGACGTCACGACCACGTGACATCTGGTGGAGGTGCTGTTCGTCCATGTTCCGGACGCCCCCGTCAAGCCGTGAACCAAGCCCGAGTCGCAAAGAAGACGTCGACGCCACGGCCGAGCAGCGAGGAAGCCGCAGGCAACACGGTCTACCGCCAGAGTACGGGCCTCTACCTGAAAAGACCCGGCAAACGAAGACCCTCACCTCGACCACAACGACGATGACAGACGCTGTGCCGCCCGCACCGATTCTTCTCCAGACGCCCAAGGAGCCGCCAACCTTCCGCGGATCGTCATTCGAAGACCCGGAAAGCTGGCTCGAAGCCTACGACCGAGTCGCCGTTTTCAATGCCTGGACCAGCGAAGACAAGCTACGGCATGTCTACTTCGCCTTGCAAGACGCCGCTCGCACCTGGTTCGAGAACCAAGAGCGAACCCTGACAACGTGAGACACATTTCGCACCAGGTTCCTCGCTACATTCACGAGCGTCATCCGCAAGGAGAGGGCCGAAGCGCTGCTTGAAACCCGTTCACAGCTGTCAAAAGAAAACGTGGTGCTCTTCACAAAAGAGATGACCAGACTCTTCCGCCACGCCGACCCCGAAATGCCGGAAGACAAAAAAGTTCGCTTCCTCATGCGAAGAGTAAAGCAGGAGCTGTTCGCGGGTCTGATGCGGAACCCACCGAGTACTGTCCAGGAATTCATCTCCGAAGCAACGACGATTGAAAAGACGCTGGAGATGCGCATCCGAAAATTCAATTGCCGCTCGACGCCAGCTTACGCAGAAGTTCAATCATTCTGCTCCGACGACCTGCGTGAAACGATTGGAGCGATCGTGCGGGAGGAACTGCGAAAGCTTTTACCCCCACCGCAGCATCAAGTGGATTCAATCGCCGACGTTGTCCGCGAGGAAGTCAGGCAATCGCTTGGAATTCCCGAAGCACCGCAGGCTCAGCCGGAAGCCATGAGCTATGCTGCTGCTGCCCGACGCAACGCCCCCCCCCCTCCTCGCCCGCGTCGAGACGCCGCGCCGCCCCAGCAGTTCCGCCGCGAGGCACCACCGACGTCATACCGCTCGCCAGCCGGCCAGCGATACACGCCGAGGAAGACCGACGTTTGTCGCGCCCCTGACAACCGCCCGCTCTACCACTGCGGGGAGGCCGGCCACACGTACCGCCGCTGCCAGTACCGACAGATGGGGCTACGCGGTTTCGCCGTCAACGCGCCGCGCCCGCAGCCAGGCGCACGGCCTCGCGACATCGACACTACCTCACCGGAACACAGTGGCAAGAACGAAGACCTTCCCGCTCGCCGTCGCCCGGCCTCTACATGTCACCGCACCACCGGCAGTACACTGGCCGAAACCGGCGCCGGTCGTCTAGCCCGTATCCGGAAAACTAAGGGCAGCAACCGATGGAGGTGCGGTTGCTGTACGACGAACCACCGAAGATCCTCCGCCACCGACGACGACGCAGCTACGAAACCTTCAGAACACGACGCGAACCAGACAGCCCCCTGACGACGAATTCTCGCGGACCGAAGAATACCCGACGACGCAACATGGAAGCAGCGGATCAAACCGACGCAGCCGTGACCCGACGCCGCGACCCAACCGCAACGCAAGACAACGAACTAGCGACATCAACGTTGTCATCGACGGCCACAACGTCACCGCTCTCGTCGACACGGGAGCCGACTATTGCGCCATCACTGGGCCCTTCGCCACGAAGTTGAAGAAAGTTAAGACTGCTTGGGAAGGCCCCAAAATCCGTACCGCTGGAGGCCATCTAATAACGCCGTCACGAGTCTGTACAGCAAGAGTCACAATCAATAATCGCACGTATCCTGCAAGTTTCGTAATCTTGCAACACTGCTCCAGGGACGTCATACTTGGCATGGACTTCTTAAACCATCACGGCGCAGTCATCGACTTAAGAACCAAGTCGATAACCCTATCGTCGGACAAAACGACACCGCCGGATACGAATCCATGTCAACATGCCCTGAACGTGCTCGAGGATCAAGTTACCATCCCGCCTCGTTCCAGCGTCATAATTCCTGTCAGCACCAAAAAAGCTGAAGACATCGAAGGTGTCATCGAGAGCGATCAGCGTTTGCTGCTAGACCGTGACATTTGCGTCGCAAGGGACATTGCTCGGTTGCACGAAGGAAAAGGAAGCGTGATGCTAACGAACTTCAGCCAAGAATACAGACACGTGAGCAGCGGCATGACGATTGCATACATCGAAGAAATCTTGGCCGTCAGCGATGCGTTTTCCTTTTCAGATTCTGGCGAAGCTACGACGAAGACCCCAATACCTGAGCCACCCTTCGACGTAAACCCAAGCCTTCCCTCTCGCCAACAGCAACAGATTCGATGCCTTCTGCAGGAATACAAGGACTGTTTGTCGTCGTCATCGCGGGTCCGACAAACGCCCCTTGCTAAGCACCGCATTATAACAGAAGAAAATGCTCGACCACTCCGTCAGAATCCCTACCGGGTTTCGACGCGGGAACGGGAGGCCGTTAAGAAACAAGTCGACGAAATGCTACGCGACGACATCATCCAGCCGTCCAACAGCCCGTGGGCGTCTCCCATGGTGTTAGTGAAGAAGAAGGATGGGACCCTACGTTTCTGCGTCGATTATCGTTGCTTGAACAAAATCGCAAAGAAGTACGTGTACCCTCTCCCACGGATAGACGACACCCTGGATCGACTGCACAACGCGAAGTACTTTTCGTCGATATATCTCAAGACCGGCTACTGGCAAATCGAAGTCGATGAGAGAGACCAAGACTGCCTTCATAACACTGGACGGCCTGTTCGAATTCAAGGTCATGCCCTTCGGTCGTTGCACGGCGCCGGCGACTTTCCAACGAGCCATGGATACAGTATTAGCTGGCTTGAAGTGGCAGACGTGCCTTGTGTACTTGGACGACGTCGTTGTGTTTGCCTCAAACTTCGATGAACACCTCCGGCGCCTTGAAGCTGTACTTCAAGCCGTCAAGACCTCCGGACTTACCCTGAAGCCAGAAAAGGGCCGTTTCGCGTACGAGGAGATCCTGTTCTTGGGCCACGTCATTAGCAAATCTGGAGTTTGCCCCAACCCGCAGAAAACAGTTGCCATCGCTGCCTTCCCACCGCCCACGGACAAGAAGGCCGTGCGCCGATGTCTCGGCTTATGCGCCTATTACAGACGCTTCGTCAAAAACTTTTCACGGATCGCCGAACCACTGACGCTTCTCACGAAGACTAACGTGGAATTCAGGTGGGAAACGGCGCAAGTGCAAGCCTTTCAAGAACTTAAACGACGCCTGCAGACGCCACCGATACTTGCGCATTTCGACGAATACGCCGATACGGAAATCCACACCGACGCAAGGAGCGTAGGACTCGGTGCCGTCTTCGTGCAAAAGACTGACGGGCTTGAAAGGGTTATTAGTTATGCTAGCCGGTCCCTATCCAAAGCAGAAGGTAACTATTCTACAACGGAAAAGGAGTGTCTTGCCATCCTCTGGGCTACGTCTAAGTTTCGGCCCTACCTGTACGGCAGGCCCTTCAAAGTTGTGAGCGACCACCACGCCTTGTGTTGGCTAGCCAACTTGAAGGACCCTTCAGGTCGCCTCGCACGGTGGAGCCTAACACTTCAAGAGTTCGACATTACCGTCGTTTACAAGTCCGGAAGAAAACACTCAGACGCCGATTGCCTGTCTCGTGCCCCCGTCGACGCACCGCCGCAGGACGACCACGATGATGACTACTTCTTGGGAACCATAAGTGCCCACGACTTCGCTGAACGACAGCAAGCCGACCCGGAACTCGGGGGCCTTGTGGAATACATCAAGGGCAGGACCGCCGTTGCTCCGAAAGTATTCAGACCGGGAGTGGCGTCATTTTTCTTGAAAAGCGACGTCCTCGTAAAGAAGAACTTCTCTCCGGCCCGGGCCAACTACCTTATCGTTTTACCTTTGGCACTGCGACCGGAAGGTCTGCAGGCCCTGCACGACGACCCGACGGCTGGACACCTCGGTGTTTCCCGCACGCTCGCCAGAATACAGGAAAAATACTACTGGCCACGCCTTGCTGCCGACGTCGCCCACTACGTTAAGACTTGCCGAGATTGCCAGCGACGGAAGACACCGCCGACTAGGCCCGCGGGACTTCTGCAGCCAATTCAACCACCTCACCGGCCGTTCCAGCAAATCGGGATGGACCTACAGGGGCCGTTCCCGACGTCGACTTCCGGCAACAAGTGGATCGTCGTAGCAACTGACTACCTCACCCGCTACGCCGAGACGAAGGCCTTGCTCAAAGGCAGTGCCGCCGAGGTAGCCAAGTTCTTCGTGGAGAACATCGTGATGCGTCATGGCGCTCCAGAGGTCCTCATCACAGACAGAGGTACCGCCTTTACTGCGGACCTAACTCAGGCGATCTTCAAGTACAGCGAGACGAGCCACCGCCGCACCACCGCCTACCACCCGCAGACCAATGGCCTCACCGAGCGTCTAAATAAGACCATCGCCGACATGCTGGCCATGTACGTCGACGTTGAGCACAAGACGTGGGACGCCGTCCTTCCGTACGTGACCTTCGCTTACAACACGGCCGTTCAAGAAACGACGCAGATGACGCCATACAAGTTGGTCTACGGACGGAGCCCGGCAACGACGCTCGACGCCATGTTACCAAACGTGACCGACGAGGAAAACATCGACGTCACCACCTACCTTCAGCGCGCCGAAGAAGCACGACAGCTCGCTTGCCTACGGATCAAGAACCAGCAGATGACTGACAGCCGCCGCTACAACCTTCGACGACGCCACATGGAATACCAACCCGGTGACCGTGTATGGGTATGGACGCCAATACGTAGACGGGGACTTAGTGAGAAGCTTCTTCCACGATACTTCGGACCATACCAGGTACTTCGACGCCTCGGCGCACTCGACTACGAGGTTGTCCCTGACGGGATTACGAACTCTCAGCAGCGCCGTGCGCGACCTGAAGTCGTCCATGTGGTGCGCCTCAAGCCATACCACGCGCGTAAGGCAATCTGAGAACTGTACTTTTGTTTTATTATTGTAATTTCTTGCTTGTGCTTATTGTACTATCTTCCTTTATTGTTGTTATTTATTGTTGCATGCATTTGTTTTATTATTGTAATTTCTTGCTTGTGCTTATTGTACTATCTTCCTTTATTGTTGTTATTTATTGTTGCATGCATTGGCCACCCCCACCCCTCGTGTTCTGTTTTAAGCATCTGCACGATGCTTTTTCAGAGGAGGGCATTGCCACGTGCGTTTCTTATTTTTCTTATTATCACTTTTGCTGTATTCGGTTTTCGCCCACAAAGACTGTCAGCGACGCTCAGCGCAAACAGCGCCTCATTGTTCGAGAAGCTTCCCGATTACTGTAGATCGTTTTAAGATTGCACGCAATACGCGAACACTCCAGTTTATTCTAGAGTTTGCGCGGCAACCAGCGATAACGCTGGAATATTCGACGTCATATGTATAAATACCGACGCGCTTCACCGCTTGTCAGTTGATCGACGGTCGACGCTCTGTTCGCCGCTATCAGTGTATTGCTGTAGCTTGACTTTGTTTCCCGGCCACAAGTTCGACCTAATAAAGAGTTTCATCCCGGATGTGCTGACTGCGCTTTCGTCGACGTCACGACCACGTGACAATATTCTAGTGTGCAGCAATACCTTTTTGCAGTATTTCTGACTGCGCAACACTGACAAATCAGTAATTATCGAATGTGCATGCTTCGTTGAGTTGGCACGACATATGTAAGAATTTATGGTAGCGCAAAAGACAGGACTAGTAAACATAGGCGTGCGCAGGGTTCCTCATTAGGGGGGGCGAAGGCTCGTCGCAGCGCCCCCCCCGCCCTACTATGTCCATGTATGGGGCAGATTTTGCGCCCCCCCCCTCTTAGGTGACTAGAAGGGTCAATGTGCGGGGCAGATTTTGCGCCCCCCCCCTCTTAGACGATTAGAGGGGGCGGCCGCCCCCCCTGCCCCCCCTGTGCGCACGCCTATGCTAGTAAAAGAAGGGCACGTACTACAGAGGAACGTTTCATTCGTCACACACACGCAAAATATACTTGCGCAGTCTCTAAGACAAAAAAAATCACAGCATATCCACGGGGTGAATGATGATGAGTGGGTCGAAGCTACGGAGGGAATCATCTGTAAACCGTGAAACTCTTCCGTGAAATGCGCCCAGTACATAATGTAAAGAGTGTGAAACATCGTGTATATATTAAACATCAAACTTTTATTGTACTGTTGGTTTACGTGGTCCCTTCATTATCACTTGTAATCGGTGAAATGCAAGGAAGAAGTCCGCTCCCGAGCGAAAGAGCGCCAAGAGCGACCGCATTCCCCGCTCGCCCTGTTCGAATTAAAGGCAAGGCTAGAGGGAAGACAGGACGCGCGTTCCACGACGCGAGGTCGGTAGCATGCCCAACGAAATCCAACGGAACGCGATCGTGCAAGTGCTCCGGCTTCGCATCGCCTCATGGTTCCATTTAGCGTCCCAAAACCAAACATATTGCTCAAGGTGTGCCTTGCGTTTTTCGTAGAAATAATTTCTTTATCATGTACATTAAGACGAAAAGTTGATAGCTCACTAGAGTGTATCGCCCGCAAAGTATGTCTTTTAGTGTGATTTAACTCTCGTACGGCAGGGTCCTCGCGCCGTTGCCGGTCCACCTCGCCCGTTGACGATCGGGCAAGGTGGCTACATACAACTACTACTACTACACTTTAAGAAAAACATCTGGCGTTCTTTCGTTCTGCTTTTACAAAACATCTGGCGTCTTTCGTTGGTTTATTTCATCAATCAACGGCGTTTTGAACAAAATTTTTATTGTTTAATCACGCACAGGAGAAATCTCCCCAGGCACTACCTTGGAGGTAAACAATGGCTGCTAATGGCAATGAGAGGCAGAAGAAGTGGCTTTTAGCTAACACTTACACTTCTACTTCTACTAACGTTTCCTACTGGAACATGCCAATGGCTGCTAATGGGGAATGAGAGACAGAAGAATTCGGCTTTTAGTTAACGCGCACGCTGCGAATTTTTTATTGTTCAACAACGCACAGGAGAAATCTCCCACCGGCACCACCTTGGAGGTCAAAGCGTAAGACTTGTTACGCACTACTACGACGATGACGACTACGAGGGACGAACGGGTGCCGCCTTAAGGAGCTTCGCCCCTAAAAGAAGGAACGATAAAAGGTGATGCCGATAAAAGGCTGCGTTCCAGACTTCTACTATTGTGCCGCTGTAAAACATGATCTGCAGCCGCTGACACGGGAAGCACTGTCTAGACTTGACCTGTGTTAGCAGGTCTGTTATCGCTTTGTAAAAAAAAAAAGAAATTGTGTACTTTGGCTCATTGGTAAGAACAATACGGGCGGTGCACATTGGTGATCATCATGATGTTTCATGGGTTGGTTATATTATTCTTTTATAAATTTATCGTTTCCTTCTTTGCTTTCTTATAGACTGCGCAAGTATACACGGTTTTTTTTAAGACAATACAGATTTTTTATACAAATATTAATAATAATATCTGGGGTTTAACGTCCCAAAACCACGATATGATTATAAGGGACGCCGCAGTGGAGGGCTCCGGAAATTTCGACCACTTGGGGTTCTTTAACGTGCACCTAAATCTGAGTACACGGGCTTCAAACATTTTCGCCC
This sequence comes from Rhipicephalus sanguineus, assembly GCF_013339695.2. Taxonomy (NCBI): domain Eukaryota; kingdom Metazoa; phylum Arthropoda; class Arachnida; order Ixodida; family Ixodidae; genus Rhipicephalus; species Rhipicephalus sanguineus. The sequence continues at coordinate 152,990,570 of NC_051184.2, read as the reverse complement.
CCATCGAAAATTCAGCCGCCGCGGCCGGGATTCGATCCCGTGACCTTCGTTCAGCAGTCGAGTGCCATAACCACAAGACCGCCGTGGCGGGGCATTTTTTTGTTTTATACAAACGCTATGACAGGCAGGCCCTTGTCGTCTTCGCAAACGAACTCTACGCCGAGGCGGAAAGACATGGCCGCACCTAAAGTTACATTCAAATGAGTCATTACCAAAAATTCGTTAACTTCTAATTATAACTTTAGGCCCGCGGTTTATATGGAAGAGTTGCAGGACGTGACAATGGTATGTCCGTTTTTTTAAAAAATCGCGAGAAATGTACGCAATTCGAGATAATCCCCAAAATCCAAGACCCCGATCTAGGCGAAACCGAATCTGAGCGCACCAGGCGCGCAGGAAATCCGTCATCCCTGCACGTCAAACCGTAAGCTCAAAGAACAATTTTTGAAAAAAGGCGCGTCGCAGCCGAATATGGTCAGGAAAAATTGGAAGTCGCCCCAAATACCCAGATGGACCTCTTATCTGTTTCTTTCGCGCTGTACCCAAGAAAATCGTAATTTCCTTTCACTGTAAAGCTTAAAACTAGGCGGCAGCCAATGCGGCCCGACTTCTCGCAGACAAGAGAACGAGTTATTTGCACTTCTTTCGTGTTTCGCACAACCTTAGTTTCGTGGAGGAGAGGTGCGCAATAATGCTTGTTCCAGGATTTTGCACCAAGGTTCTGCGCAACTACAAAGACAATCGTGCTCGGGACATTTTCCAAACTTTTACAATGATGAGCATAGGCTCGAAGTGTGTTAGTGCCCCATCACTCACCTTTGCTGACAAGAAATTCAGCTTCCACCAGCAATGTCAATGATGTACGCATCTGTTTTTTATCACCAGAACCACGTGCAATTGCAACTATCTTCTTTTTCACTGGCCCCCCTCCCTTTTGATACGCTACATATTTGTGCACGCACAATGAAAGCTTTTTGTTAGTAGCCAGCGCCCGTGCTCGTGTGTTGTTCCCCTGTCCGTTGTTGTGGCTCGAGTCTGGCCGGTCACGTTTGGTAGCTGGCCCTCGTCACCGGACCCATCCCTTGCAGAGACGAGAGACGCTCGTACGGAAAGACGGAGGTTTATTTACATCAGATCAAGAGGATAGAGAAGAGAGACATGTACATCAGTCTTCAGCTTATACAGCCACAAGTCAGACAACACTGAGGTAGCCGGTGTCCGCAGCTACTGCCAATCGGATGGCTCGAAGACCCGACGTTCTGCCTCCAGTAAGAAGGCCATGAACCACACAATCCAAGTGCCACGCCCCGACGACCCAAGGGCAAGGGTAAGAGCCCGAAAGTGTGAAATGGGGGGGGGGGGGGGGGGGAGAGTGTCGCTGACCTCGAAGGGGAGGCTCTCTTGAACTCGCACAAACTTTCAGGTCTGCGTTCGGTAAGGAATGCAGAGGTACGTTTAGTGGGAAACTCGACAGAGGCACTGTCCCATGCGGACTGCACCGCGCGAGAAAGAGTTGTCTGAGGCTTCCCCGTTGTCACAGTGAGAACGCGCCTGCGGCTGCATTCTATGCTTGCCTGACCACGCGGGCATACGCTCCCGAAAAATGCCGCGTCCGTGCCTTCCTCCAAGCGCCGGCCTAAGGGGAAACCTTATGAGCGACAAGCGTGACTGACAGCAGCATGCACAATGGCGCCGGCCACGTCGCATTCCATAGCAGGTCGTAACACAGTGTGTAAAGATGTACTCTCACCAACGAGCTCACTTCCGAACATATTTACGTCACCTTCCAAATTGTTGATTGACTATACTGCCACCGAAAAAAGCACCCTAACGTTGCCCTTATTTGCATCTGCTTTCATTTGCACCATATGCCAACCTGTACTTAACTTTGTTAGCTTTTCTGTATATTTCACTGATTTTCCTTGTAATGCTCGAATCGGAAGTAGGGTGGGTTGGAAATAAGTCGCGTACCCGTGGAGACTTGGTGGGGAAGGCGCGGGTCGATGCCGCCGATGAGAAGGACGCCCGGGCTTCCGCGGCGTATGCGCGAGTCCTCGGGCAGCCCCTTGGCCGCGTACTCGTCCCACTCGAGGCTCCGTGTGCGCTCGGTCAGCGCGCGGCTGTGCAGAATCTCGTGCAGCAGCGGGTCGCCCAGCCAGGCCTCAGTGGCCTCTTCGTCGCCCGCCGTCGGTATCTGCGTAGAGAGAGCGCTTCGCCGATGCGCTTCAGTCGTCACCACAATGGTCACCTCAATTGTATACATAAATTTGCTGTTTCTAGCGAGCGATGCTGCCTGATCATGCGCGTCTTGACGCCAAAAGGCAATTAAGATATAGTTTTCCAATTAAGATGATGACCACAATTTCCATTCGAATCGATGCTGCGACAATCGCTACCTAGCACAGCTATTTTTTACTACATCGATCTGCTCTCTTTACAACACTACCATCATAAACGAGCCCCTACAGAGGGCATAAACATTGCAGTCGCCCATTCTTCCGACCTGTCGGTATTCTTCTTTCCTTCGTTAAAGCCTCGCATTAGCAATTTCACAACGAGAAATAAATAATAAAAATCTTTGATAATATTGTTACGGAAAATGACACGAGGCGTGACTATTTACAAGTGTATTTACACTGATGTGCACAACATCGAGCAAGATGGAGGACAGCACCCACAGCAGACAGCCAGGCCAGTCCTCTTTGTCGTCTTCTGTACGCAAAATGTCTGTCTCTTGATGGGTTAGCTACGTAGCATTACCCCCGGCGGTAAAAGCGCCGTCTCGGTGCGCTTTAACCATGTTCTTCAGAAGGAGGGCGGTATTGTTTTAGCCGACTGACGTGCACTACGTCACTGGGCGTGTTTGCAGGCGGGGTAGTCTCGGAAACGGGAACGATCTCGTAGGTGACGTCCGTTACCTGGCGGACGATACGGTACGGACCCATGTAGCGGGATAACAACTTCTCGGACAGGCCAACACGACGAACCGGGCACCACAGGAGAACTAGGGAACCAGGCGAGAAACGAACGTCGACATGCCTGCTGTCGTAGAGGGTCTTCTGGGCTGCTTGTGAAGCCGACAGCCTAGAGCGGGCTATCTGACGCGCGTGGTCGGCACGAGCGATAGCATCCCGTGCGTATTCGCTCGGCGGAGATGTAGTAGCCGGAAGTAGGGTGTCCAGTGGTAACGTCGGATCACGGCCATAGAGCATATAAAAAGGTGAGTAACCGGCGGTATCATGACGCGATGAATTGTAAGCGAAGGTCACGTGAGGTAGCGCCAGGTCCCAGTCATGGTGGTCAGATGAGACATACATGGAGAGCATGTCCGTGAGAGTGCGATTTAGGCGCTCGGTGAGGCCATTTGTTTGGGGATGGTAGGAAGTGGTCAACTTGTGCTGCGTTGAGGAAGAGCGTAAAAGATCGTCAATGACTCGTGACAAAAATGCGCGGCCACGATCGGTGAGCAGTTGACGAGGAGCGCCATGGTGTAGAATGACGTCGTGGAGCAGAAAGTCGGCAACGTCAGTAGCAGTGCTGGTGGGGAGCGCTCGAGTGATGGCGTACCTGGTCGCATGGTCTATAGCAACGGCGACCCACTTGTTGCCAGAGTTGGACTCAGGAAAAGGGCCGAGAAGGTCTACACCAACACGGAAGAAAGGTTCGGTAGGGATGGAGATCGGGTGAAGGAGTCCAGCAGGGGGTGCGGCAGGACGCTTCCGACGTTGGCATTTATCGCAGGAGGCCACGTAACGTCGAACGGACCGGGCGAGACCGCGCCAAAGAAGCGGCGCCGGACACGGTCGTACGTGCGAGATATGCCCAGGTGGCCGGCAGTGGGCTCGTCGTGAAGCTCATGCAGGACCGTTGAATGCAAATGTTTAGGCACGACGAGAAGGAACTCGGGGCCATCGGGCAGAACGCTACGACGGTACAGCGTGTCATTCACGAGGACGAACATGCAGAGTGACGCGTCGTTAGGGGCAGATTCGAGACGGCTAATGAGTGATCGCAAGGAAGCATCGCGACGTTGTTCTTCCCCAATCTGAAGAAACTGAGACATGGACATGACGCTGGGGCTAGGCTGGATGACCGATCCGTCTGGCTTTTCAACAGGGTAACGAGACAAGCAATCGGCGTCCAGATGGAGGCGTCCAGACTTGTAGGCAACTGAGTAGGAGTACTCCTGAAGACGTAGCGCCCACCGGCCAAGTCGTCCAGTAGGGTCCTTCAGTGAAGAAAGCCAACAGAGCGCGTGATGACCTGTTACGACACGGAATGGGCGGCCATACAAGTAAGGGCGGAATTTTGAAACCGCCCAGACAAGGGCAAGGCATTCCCGTTCTGTTATAGAGTAGTTGCGTTCAGACTTCGAGAGGAGCCGACTTGCGTACGCAATAACACGATCAGTGCCCCGCTGAGTTTGGGCCAATACTGCACCGATGCCGTGACCACTAGCGTCTGTGCGCACTTCTGTAGGAGCATCTGGGTCAAAATGTGCAAGAATAGGTGGTGTCGTTAGTGCGGTGATTAGCTGAGAAAAGGCGTCAGCTTGGAGAGGACCCCAACAAAACGGGACGTCTTGTTTCAGAAGGTCAGTGAGTGGGCGTGCGAGTGCCGCAAAGTTTTTCACGAAACGGCGGAAGTACGAGCACAGGCCCACAAAACTGCGAACATCATGGACAGAGCGAGGAACGGGGAAGTTCGTTACACCGCGGACTTTGGCCGGGTCTGGTCGTACACCGGAAGCGTCAACGAGGTGGCCCAACACAGTAATTTGACGAAGACCGAAGTGGCACTTCGAGGAATTGAGCTGGAGGCCAGCTTGTCGGAATATTGATAGAATGGTCGAAAGGCGTTCAAGGTGTGTGGCGAAAGTGGGTGAGATGATGATCACGTCGTCCAAGCAACACAAGCACGTCGACCATTTAAATCCTCGAAGCAACGTGTCCATCATTCTCTCGAAGGTTGCTGGAGCGTTGCAAAGACCGAAGGGCATGACCTTGAATTGGTAAAGACCGTCAGGGGTAACGAAGGCGGTCTTCTCACGATCCATGTCGTCTACAGCAATTTGCCAGTAGCCAGATCGGAGGTCGAGAGATGAAAAGAAGGTGGCGCCATGGAGACAGTCGAGTGCGTCGTCAATACGTGGAAGAGGATACACGTCTTTCTTGGTAATTTTGTTGAGGTGCCGATAATCAATGCAGAAACGCCAGGAGCCGTCTTTCTTCTTTACTAATACCACGGGGGAGGCCCAAGGGCTAGACGATGGTTCGATTATGTCTTTCGCTAGCATTTTGGCCACTTCTTTTTTAATCACTGCTCGCTCTGATGCAGACACGCGGTAAGGCCGACGGTGGATGGGCGCAGAGTCACCTGTGTTAATTCGGTGAGTGACAATCTTAGTCTGGCCCAAGGGACGATCATGAATATCGAAAATGTCACTATAGGAGGCCAAAACCTGGGAGAGGGCGTCGGCCTGATCAGGCGAAAGGTCTGATCCAATCATGTTTCGAAAAATGGCGTCGTCAGAACCGGGTAACCGTGAGACTTCAGCTTGGTCCGGAGCCGTTACGGCGACAACGTTGATGTCACCGTCGTCGGTTATAGCAGTGAGTTGGGCTAGCGACATCTGGTAGGGCAACACTTGGGGAATGAGGCCAAAATTGAGGAGCAGAAGGAAGACGGAGTTGTCCACTATAGTGGCGATGGTATGCGGCACAGTAATATTGCGCGTCAGTCGTGCGTCAGTTATAGGTGTAACGATGTAGTCGCCGTCGGGAACTGGAGGGGTCGATGACAAACAGACGTGCGTCACTGCTTGAGGTGGCAGGCGAACAAAAGAGGTTGGGCTCAAGCGGCTGACGGGCTTTTCACAGGTATCGGCGAGAAGAGGAAGATCAAGGCTGAGCGTGCCAGAAGAACAGTCAATTAAGGCCGAGTGTGCCGAAAGGAAATCAAGGCCAAGTATGAGGTCATGAGGGCAACGAGCCAGAACGGCGAAAAGGACGACGGTGTGACGACCGGTAATGCTGACACGAGCAGTGCACATTCCGATGACTTCCACAGTACCGCCATCGGCAACACGTATTGCCTGTGTCGTGGACGGCGTCATAATCTTCTGCAAACGGCGGCGTAGAGGAGCGCTCATAATAGACAGGTGCGCGCCTGTGTCAACGAGGGCGGTCGCAGGAACATTGTCGACTTTTACTTCAAGCAGGCTGTGGTGTCTGGGGAGCGTCAGTAGAGGATTTGCAGGCGTCGATGGTATTGCAGCTTCACCTCCATAAGCTGCAATATCTAGTTTTCCTGCTGCGAGCGTCCAGAGAAGGTCGGCGAGGAAAAGCGTCGGGGCTGCGGAGAGCGGGATTGGCGGCGTTGCGGGGACGGCGAGCGGGAGTAGCGGCGAACGGGGGAAGTGGCGTCATTGGTGAGAGGTTCTTGAGAGGACGAGTAGACATTGGAGGGTGCAGCGGCTGAACGTGTAGAAGTGGTAGGGCGCATGTAGGTAGGGTAGGTCTGGCGTGGTGGGTTTGACCAACGGCGACGGCAATAGCGAGAAACGTGCCCTGGCTGGTGACAGTAAAAGCAGATAGGCTGGTCGTCGGGTGTTCGCCATTCTGTAGGGTTGCGGAGGGGCAATGTAGGAGAGGATCGGCGAGCGTTGCCTGGGGAGTAAGGCCTTACTGCAGGGCGAGTCAGGGGACATGCGGATGGAAGACCGAGGTTTGCAAACTCTTGCCTGACCACAGCTTGAATGAAGGCCACCGATGGCTGTGACGGGTCAGTGGTGTGTGTTGTGAAAACTGGTGGTTGGATGGGAGCAGGACAGGCAGCTTCAATCTCCCGACGAACAATGCGTGTGACGTTGTCATAGGTGGGCGGCTGGCGAGCGGCTTCACAAGATGAGGTTGCGGCCGTGTTGGGAAGCCGCGTAAACCTCTGAGTTATACGGCGGCTCTTGGCTTGTTCAAACCGTCGGCACTCTTTGATGATTGAGTCGACGGTGGCAACGTTGATGTACAAGCAGGTTGAAGGCATCGTCTGCGATTCCTTTTAGCACATGCGATACCTTCTCCGACTCAGGCATGTGCTCATCAACCTGGCGACAAAGGGCGATGACGTCGTGAATGTACGCGACGTACGATTCGGTAGAGGTCTGTGCTCGGGTTGCCAGTTGATTCCGCGCAGCCATCTGCCGTCCAGAGGTGTTGCCAAAAAGGTCGCGGATCTTCTCTTCGAAAGATTCCCAGCTCGTAATGTCTGCTTCGTGCGTCTCGAACCACACCTGTGGTGGGCCATCAAGGTAGAAAAGTACGTTGGCGAGCATAAGGGTCGGGTCCCACCTATAGCTGGCGCTGATCCGTTCATACAAGTTGATCCATTTGTCAATGTCAACGCCATCCTGTCCGGAAAATACGCCAGGATCACGAGCAGGAGGTAGGACTACGTAGGTAGAAGCCACGGGAGGGGCAGGCGGTGAAGACGATGTTCCGTCAACTTGTGACATGGTCGGACCCGCGATGATACGGCCGTTGCGGAGCTTCGTGGTGGGTACAGGGAACAACCAGCGCCTCCACCACAAAGATGTTACGGAAAATGACACGAGGCGTGACTATTTACAAGTGTACACTGATGTGCACAGCATCGAGCAAGATGGAGGACAGCACCCACAGCAGACAGCCAGGCCCGTCCTCTTTGTCGTCTTCTGTACGCAGAATGTCTGGCTCTTGATGGGTTAGCTACGTAGCAATATTGTCACGTGGCCGTCACGTTGACGAAGGCAGCAGTCGGTGTGCTCAAGACGAAAACGCTTTATTTGGGCGAACCTGTACCCAGGAAATGAAAGGGGCAAAGTATAAGCAATTCAAGCTGTGCACTGATAGCGGTGAGCACAACGTAGGCCGTCGAGTAATATGATCTGCGGTTAGGCGCGTCGGCATTTATACATGCTGCATCGAACATTCGAGTCTTATCGCTGATAGCCGCTCTAGTTCCAAACTAATCTGTACTGTTCGCGTTTTCGCGCACCAGACTATCAGAAGATTCTGAAATAATCTGGGAGGTTCCCAAAGATTCGGGCGCGGTGTGCACATGCCAGTGATTATGCGTGTAACGGACCAGTTACATAAAGATAGCAAAAGAAGCGCCTGTGGCAATACTATGAGGTCTTGGTTGGGCAGACGTTTATTTGACCCGAAGACATGGCAGCGAAAAGGCACGATCAACCCACATTGATGACGATGATACTCAGCGAAGATGAGGATGCATAACCAAATGCATTACTATGATGATAATGTACACATGAAGATGTGTATAATTAATGCCCACACTATTTCCCCCCACGTGAAACGGCCAGCCTGGCCGCTGCAGGTCAAGGAGAGGAGGAACGTCGCATGAAGGGCTTGATGCGGGAGACGTGGACAACCTCGGTAGTACGGTAACGACGGTCTGCTGGGGTTACAAGTGGCGTCACGCGATAATTCACAGGTGAAGTCTGTTCCAGAACTGGGTACGGCCCGATAAACCGTGGCTGAAACTTCTCACACAAACCAGGTGTGCGAAGAGGCGTCAAGAGCAGTACCTCGTCACCGGGTCGGAAGGAGACAGCACAATGCGCTTCATCATAAACAATCTTCCTGTCTTGCTGTCTGGCTTCGGTATTCAGGCGAGCACGCTGGCGGCACTGGGCGAGTCGTGAAACGTATTCCTCGGAAGAGGATGGAGACGGGTTTACGTTGGAGGTAAAGAAAGAAACCTATAAAGAAGTAGGGGAACGTCCGTAAACCAGGTAAAACTGTGAATAGCCGATTGTCCACTGAATGGATGTGTTATAGGCGAAAGTGACGAATGGTAAAATCGCGTCCCAGTTTTTGTGGTCTGGTTGAATATAGGCGGCGATCATGTCGGCAAGTGTGCGATGAAGTCGCTCGGTCAGGCCATTAGTTAGAGGATGGTAACTAGAAGCGATCTTGTGAGTGGTGCCGGAGGCTCGGAGAAGTTCGTTCACTAGTTGAGAGAGGAATACCTTTCCACGGTCACTGATCAGAAACACGTGGAGCGCCATGGCGCAGTATAATGGCTTGGAGAACGAAATCGGCAATATTCAGAAGCAGAACCAGTAGTCACAGAAGATGTCTCAGCGTAGCGGGTCAAATGGTCCACAGCTGTCACGATCCATCGTTTGCCGGCGGCAGTAACTGGAAGGGGGCCAAAAAAGATCGACACCCACAACTTCAAATGGTGTCGCGGGACACGGAAGAGGCTGTAGTTTACCGGCAGGAGCAGATGTTGGGAGTTTTCGACTTTGACAGATAGTGCAGGACCCGACGTACCTGGCTACGCTAGTAGTATTGCCAGGCCAATAAAAAGGACTTCTAAGGCGGTCGTAGGTTTTATGAAAACCGAGATGACCTGCAGTCGGATCATCATGGAAGGCTGTAAGGGCGTGAGAGCGGAGAGAGCGAGGTAGAACGGCCACCCAGCGCTGACCATCAGGATGATAATTTCGGTGGTACAGCATGGAGTTGTCGAGCTTAAATTGCGAGATTTGGCGACGTAGCCGCGCGTTAAGTGGACAGGAAGTTCCAGAGAGGCGGCTGTCATGGGCTCGAACCGCGAAAATCACGGCGACACTAGAGCGGAAAAAATCACAGCATATCCACGGGGTGAATGATGATGAGTGGGGCGAAGCTACGGAGGGAATCATCTGTAAACCGTGAAACTCTTCCGTGAAATGCGCCCAGTACATAATATAAAAAGTGTGAAACATCGTGTATATATTAAACATCAAACTTTTATTGTACTGTTGGTTTACGTGGTCCCTTCATTATCACTTGTGATCGGTGAAATGCAAGGAAGAAGTCCGCTCCCGAGCGAAAGAGCGCCAAGAGCGACCGCATTCCCCGCTCGCCCTGTGCGAATTAAAGGCAAGGCTAGAGGGAAGACAGGACGCGCGTTCCACTACGCGAGGTCGGTAGCATGCCCAACGAAAGCCAACGGAACGCGATCGTGCAAGTGCTCCGGCTTCGCATCGCCTCATGGTTCCATTTAGCGTCCCAAAACCAAACATATTGCTCAAGGTGTGCCTTGCGTTTTGTAGAAATAATTTCTTTATCATGTACATAAGACGAAAAGTTGAAGCTCACTAGAGTGTATCGCCGAAAAGTATGTCTTTTAGTGTGATTTAACTCTCGTACGGCGGGTCTCGCGCCGTTGCCGGTCCACCTCGCCCGTTGACGAACGGCGAGGTGGCTACATACAAGTACTCCTACTACACTTTAAGAAAAACATCTGGCGTTTCTTTCGTTCTGCTTTTACAAAACATCTGGCGTCTTTCGTTGGTTTTATTTCATCAATCAATGGCGTTTTGAACAAATTTTATTGTTTAATCACGCACCAGGAGAAATCTCACCAGGCACTACCTTGGAGGTAAACAATGGCTGCTAATGGCGATGAGAGACAGAAGAAGTCGGCTTTTAGCTAACACTTACACTTCTACTTCTACTAACGTTTCCTACTGGAACATGCCAATGGCTGCTAATGGGGAATGAGAGACAGAAGAATTCGGCTTTTAAGTTAACGCGCACGCTGCGAATTTTTTATGTTCAACAACGCACAGGAGAAATCTCCCACCGGCACCGCCTTGGAGGTCAAAGCGTAAGACTTGTTACTCACTACTACGAACACGACGACTACGAGGGACGAACGGGTGCCGCCTTAAGGAGCTTCGCCCCTAAAACGACTAGCGTCGCGTTTCCCGTCTCGTCTCTAGCCCGGCCGTGGTATGATCTTTCTGTTAACTCTATAACATTCCGCAGGATGGTGATCTTAGTCCAAGCTCCGTAAAGAAGCTCAAGCGTCCAATAACCGACGCTGTTCTGGTTGTCACACCACCTTCTCTGATTACGCTCTCCCCGTGCGAAGGGCCCGGACCGAGCAACACTGGCAACGGCTCGTTGACGGAGCCACTCACGGACGCCACGAGCAATAACATCATGACAATAACGACCACCGACTGCGAGCGTTTCGTAGTCTCAGCGTGGCGGAGGCTTTCGCTGCTATGTTAATATAATTGTTGGGGTTTAATGTCCCAAACCCACGTTATGATTATGAGAGACGCCGTAGTGGGGGCTCCGGAATTTAGACCACCTGGGGTTCTTTTAACATGCACCTATATATAAGAACAAGGGCCTCGAGCACTTTCGTCTCTTCGCTGCAATGTTGTAGAAAACTCTATGGTCGGTGAAATGCGGCGTCCACGGTGATTCCATTCGGTGATGACGCAGTTACGCAATTCGCCTTCGTTGACGCCCCCTCACCAGCGTATAGGGCCGCTTCCAAATCAACTAAAGGTGTTTATCCGTCGCCTACAGCTTCGAGTGCACTGACACCGACTACTAGGGAGCGCACATCTTGCCGATTTTCTCCTCAAATGACTACGCTTTGAAAGAGTGCAAGTCGAGTTAGTGTATTATGTGCATGCTGAAGCCACCTCTGCGCTGGATTCACCATATGCTGTGTCCAGGTGTCTGTTAAATACTACAGCTAGCTTAAAGGTTTAATCGTGTTCATGGACTTTAGTCGTCGGGATGGATACGTGCCACCTGGCGTCAACGTGGGTGCGTCCATATGAAGCGGTGCCAAACACCAATAGACATAGTGGAAGCTCTCGTATATCAATGTATAATAAACATTCAGCTACTTTTGCAGGACACGTTTCACTTTCGTGTTATACCAATTCCTATGATGCAGGGATCAATCACGTTTTTTTTCGCTACGGCTTAAACATAGCAACCCACGTCTCTCCACATCCATGCAGCATTTGATTGTGGAACCGCGCACTCACCTCGATCGCGCTAAGACGAATTCCGTCGCCTGCCGAAGGTGACACAGGCGAACCATCGTCGGCCTCATCGCACTCCTGGGCTGAACCGGTTGAGTTCACGAGCTGAGTGACGGCCCGGAGCCTGTTGCCCTGTCGTCGCCGCGGCCTTCGGCGGCGCCCCACAGCTGCCGCGGGCGGCGGCGACAGCGACGAGGCACGGCTGCTACTCGCCATGGTGCTCGCGTCGCCCATGCCTTTCTCTGGCTGAGGGGGCACCACGTCCGAAATGGAAAAGAAACAGATAGTTTTGAAGGCAATGCAATAGCGTATTATGTCGGGATATTGACCGCCCAGAAACGCGCGCCGATCCCGAAGGCGGAGCAGTCATGTAGAGGGTCCCACAAGGTAACGTGGCTTCAAATTCCACATGTACTTGCATAGAACAAGTACCCTGTAGCGATGGCTCATCATAATGTGTTCGCAAAAAGAAAAAAACAAAGAGGGCTAACGTGAGCTAGTGCGGGAAAATGCAGGCTGAATGATGGGTGATATTGGGAAAGGTCCTTAGTGCTCTTTTAATACGGCTAAAATGTTTCCACACGTCGGTTATCCGCTGCTTTAACTCCTTCAGTCTCTGCATAAGTTATCACTGTATTGGTTGAGTCGGCAACTATTTTTGAAAATACGTAACTACGCTTTTTACCCCTCTTATATTTCCCCAGGTCTCTGTAGAGTGATTGAGTAAGTGTGTAGCGATAAGAAACGCGGTGCAAGAGAGACCGTCCGAAAGAGGCTGTTTTCGTCATTCTTCGCGCATTATTTCCAAAAATGCGTGCCTGATTTTCTAATTCCTTTGCACTGGCCCACCTCTAATGACCGCAGAAACGTGTCACGTTGGTGAGCTTTAGTGTGGCATAAAAAATGTCTACGTTGGCGCTGGCGTCAACTTGAATGCTAACGCGAAGGCAGCGTGCGCTGCGACATACAAACTCGTCTTGAAGTATAGCAGAATCATAACCAGAATTTATTATTAAAATTTGGCAACACGTCCAGCACCTGCGCCTGATAAGTTATGTAAAAGATGGGCACTAGAAGAAATATTTAAAGTTGTATGCACTACTGCGCATACATGCAGTACCGCCCCAACGAATGGATCGCACCAGCTTATCATATCGGTCTCCTCGGCTTCTCAATTGATGTGGGTTTTGTCAATGGAAATACAGTAAGAATTAATTCGACACCCCGTTATTCGGAAAATTCGATGATTCGGACGTGTCCTCTGGTCGCGGCAAGCACATGTTTAATGGCATCAACTCTCGTTCATTTGGTCATATTTGGCCGCAACCCGGTTAATTCGTATGATCTCTGAACGCGGAGTGCCCGAAGCGCTGAAAATGTGCGACGCAAAGGAATCCAAAATGGCATTCGCGAACAACCGAAACAGTCGCGGGCCAGTTCCTTCGTTTTGACTTCGGGCAATATGCGTGCAATGTCACAAAACTCATACATTTTGAAAGCTGTTAAGGATTAAGAGCTTCAGCCGCGGTCCGCACGCTGACGTAAAACACGTTTGCTACATTGTGATAGATGAATGATGAGTTGCCGGCCATTTTTTCCAGCGAGAAAATTATTGTCACGTGCGCGCGGTAGTGTTGGTGGTGGCGGTATACGTAATAAGGGATGGGCCCAGTGCACGTTTCTGCTTAAACGTGTTCATGCGTATGCATTATGTGATCCTTCCGCTCGCGTGCCGAAGAGGGCAGGGAAGGGATTTGGCTTGCAAAGGCTACGCGGGGCGAGCGGCGAGGGTTTGCAGCTCGCCTCCTCGCATCATGGTTTCGCGCCGCTACAAATTATTGTTTTTCTCAGCTTCTAACCGACCGATTAGAAAAATTCTTGCGGCATAATGCTCTTTATTGGGCTCGCAACAACTTGCAATGTGTAACTAAAATTCGTTAGGTCACCTGGTGAGGGGCCCTTTAAGACAGGGGGGTCTTGAGCCGCGGTCACATAGTGAACGAAGTCGGGAATGACGAAAATTGCGGCTTTTACTCTGCTCTTATGCTAAATGAGTACAGCATTTACGTATTCACCGAGAAAATGAAAATACGTCGATGTAATAGACTATTGTCTATTGTTTCCTTGATACTTTCGTTAATTCGACACTGGATTAATTCAGGCATTTTTTCCGGTCCCGTGAAATACGAATTAACGAACTTTTACTGTAACTGTTTGGCTATGCAGAAGTACTGCATATATTTATTGCATTGAAGCGGGTGCCACATATGACACAAAGTGCATCGCCGCCACATGTATAATAACAATAACTTTACCAAAAACTTGGTTCAGCGATTGCAAGTGACAGGTCTTGCACAGCTTTCCAAGGCGTACTCAAAAACACACTTGCTACTGATAATTCTACCGATTTACCAAGTCTACTGATCTTAACTTCCTTGTATGAAAGCGATCATAACTGAGTCATTGCCTCATACTGAAAATCAAAATCACAGTGTCGACGCCAGGGCAAAGCAAAAAATGCGATAACAACAAATTGGAGTTTTATACGAAGTAAGGCTAGCAGCGTGACTCCCTTGTATTCGATCTCGCAAAACTCAACCAAATCGCTGGTTTAAGGAAATACGGCCGCTGCTCCAGGGGGACCGAGTGGTTTTCGTGCGGTCAGTCCTCTAAACGCAAGTAGCTTTCATCTTTTCGCGAACTGCTCGCGTGTCAAGTAGTTGGTTGACAGCGCCCACAGGAAGGCTCGGGCCCGCCCACCGTGTTTGCTCTTACCGAGGGCGCAGTACTAACGCCGCAACGCCAGCGAGCGGCACGATTTCGCTGTGAGCTTGCGACGTAACCTATAATCGACGTGATGTTCGATTGAAGTGAAACAAGCTGTACGAGGGCTGTGTGTGCGCCCTTGTTGCCCTCGAGAGTGAATTTTCCATGCTCCAGGTGGAACGAAAGAACTTGCTCCCAAAATTGAAGGACACTGTCAATTCCAAAGTGTGTACGGCGAAAGTTGTGGCCATTCGACTGACTATGCCATGGTAACTGGGGGAATCCACATTCTTGTGGCGCTACTCCGAACCACTTGAAATCATCACCGGGCCGCTTGGGAGCCATCCGACTAACTCGACCTGCTTCAGCGAGACGTCTGACGAAGGAGCATTGCCGCGCGCGCCGCTGTGCCATTACGTGATTGCTGAGAGATTGTGAGGGGGCACGGACGGATGCCGCCGACGGACGCCGCCGCTGGACACCCGCCGCCGCCGTTGCGCAACAGTTGCGCAACGCGCGTTGGAAGGAACAACGCGCAACTTTCTATGCGCCGCTGTGCCATTACGTGATTGCTGACAGAGTGTGAGGGGGAGAGGCCACAGCTGGCACCGTTCCAGGGCACGGACGGACGCCGTGAGTATGAGGCATCAAATACTTCACCTTCAAAATAGGATAATCGCCCACAACACGCGTGTGGCAGGCGCTATGTTCATTTGGCAAGAGATAGTGCGACAGTCAACTGGCGTTGCTGCACTGTTTAAATGCTGGCTGAGTGACGGCACTGATGCGTTCGCACGCGCTGTTCCTTTGAAAACCGCGGCACATGCATAACCGCACACGACGGTCATGCGGTATAGTAGGCTGCCAAGAATGTTCGTTATAGAAATGAAAATAGCCCTTTTTTTGGCTCAATATGCATTTAAAACGAGATATAAAACACTCCAACATGAATTCAAGAGCAACATGAATTTAAGAGCTAATTACTTGAGATGTAATTCGGAAAGCACGATCAAGAGATCATGACTGAGGCAAAAAAAATGCTCATAGTAACTCATATATAGGTCACCGCGGGTTGCTAGGTACCTTCAGAAATAACAGGGAAAATTTAATATAGCAGTGAGCAAATACCACAACGTTACAGCGCGAATAACCTACGAATGTGCTTTAGGAATAACTCTAAGAGATAGCCGCAAGATATCGTAAGGGCAGTACGAAATACTCCCACTGTTTTACTTTCATAGTTGTAAAACAAATTCAGCAATGGGAATCGGATTGGACGCGACGCGCCCACTTTGTGTTTTCTTCTTTGCAGTGCATGCCATAAAACTGTATCAGTTTTTCAGTATAAATATTGGGCACAGTATGTGTAACGATGTTACCTATTCTGCCAATGAATCACTGCGGCGGCCATTAATGCGTGCCTTTCCCGAGCTCGGTTTTTCTAAAACATGCGAACTGCTGTGAAGCAGTGCTTATGAGGAATTTTCTCGTGTGATGGGTTTTTGAACACACATAGAGAGGAGATTCACTTACAGATCGCTGTTGCTTTCCTTTGAGCAGGAAGCAGCGCTGAGGATGCGTGTATTGCTTGAACTTGCTCTCCTGGCCAACTTGCTTTGCGGATATGTAACTGCGCGAAATCGTTGAAATATTGGTCAGATTTGGTTATACGACAATTCGCAGTGGATACATGTAGGTTGCAATACACAAAGCATAAGTTCACGTCTTACCGACAAAATACCGCGATTTTTTTTCCGGGGGCTCATTTCTTTGTCAGGCAAAACCAAATGAATCAAACAGGCAATTAGCAAAACCAAATTAATCAAACGGCTGCGTCGGCTTCAGTTACTGCTACGCCTCGTCGTCGGATCTCCAGCGCCGAAGTTTCATTCACAGAGATTCGTAAGGTTGGTGGCGTGTTCTGAGATTTCGTCGTAGCGTCGCCATCGGCGGGGGAGGATCTTCGGTATTGCTACGCACCGCCATTTGTTGCTGGTTTTAGTTTTCCGGATGCGGGCTAAGCGATCGGCCCGGGTTGGGCCAGTGTATGGTGGATTCCCGGGAGAGATGTAGCGTCGTGGCGATAGTGAACGCAGCGCTCGACGAGGTCTCCACTCAGACGCTGCCAGATAGTCAGCGATGTCAAGGGTCATTCACCGCACTGTGGACAAGGCGCGTTGACAGCGAAACCGCGTAGTTCCATCTTGCTGTACTGGCAGCGACGAGGATCGCCGGTTTCCCCGCAATGGTAGCAACGGGTGGTGGTCAGGGGCGCGCCAGACATTGGTATTCCTGGGAGTGTAGCGCTGCTCGACAGGTGGGCGGCATGTTGTCGGTGGCGGCGGAGGTGTCTGACGACATAAATGCGGCGGTGCGGCGTCTTGGCGCGGTCGCGGAGTGGCGACAGCTCGGCGCGCAGCAGCAGCGTAACTTGTCGCTTAAGTCTGAGGCTGCGGTGGTTCTGGAATTCCCAGCGACTCTTCCATTTCCTCGCCGACAACGTCCGTGATACAGGCCGCTTGAGGCTGGGGCGACGCGAACATTCGTCAGAGTTCTTCACGCACAACGGCCCTTTTGGTTTCGCGCAGGTCGTTGATGTTTATAGCGAGTGCGCTGCGGGATAGCTTGTAGGCAGCGACGAACGGCTATATTGCCTCGTGCACAGATTGTCTTCTCAATCGTTGTAGCCTCCATAAGAAATTCAGAATAAAGAAGCCAAGTTCTCTTATACTCAGCCGCGGCAGCGTCCTCTTGACGGAAATGTTATCTCTTCTGTGAAGATGGCGACTTTATCGCTCGGTAGATGCGCTCGTGTTTGCAGTAAAGCCACGGCCCTTTGCTTGCGGATGAAGCCCGTGAACGTGTCGAAATATGCGCTGCGAAAAAAGGTCTTAGGTCAAAAAGTTGGGAGACCCGATTCTCAAACCCAAAATCCTTGCTACGTGTTCCTCGCGAAAATAGACGTGATGAGTTTGTCTTCAGAGCTGAAGTTTTTGAAAGTGGCGACACGGTCGTACGTGTCCGGCTAGCTTCCTGGGTCTTCACACAATGATGCGTTGAAAGTGGGATGCTCCCTCGACTGCTCCGTCACAACTGTAGCCGGGAACACCGTGGTCGTCATTGTGGCAGTTGTCTTCGTCGCTGTGTCTGTCTTATTGGATAGGGGTCCGTACTCCTTTTGCAAACCCTGGAGCCTGTGGCTAGCTTGTTGCTCCGATATAGTACTGGTATCTTCTTGTTCGCGGCATGGGCTCGGTTTACGGCTTTTCGAGGGTGTCTGAAACAAGAAGAAACCAGCACCTCCACCAGATGTCACGTGATTGTGACGGTGATGAAGGCGCTAGTCGGACTGCTAAAGACGAAACTCTTCATTGGGCGAGCTTGCGCCCCTGAAATGAAAACAATAATATCTGGGGTTTCACGAGTCAAAACAACGATCTGCTTCTGAGGCACGCCGTAGTAGAGGGCTCCGCAAATTTTGACCATCTGGTGTTCTTTAACCTGCACCTATATACAAGTACACGGCGCTCTAGCATGGAAAAGAAAAGTCAAAGAACAAGCAATGCGCGCTGCGCACTGACTACGCCAGGCACGATCGTCGGCCGTCGGTCATTTGATTGTCGGCGGAGTGCATCGACTTCAATATATCAGTGATCGAACCTTCTAGCGTTATCGCTGGTGCTCGCGCAAGCTCCCGAACAAGATTGACTACTGAAGACTGGCGCGAAATCTGAACATAACAATCCAAAACAATCGCGAAGCTGCCCAAATATTGCGGCGGGGCCTGCGCCGAGCGGTGCTAATAGCTTTTGCGGGGGAAGCACGATCACATCAATATAAAGCAATAAGGGCTTGTGGCAACACTTTGTGGGATGCCGTGTCGTTGGAAGGACCCATCCCAACATAAACCTAACAACTATTTATTAGCGAAGTAGCCGCAGCGAGGCGACCATACCGACGCTGCGCTCAGTCGGGTCGCGAAGGAAGGGTCACTTCAGAGTTTGGCAGCTTGGTTTTATAGCCACCGTCGGTGACGTAAGGCTCCGGTGACGCTGCGGTGGCGCTGTCCCTTATCGGAGGCGTGGTGTAGCATGCAGCCGTGTCATGCCGGGCTAGATAGTGACGAGGCGGAGGCTGCGCCGGTTTGTGCGCAGTGTGTTGCCACATCACCACCCCCCTCCCGCGGAGTGCAGAGCCCTCAGGGTCTGTAGAAATCTGGGAGGCGTACCAGACGTCCAGAGCGTGTCGTGACCGGAGCGGGCTGCGAGGTCGGCGGCTGTGGATAAACGCCTGTGGGTGGAGTGGCGCTGCCCGGATCGTTCGCAGCGATGTATGCGGACTTGAGCCGGTCAATCGACACGCGGACGTCGTTCCCGCTCAGGCGCAGAGTGAAGTTTTGTCGTCGCGAGGGACGACCAGGTAGGGTCCACTGTAGGGTGGCTGGAAGGGCCTGCGGACGGTGTCGTCGCGGAGGAAAGCGTGCGTGCACGATGCTAGCTCATTGAAGACGAAAGGTGTAGGCTTGCAGTGGTGGGCTGCAGGTGACGGGCGTAAGGCGGCGATGGTGCGTCAGAGCCGGGCGACGAAGTCGGTGGGATCTGACGTCGTAGTGCTGGATGGCAGTGCAGCGAGAAAGTCCCCTGGGAGACGGAGTGGTTCCCCCACAGACGAGCTCTGCTGGTGTAGCGTGGAGTGTCGGTTTGAAGGTGGCGCGAAGACCGAGGATGACGGCTGGGATGGCCTCGAGCCAGGTTGAGTCCGGGTGACACATAATGGTGCTTTGATTGTCGGTGGAAACGCTCGATCATTCCGTTGGGGCAGGGGGTGTAACTGGTGGTACTCAAGCGTTCGAAACCGATGGTCATCCCGAGGAGCCTGAAAGGTGCGACTCACTGTCGTCCTTGGTCTGTCTGGTTACGCGGCGGGGGGAGCCGAACGAGCAATCCAGCCGGTGACGAAGGCCGAGGGCGACGTCTTCCGCGGTGATTCCCTCGAGGGGCCATGCCTCGGGCCATCGAGTGTACCGATCGATGGCGGTGAGGCAGTAGCGATAGGGTCCAGCCGGGGAAAGGGTCCTATGATGTCGAGGTGGACGTGCTCAAACCGACCAGAGGGCCGAGGGAATGTTCTGAGTGGTGAAGTGACGTGCCTGGTGACTTTAGCACGTTGGCATTGAATGTAGGTGCGCGCCCAAGTGCGACAATCCCGCTTCATGGAGGGCCAGACGTAGCGGTCAGCCACTAGGCGTGTCGAGGCGCGTATGCCGGGATGGCTGAGGTTGTGGAGCTGGTTGAAAAGACCACGGTGATGGGACAGGGGCACATAGGGCCTGCTTCGTCCTGTCGACATGTCGCAACAGATCGTGGTTGTCGACCCTGGGATGGGGACTTGTTGCAGCTGAAGTGAAGACCTGCCCTTGAGAAGTTCCTGCAGTTCGGCGTCCGTAGTCTGAGCCTCGGCGAGGACGTCCGCTGTTATCTGCACAGAGCTGATGGCTGCTACACGTGAATGCGCGTCGGCGACCACGTTGGTCTTTCCGCTGACATGTTGGATGTCGGTAGTGAACTGTGCAATGAACGAGATTGGTTCTGCTGTACAGGCGGAGTTTGTCGCGACGTTGAGAGAAGGCGTAGGTAAGAGGCTTGTGGTCGGTATTGATGGTGCAGTTATGTGCTTCGAGAATATGGCGAAAGTGTTGCACTGCTTCCTATATTGCCAGAAGTTCTCTGTGAGTAGGCTGGCCCAATTCATCAGGGCGGTGGTTCTGGTTTCTTCAGTGAACTGGCTGTTGAAGCGGTCGTTTCCGAGCTGCGAGTTTCTTTGAGAAGAACGCCAAGGAGTGCTAGGCGTTGTCCCCGCGTTGCTGAGGGCGGCGCCGATGGCGAAGCTAGATGCGTCCGTGAAGAGTCCCAAGGGAGCGTCTGGCACGGGATGGGTGAGAAGCGTGGCGGTGCAGAGGGCGCCTTTGCAATCTTCGAAAGCTTTCGCTAACGATCGGTGTCCACGTGACAGGTTGGTTTTCCTCGCAGGCAAGCCAAAGCATCATGGAGGGAGCCTGGTAGATCGGCTGCGTGTGGCAAGAAACGCCTGTAGAAGTTCAGCATGCCAAGGAAACGGCGAAGGTCTTTAGCCGTGGTGGGTTGGGGTAACTTTGCAGGTCCTAGATGGGGTTGGGAGGCCCCCAAGGGCCGAGTTCCCCTCCGATGAAACTTCGTGGCGAGGAAGCGGACGACGGAAGCGCCTGGCGTGCTTTTTTGGATATTGACGAGTAGACCGTGGTCATCGAGCGTTGGAACAGCAGACGAAGGTGCCTGTGGTGCCTTCGGCCGGTCGCGCGAAAATACCAGTATGTCGTCAAGGTAAACGAAGCAGAAGTCGAGGCCGCGGACGACTTCGTCGATGATTCTAAAAAGAGACAGGGCGTGCAAACACGGACACAAGAAAGAGATCAGGACACCACAAACGCCGACTAACAACTGAAGAGACGCACAACGGCTGAAAAGAAAGAAGGCACGAAAAACTTATCTGCGCATGCCCATGCAACCGGCGAACCTATCAATCCGGCACGCGTGGCGGTCTACGTGGAAGATAACTGTTAAGGCATTTGATTTCATCTTTATGCAAGTTAAATCGACGTTGGCTCACGCATCTGCGTACCACTATTCTCGATATGCCATGCTTCAATCATCAGGCGCGTTTCGTCATTTCTATGCCGGTACAACACTGCGCATTCATCGAATTTTGGCGTGCACTTACAATCTCGAAAATGTAAAGATAGATTAGAAGGGTGAGCCTCCTGTTAGCGATCTCTTATGTTCCACAATCTCTGGTTATGCATCGGCCCGTCTGTCCTACGTAGAAGCGGCCGCAGCTGAAAGGGACCTTATACACCACACTCGTACGGCAATCAGTGATTTGTTGGTGTGTTTTACGAAACAATTATCGGTCCGCTTCTTGTCTTTTACCTCGCTCATTCTTCCTCTGCACAGCGGCACAAATCTTACCTAGCTTATTGGAAGCCGTGAAAACAACATTAACGCCGGTATCTACTTCCTACTTTCTTTAGCCCTGGAGATATGCAATGAATGTACGGAATACCTACGACACGTTTCTTCCTATCGCTTTCTGCAACCATGCTCGGACTTAACACAATAGACTTCTTTAAACGCTCAGCGACCGTGGGCCCACGTGCATCACGAAGGATACCATACATCTAAAAGGACGCGTAACCCTGGCGCTACAAGCTAAATCACCTCACACATTTTTTTGTGCTCACTAAACGACTTGGATGAGGGCTGACTTAAGGCAAGACATGGCGATGGCCAGTTTTTTTACAAACTGCGAGTGCTTCGACGAAAAATTTAAAGCAGCGGTTTGGAAAGATCTAGGAGAATACTTGCCAGCACACGTGGTTCTTCTTGGAACGTTAAGGAAAATGTCTAGAAAATTGGTATTCGCATTATTCGAGGCCACCTCTTAGTAAAGCTCAGCCCTCCTCCATTTAATTCAAATTTTTCGCTCACGGAAGTTACCACCTTTCAAAGTCCTCATCCACTACAAAAAATAAGTAGTCGTCCACATAACGAAAAACCTTAATAACCGAATTACCTAAGGCGCCTTCCAAAAAGATTGTCAATCTTGCTAAGGTATAAATCACTAAGAACCGGAGCAACCTTAGAACCAATACATATCCCTGATTTCTGCACATAAACGCCTTCCTTCCAACCTACCAGCGTCGACTTTAAATACATGGAAAGGATTTCTAGAAATGCCCCGGTAGAAAACACCACATTTATCGGTTGAAACACCGTCCGGGTCGCCTTGTTCGTTAATACATTCATTAACACATTTAACAAGTCCTTATGCGGCAAAAGAATAATATAGGTCTTCAATATCCATACTAAAGCTTTACAAGACAGCCGGGGTTCTCCTCTGAGAGGAACTGAACTAGCGCCTGAGAATTACGCATAACGAAAAGGGTCTGAAAAACTCAAAGAGGTTAAGCAGTTCTGCAAATAACTAGATACAGCGACTGCCAGGTGCCTTGCTCTGAAACTATTGCTCGAAACGGAATCTCGTTCTTATGTGTTTTGGCTGAAAAAAACAATTCTAAAGTAAGTGATTTAGCCTTCTTGACATTACAAGCTATTCTCTCAGATTCTTAACAAAAGGTCCGACAGCACGTTGCCTAACTACCGATGGCTTAAGTTTTACCGTCCTAAAATTCTTTTCTATGGCTGTTAATGCTTTTTCTAAGAACAACTGTCCGGCATAATACAAAATACCCTTCCCTTATCTGAAATTACTGGCCTGAGTTTCTTCTCGACACAGTAATTACCAGAGGCCGGATAGGATCAGAACACTTGAGAATGCATATTAGAACCCTTGATGCTAGCAACGCAGTCTGAAATGCAGTGGGGAACGCTCTTCTTCAGAAACAAGTCTAGTGATTGTACGCGGCAAACTTAAACGTCTATTGGTTTCAGGTTCGGCTTAAAAACAGTATTTAGGACCTAAGGCTAGTGTTTTGCAGTGACTATCATCTAAGGCAGCTCCTCCAAGGACTAGGCAGTTATTTTGTGGTGAAACAGTAGAATAATCTTCCTCTTACATGGTCCGAAGTTCTCGGAAGTTGTACCCTCCAGATGAAATTCCGCATGCTGGTTAGCTACCCTCATCAGTCGGCGTATATCGACTTCTGGCGCGGTCGTCACGTGAAGTCGAGCAACGGACCTTGAGGCATTCCTGTAAAATCTCACTTGACGCCATGATTCCGCGGTACATATGGCACAATCCTCCTGGCATGTCCGTAGATGGTTGCAGAAAGCCGCACAAAAAGCTGAAAGTCAACTGGGCAAACTCTATTTTAGAACACCATGAAAAAGTTCTAGCACGGACCAAGCAAATAGCAATTAAAGAAGCCAAAGAGGCGGATTGTCAGATAAGTAGGAGAACACGGAAAAGGGCTCAGAGTACTAGAAATGAACTTAGAATAACAGAGAGCTGAGCTAGTTGGTACGTATTCATTCTAAAAAGAGACAGGGCGTGCAAACACGGACACAAGAAAGAGATCAGGACACCACAAACGCCGACTAACAACTGAAGAGACGCACAACGGCTGAAAGAAAGAAGGCACGAAAACTTATCTGCGCATGCCCATGCAACCGGCGAACCTATCAATCCGGCACGCGTGGCGGTCTACGTGGAAGATAACTGTTAAGGCATTTTGATTTCATCTTTATGCAAGTTAATCGACGGTTGGCTCACGCATGCGCTACCACTATTCTCGATATGCCATGCTTCAATCATCAGGCGCGTTTCCTCATTTCTATGCCGGTACAACACTGCGCATTCATCGAATTTGGCGTGCACTTTACAATCTCGACATGTAAAGATAGATTAGAAGTGAGCCTTCCTGTTAGCGATCTCTTATGTTTCCAACAATCTTGGTTATTGCATCGGCCCGTCTGTCCACGTAGAAGCGGCCGCAGCTGAAAGGGACCTTATACACCACACTCGTACGGCAATCAGTGAATTGTTGGTGTGTTTTACGAAACAATTATCGGTCCGCTTCTTGTCTTTTACTCGCTCATTCTTCCTCTGCACAGCGGCACAAATCTTACCTAGCTTATTGGCAGCCGTGAAAACAACAACAACAAAACACAACCCTATCCTCTAGTTCCTAAATACCTGTTTAATAAAGCCGAACCTGAAACCAATAGACGTTTTAAGTTTGCCGCGTACAATCACTAGACTTGTTTCTGAAGAAGAGCGTTCCCACTGCATTTCAGACTGCGTTGCTAGCATCAAGGGTTCTAATATGCATCTCAAGTGTTCTGATCCTATCCGGCCTCTGGTTAATTACTGTGTCGAGAAGAAACTCAGGCCAGTAATTTCAGATAAGGAAGGGTATTTTGTAATTATGCCGGACAGTTTGTTCTTAGAAAAAGCATTAACAGCCATAGAAAAGAATTTTAGGACGGTAAAACTTAAGCCATCGGTAGTTAGGCAACGTGCTGTCGACCTTTTGTTAAGACATAATCTGGAGAGAATAGCTTGTAATGTCAAGAAGGCTAAATCACTTACTTTAGAATTGTTTTTTTCAGCCAAAACACATAAGAACGAGATTCCGTTTCGAGCAATCGTTTCAGAGCAAGGCACCTGGCAAGTCGCTGTATCTAGTTATTTGCAGAACTGCTTAACCTCTTTGAGTTTTTCAGACCCTTTTCGTATGCGTAATTCTCAGGCGCTAGTTCAGTTCCTCTCAGAGGAGAACCCCGGCTGTTGTAAAGCTTTTAGTATGGATATTGAAGACCTATATTATTCTTTGCCGCATAAGGACTTGTTAAAATGTGTTAATGATGTATTAACGAACAAGGCCACCAGACGGGTTTTCACCGATAAATGTGGTGTTTCTACCGTGGCATTTCTAGAAATCCTTTCCATGTATTTAAAGTCGACGCTGGTAGGTTGGAAGGAAGGCGTTTATGTGCAGAAATCAGGGATATGTATTGGTTCTAAGGTTGCTCCGGTTCTTAGTGATTTATACCTTAGCAAGATTGACAATCTTTTGGAAGGCGCCTTAGGTAATTCGGTTATTAAGGTTTTTCGTTATGTGACGACTACTTGATTTTTTGTAGTGATGAGGACTTTGAAAAGGTGGTAACTTCCGTGAGCGAAAAATTTGAATTAAATGGAGGAGGGCTGAGCTTTACTAAAGAGGTGCCTCAGAATAATGGAATACAATTTCTAGACATTTCCTTAACGTTCCAGAAGAACCACGTGTGCTGGCAGTATTCTCCTAGATCTTCCAAACCGCTGCTAAATTTTTCGTCGAAGCACTCGAAGGTTGTAAAAAACGGCATCGCCATGTCTTGCCTTAAGTCAGCCCTCACCAAGTCGTGTGAGCACAAAATGAGTGATAGCTTTAGCGCACAGGTTACGCGTCTTTTAGATGTAGGGTATCCTCGTGATGCAGTGGCCACGGTCGCTGAGCGTTTAAAGAAGTCTATTGTGTTAAGTCCGAGCATGGTTGCAGAAAGCGATCAGGAAGAAACGTGTCGTAGGTATCCGTACATTCATTGCATATCTCACAGGCTAAAGAAAGTAGGAAGTAGATACGGCGTTAATGTTGTTTCACGGCTGCCAATAAGCTAGGTAAGATTTGTGCCGCTGTGCAGAGGAAGAATGAGCGAGTAAAAGACAAGAAGCGGACCGATAATTGTTTCGTAAAACACACCAACAAATTCACTGATTGCCGTACGAGTGTGGTGTATAAGGTCCCTTTCAGCTGCGGCCGCTTCTACGTAGGACAGACGGGCCGATGCATTAACCAGAGATTGTTGGAACATAAGAGATCGCTAACAGGAGGCTCACCTTCTAATCTATCTTACATTGTCGAGATTGTAAGTGCACGCCAAAATTCGATGAATGCGCAGTGTTGTACCGGCATAGAAATGAGAAACGCGCCTGATGATTGAAGCATGGCATATCGAGAATAGTGTAGCGCATGCGTGAGCCAACCGTCGATTAACTTGCATAAAGATGAAATCAAATGCCTTAACAGTTATCTTCCACGTAGACCGCCACGCGTGCCGGATTGATAGGTTCGCCGGTTGCATGGGCATGCGCAGATAAGTTTTCGTGCCTTCTTTCTTTTCAGCCGTTGTGCGTCTCTTCAGTTGTTAGTCGGCGTTTGTGGTGTCCTGATCTCTTTCTTGTGTCCGTGTTTGCACGCCCTGTCTCTTTTTAGAATGAATACGTACCAACTAGCTCAGCTCTCTGTTATTCTAAGATTCGTCGATGAAGCGCTGAAAGGTTTGTGCAGCGTTCCTCAGGCCGAAGCTCATGAAGGGAAACTCGAACAAGCCAAAAGGAGTGATGATTGCCGTTTTCGGGACGTAATCCGGACTGACGGGTATCTGTGTGTACGCCTTTGCCAAGTCTAGCACAGAGAACACGTGTCAGCCGTAAATGCGATGGGCGAAGTCCTGTATGTGGTGGACGGGTACCTGTCCGGATGGTGCGCGCGTTGAGGGCACGATAGTCCCACAGGGCCGCCAGCCTTCGGTCTTCTTCGGAACAAGGTGGAGTGGCGAGGACCCATGACTGTCAGAGCGGCGGGCTATTCCTTCGCGGAGCATGGCCTCGAACTCTGCTTTGGCTATGCGCATGCGATCCGGGGCAAGGCGACGGGCGCGGCAGAAAACCGGGGGGCCTGAAGTGGTGCGGATGTAGTGCCCGGTGATGGCTGCACTTTGGTGGCAGCCCGGTTGGGGCGCGTTAATCCGGGAAATTCGGCGAGGATGGCGTGGTACGGCCGAATGATTGTCAACATTTAGTACCTTGATGCTTGGCTGTTGAGCGGTCGTCGCTGGCCTGGTGTGGAATGTCCCGTTGTCGCGTTCGATGACGAGGTCGTTGCGGCAATCGGAAGGAGGTGTCGTGGGCCAGAAAGTCTGAGCCGATGATTGGCTCGGCGACGTCCGGCGATGACAAAATTCCAGCAAAGGTCCGGGCGTAAGCTTCTGAGCTGGATGTGCAGGCGGAGCGAGCCGTACGTCTTGATTGTGGAGCGGTTTGCCGCACGAAGATGCGACGGCCTCCGGGTTGGCAGCTTGCGGCCGTCTCTACGAGCTGCCGTTGGCGCTTTCGCATGCCCAGCGGAACACGGTGGTCGACATGCCGGGCTCGGTCCCCGAAGCGTCGGTGGTAGTAACACGGGCCGTTGTTATCGGGTTGCTGCGACGAAGTGGTGTTAAGGTCGCGGCTTTGCGAGTGGCGGCGCTGGTGCATCGGAAGACGTTCACCCAGGCGTTGTTGAATGGAGGTGAGCTGTCGATCGATGTCATCGATACGGCGTGCAAGCTCCGCGGTGTTCAGCGGTGGGGCGAGGCCTGGATGGTGGGCGACAACTGAGACAAGGAGACCTCGATGACGCGATCAGCAATCTCCGCAAGTTCGTCGAGAGGGTAGCCTAACCTGAGCCTGCAGAATTGCGTGGACGTGCGGCGGGAGTCGTTGGAGCCAGAGCGCTCGCAGGAAGGAGCAGGAAGGAATCCTGGGCTTGCACGGTCCCCGCGAGCGCACGCATGTGGCGCAGGAGCTGCGAAGGTTTGCGCTCAGCGAGCTCTGCGGACTGGAGTTGTCGCACCTTCTGTTCTTCCGAGAGCGACAGGCGGCGGATGAGTGCGGTCTTCAGGTTAGGTTTTCATAGAGGTTGGCCGTTGGTGGGTTGGCCAGGATATCCCGGGCTTCGCTGGCATAACGTGCGTCCAGGTGGGCGACGACGTCATTGTAGCGGGTCCGGTCTTGCGTGATGCGCGCCAGAGAGAACTGGGCCTCGACCTGGGCAAACCAGACCTCGGGCGAGTCCACCCAAAACGGTGGAAGCTTGGCAGCGACACGCCAGGTGTCGTATGAGGTAGCGTGCGGGATGCCTTCTGCAGGGGCTCTGACATCATCAGCGGAGCCGGCAGGTACAGGCAGGGGTGCGGAGACGTTCCCGGGATGTTGTTGCTGCAGGGCCTGCAGTTGATGTTGAAGTTCTTGTACATGTCCGCGAAGAGCGGCAAGCGCTTCCAGGTCGGCCATGGCGGTGCGGTTAGTTCGGTTTCCGGGTCACCAGGTCACCAGATGTGGGATGCCGTGTCGATGGAAGGACGCATCCCAACATAAACGTAACAACTGTTTATTAGCGAAGAAGCAGCGTGGCGAGCATACCGACGCTGCGCTCAGTCGGGTCGCGAAGGAAGGAAGGCTCACTTCAGAGCTTGGCAGCTTGGTTTTAGAGCCACCGTCGGTGACGTAAGCCTCCGGTGACGCTGCGGTGGCGCTGTCCCTTATCGGAGGCGTGGTGTAGCATGCAGCCGTGTCACGCCGGGCTAGATAGTGACGAGGCGGAGGCTGCGCCGGTTTGTGCGGAGTGTGTTGCCACAACTTCGTACATATTCGACATGCGCATTTTATACAAAGAGGAAGGCCGCGCATTCGTGATCGCATACAACAGGAGCTAGTCTTAACTCTATAATATTCCTTGTCCCTTCGCTTGCACTGTTCTGAGAGTGTTTCAAGTGCATAAAGCAAATGAAGCCTGAAGGGACAGAGAATCGCAGCCTGCCGCATTATTCTTAAGCGCCCACAGCGTCTGTGCAAGTAATACTGTTCTTTGTAGATGTCGATGCATCCGCAGTAATTTGTGCTAAATTGTTCGCTAGCATTCAAGTACAACCGGCAGTGATCGTTGGAGAGTATTCAGCCCCCCACATTATGATCGGCTTGTTAATATCCATTCATTTTTTTTAAAATGAGTGACTTGCTTCGCCGTTTCGGACAGAGCCGTTCCGATGCGAAATGTCCCGACTGCCCTGTCCATCTAAAAATGGATGGTCCAGCAATGAACACTCACCAAACGGCGTTGTTAAGCATTTCTCGTACTTCCGGCTTGGCGGTCACTTCGGGTAGCAGCGGCGGATGGAAGCAGGCCACAGCCTCCTCCATGGGCATGCTCGAGAAGCGGATGCACTTGAGCAGCTCCACGATGTGCTGTTCCCGCGCAGGCCACTTGGCCCCCAGCCACGACAGCGCAGCCAAGAAAAGCTCCGTCTCACTGCGACGTCATCGTATCAATATTTATCACGCTGTCGCATTGTCGTCATCATCAGCCGCAGTAGACTACATGTCTATTCAGCCGCAGGACAATTGCCTCGCCGAAAAGGCACCCAATGACTAAAGGATGGTTCACACCGGCGACTAGCACCGGTCGCGCGACCGTTTGCGACTGGCGGTCGAAAAGCGACTCAAAGCGACCGATGTTCACACCTGCGGGCAACCTATATGCGTCGCCACATAGAATTCACGTCTGCTCGCATACAGCTCGCATTGCCGTTGCCCCGTAAAATAAGCTGACGTCCTGCTCCTGCGCACGTGATTTGCTCAGAGCTCCGCGACTGCAGTCGCGCGACTGAAAAATCGAGTAGCGAGCGACTGGGCCAAAGCAGTCGCTTTGCGGCCAAAATGGCCATTTGCGACCAGTCGCTTTGCGACTAACTTAGTCGCGCGACCGTTGCTAGTCGCCGGTGTGAACGAGCCTTAAATGTAAGGAATTTCTTGGCGCAGTGATGAATGGCAAACTCACAACTTGTGAATAAACCAGTCGTGACTTTGTGCACCACCTGTGTTGTTGTCCCTGTCTTGTCCCCGTCCAGTAGTAGGAAACGCAAGAAGAAATCGTGAAGGACCGTAAGCAAGCCCAATTCATCGCTCTGCCAAACCGTCGCCCTAATGACTATCTCGTGCGACGCGACCTACTCATGTCAACTTTTTCTCTTAATAAAAACTAGGACCTCGGCTTCCTCTGTCCTCTGACCCACTCTGCTGTCTCCCTCTCAATGTCGCACTTAACATCTTTCGTTCCATTGCATTCCATGCCATCCTTATCCCCTGCTCGAGTTTCTTCGTCATTCTCTGCCCCCTACGTGCGAACTAGCAAAATGCAGTCGTTGAACACTTCCCGCCTCAGTGACATATGTAAGCGGCCGCTAATAGATTTATAGTGTGCGCAAAAGGTCGTCATATTTTTTCCTGAAATAATTTTACACAAATAGGTTGCCTTGTTAGTAATTCGTGTAGGTATAGAGGTGTTTCACGTAGCTAGAACCAAATCTTTTTTTATAAAGTGGTTAACCGCAACCCAATGAAACCACCGAAATCTGGTTTTCCTACGTACGGCGCTCGTTAGGATATTATTGCACTCAATTAGCTAATTAACTAAGGTCAATCATGCAAAATTTCTAATATTCACTTTATGCCAAGTGAGTATGGTTACTCTGTCAAATGCATTCCAAAACGGGCGATCCAATTTTTGTGGCAACGTACAGAGATGGTCAAAAGTTCCCAGGCCACCATCCCATGTATTCCTACGGCAGCTTGGCCTGGGACTTTTTGATTACCGCTGTAGTACATGCTGCGTGGCGTTTCTTTACGGCGTTTAGAGAAAACCCGTGAAGTATGAAATAATACCCCCTGACTACGCTCATGCGCTACCGTACTGCAGTGTTATAAGCCAATCTGAGTGAAACAACCGGCGCAGCCCGTCAACCTATCCCTTATCAGAGGCAACGGCTGCTTCCAAGCCGTGTACGGCCGCCAAAAACTCTGACGCACTGGGAAGTCGATGCCTAGAGCAGCGGCCGCTCATTTC
Organism: Rhipicephalus sanguineus; assembly: GCF_013339695.2. Classification (NCBI taxonomy): domain Eukaryota; kingdom Metazoa; phylum Arthropoda; class Arachnida; order Ixodida; family Ixodidae; genus Rhipicephalus; species Rhipicephalus sanguineus. The sequence continues at coordinate 152,959,758 of NC_051184.2, read as the reverse complement.
GACACTGTCCGCGCGCCATCTGTATAACTGGAAGCACGTTTGACGGCACTGCAATAATACAGCTGATAGAGTTACTGTGTATGGCTCCTCTACGAGCCGGAGTTGCGCTTCCGTTTTCCACGTGCCGCTCCGTTGCCATTCACGAAGCGCAAAAGCAGCAGAGATGCAGTGTTTCCAACCAATGTTTGAAAAATACCCTGCGTCACGGTTCAAAGTACCCTACTTTACCCTACAGAACTTCTTTTTATTACCCTACATTTTACCCTACGCTTAAACAATAGCGCAGTGTAACAATAGTAAAGTGCAGACTATACTTCACTGTTCGACATGCAGACGTGCGGTGGCGCTGAAGTCGGTAGTGACTTCAGTGGCTTGAATATCAGCTTCGAGGGGGGACTAAAGAACATGAAAGACAGCAGATGGGAACAGACTGCGCTCCGGTTTTCGTATGTGTAGAGCGTTGACTTAAAGTTGAAAAAATAACTAGGAGACTCGTCAACAAGTATACGGCTGGCAGAATAAGCGACATGGTAAGAAAGAGCATTAAGCAAAACGTCATAATGGGGAAAGGATGTATTAGATAGTAGAGATGGAAAGAAAACCGGGTCTGAGTAACTACCGAAAGGATAAAGACGAAATGAGCAAGACTAGATTTTAGGATAGTTGAAGTGGAAACGCTATATATATATATATGCCGAGTGCAGTGTTTCTCTGGATTCTGAGAGACATTGAAATATCGCAAGGCGCATCACAGCCAAAAGAGCCCTGTCCAATGCACTTATGGCAGGTGTGTCATCGCAGCCGCATACAATTTGGAAAAGCACTGTCGAAGTCGTCCTTTCGTTCGCTGCTGCGTTAATAAACCGTGTCAACGCAGGAGGAAGCGCTTGCTCCATGACCAAGTCACACCTTGGGTCCACGCGAGCACAAGTAAGTCGTTTTGATGCGTATAAGAGTTCTGTACTTAAATCAACAGTGGCAACCGTGAAGAATTCTCAGCCTTTCAATCAATCAATCAATCGATCGATCAATCAATCAATCAATCAATCAATCAGTCAATCAATCAATCAATCAATCAATCAATGAATGAACTGTTATTTTCGCCATGTACAATACTATAAGTTAGAGCGAAAAGTAGGAGGCCAGAGAAAAAAGCTGCTTTCACGCAGCTTGACTAATCTCTGGACGCCCGTTCAGTAGCAGTGACAGTATTATTTGTTACGTAGCTCTTACATAACAGACATGGTAGGTGGTTCTTAAGGTCACACATTTTAGCAAATACAAATACAGACATTACATAATACCGTTGCGTATGACTTTTTAAATGAACGATTTTGCAATCTGTCTACTTAAACACATGTCAGTTTTCATGACAATTCAGAATCAGAATCAGAAATGGTTTTATCTAGTCATCAAATCAATTACAAAATGTGTGTATACAGAAGGACGTCCCCTAGTCAGAGACTGAATCGGGACCTCCTACAGTAGTGAATATAGAAAAAATTACTTGATACACAAACATACCAAGCAAAATTTTGTTAGAAGTGGTGAGGACGTCAACATTTTTTCCTTCCATGTCATTTAGTGTCATGGTGAGTGGGCATGAAAGTAGAGCAGTGATGCAGCCGCCTCAATCGCCATCCTGCTTTATCCTGCAGGCGGGTTCTTCTCTTCCGCTATACTGCAAAAGGTCCAGCAATCGTTGTTTGCTAGTACTTCCATGCCCACAAGCTTTATTCTCTCTTGGTAGTGAGTGTGTATATGTAGCTTGATTATTGTTCCTTGTGATTGATGTGGAATTGAATTCTGAGCCGCCGAAGGAAGATACAATCAAAGAACGCAAAGAACTCAATTCTTCGATGAAATCTCTTCATGAAAATGTTGATGCGAAGCACAGCGAGATTATGGCCTCTCTAAACGCCGTCAAGGAAGCGCAGAGTGCACTTCAAGAAGAAACTTGGGACATTCACAGCAGGCTTTTCCTGGTAGAGGACAGTATGCGCTTGAGCGGAGAAAACGTGTGTGGGCGTGACAACGGAAGTGGCAGCCTTGACCGAACGTGTCGACGAACTTGAACATCGCTTTCGCCGCAATATTCTGGTAATACATGGCACTGAAGACGCTGCTTCCAAAACATGGACCCAGTGTGAAAAAAACGGCGCAAAGTCCTTAACATAAAGTTGAAGGTTAACCTGAGTACCAGTGACGAACGCATATCACGTGTGCACAGGCTCGGAAAGTTCGCACCGGAAAAGTACCAACCCGTTGTAATTTATTTCGCCTCTTTCAAGTTACGCAAGAGAATCTTGGCCGCAAGAGTCAATACCATGGCTGGTGGCGTGTCGGTTAACGAGGAATTCAGTACAGTTACGAGAAGTGTGCGAAAATAGCTTTTTGAATATAGAAAAGCTATCAAACATCAGTTTACAGCACGTTATAACAGACTGTATATAAACAAAAAAAGTTCTTTGCCTACTCGCGAGCAACCGATATTAACTGTGAACTAGAATCTGAGAGAGATGGAAGTGCGAACGACTTTTCGTCTGCAGGTCACGGCCCTTTCTTGTCCTAGCACGAACATAAAATATTGCGACCCCTTTTTTGGGATGCATGTACTTCCTACTATCAAATGTCAGAAGCATATTCTAAGAGCGAGATACATTATCGGCTATCATTGACTAGCGCTGTGCTGACGTTGAAGCGCTTACAGAAACATGGCTTTCCCCCGATGTAGCCAGTAGCGAACTCTTTCACTGTGACAAAAAGTGCACCGTCTCTCGCTGTGATCGTGGTACTGGAAAAAGGGGGAGGTGTACGTATAGCAGTAGCCGATAACAGATAGCGGGGGTCTGAAATACGCGGCTCTCGCAGCTTTCGATAGCAGCCCGTGGCCCGCACATGGCTGTCGTTATGCCATATTTTCCGTGTGTTACCCCACGCAGTCACCATGTGTTTAAATATCACCTTGCAACAAAAACTATCCATTTCAGCATCGGAGTACAGAAATCGGAGGCAAGATTAATCATTACGGAGGTCATTATCGATGTTTCTCGAGCCCTGAGGCCCAATCCTCTGCAGAAATGACCCATATATGAGATTGGGAAAAGATGTCTTCTTTTGAATGGCAACGTTAGCTGATGTTTCGTTCAAACTCCCCTCTTCCCCAAACCCCCAACACCCCGCTCCAAAATTATTTACTCTACCGGCCCTAGCGTAACTAAATTTCGGGACTGCGGCGCGGCAGCTGAGGTGAGTTTCAGACCTCTGACCTAGACTCACACATGCTATCAGTGAGTCCTACCACAGACGTTGGTTGTGCAAACATCCTTTTACGTCATCACAGTGCCCTATTTTGCTTGTGTGCCCCGCCACGGTGGTCTAGTGGTTATGGCACTCGACTGCTGACCCGGAGGTCGCGGGATCGAATCCCGGGCGCGGCGGCTGCATTTTCGATGGAGGCGAAAATGTTTGAGGCCCGTGTACCTAGATTTAGGTGCACGTTAAAGAACCCCAGGTGGTCGAAATTTCCGGAGCCCTCCACTACGGCGTCTTTCATAATGATATCGTGGTTTTGGTACGTTAAACCACAGATATTATTATTATTATTTTGCGCGTCATAAGACCGCCCAACGCGGCACCTGATTTTTGTAACGAATTGCATGATGTCTTCAACTCATTAGTTGCGTGATTTCCGCATTCTCATCTATTCCTGTGAGGAGACTATAACTTTCCTAAAATCGATTGGTCAGGTACCCGCCCTACTAACACGGAGGAGACCGCAGATAATAAATCATTTGTTACTTTATGTTTAGATTTCAATTTAACTCAACTGGTCTCTGAACCAGCAAGGATAGCCTTTACGAATGCTCACGTACTGGATTTGATCCTGACTACGACTCCAAACTTACTGAACTCACTGAATAGCTCACCTGCTGTTAGTCACCACTGCTGCCTTCCATTTACTTTAAACGTGGACATTTCACCCTGAACCACTGTTACCCAGACCACAAGAGACTACAAAAAAGGGGACTATGCTGCAATGGATAAGAAACTTAAACAGTTTATTGATAGCTACATGCCTGGCTTTTCTGACCGATCAGTCCAGCAGAAATTGTGCCGTTTTAAAGACATGGTTTACAACAAACCTAAAAAGGCTTCTACATAAGAAAAAAGGCCTCTTCCTTTCGGCAAAGCTCGACAATAGTGTTTTTCGTTGGCACGCTTATCGCGATGCTCTTTACGCGTATCGCTCTTCCACCAAGAATGCCAGGAGTAACTATTTGAACACAACGCTTCCCTCGTTGCTGTCTACTAACCCGTGCAATTTTGTAAAACCGTCAATCCAATAGAACAAACCGTCATATCACTTACTCATTCAAATGGCCGTGCAATGCGCAACGAGGAATGCTGTTTCGTTCTTAATGACGTTTTTTCGCATTGCTTTTCCGTATATGACAGCAAGTTTTTTCCCAATGGATTACCTAACTATTTTGAATTTGAAGGAGTCATTAACTTAATCCGGCCACTTGAGCTGTCTTCTGCCTGCGACACTGACGAGCTAAACGCGAAATTTCTGGAGAGCGCTAAAGTGTACTGTTTCATTGTATTGTCGCACATTGTTAACCCGTCTCTCCGGTGCGCCACTTTGCCGACTGATTGGAATGTGGGGAAGGTTATTCCTTTCTTTAAATCCGGAAACCAACAATCTCCCCTGAACTTCCGACCAATTTCTTTAACAAGTATTTCCTCTAAAATGCTTGAGCGCATAATCTATTTTAACCTCATAACGTTTCTTGAAACCAACGCCTTTTTCAGCAAGTTCCAACACGGCTTTCGTAAGCACCACTCGTGCGAAACTCAGCTTCGGTCTTTTACGCATGATGTCATCTTGTCAGTAGATAACAAACTACTGGTTGACTGCATTTTTTTAGACTTTGAAAAACAGTTTTATAAAGTTTCACACCAACTACCACTACTTAAGCTTAATAATATTATCTGGGGTTTAACGTCCCAAAACCCCGATATGATTATAAGAGACCCCGTAGTGGATGGCTCCGGTAATTTTGACCATCTGGTGTTCTTTAAGGTGCACCTAAGTCTAAGTACACTGGCCTCTAGCATTTTCGCCTCCATCAAACAAAATAATAGGAGTAACATTAAGAGTAACTTTAAGAAGGAAGGTGCGCCCAGTCATTCTGAACCTTCAGCGTAGTCGTGTGCTCTCTTAGTCTATTATTAATACATCGGCCCGTTTGGCCAATGTAAGCTGTGCCACAACTGATTGCGACCTTATAGATTACTTCCGTACCACAGGGAACAAATGGCTTCTTATGCTTCTTTTCGCACACTGATTTCTTGGTTTGTTCACCGCAAGAACACACAAATGGGAAAGCTTAACGGGTGCCGTGAAGACGAGGTTTACGTCGTGCTTCAATCCTATGCTCTTGAGGTTGTGTGAAATGGTGTAAATATAGGACATGATAACATACTTGTTAGGCTTCTGTCGTGATGAAACGCAGAGTGAAGCACAAAGCTACTTTAGAAGAGAAGATGCCACGGCAACAAGCAGGGTGGAAGGGAAACCCGAGTCTAAAAGACGTGAAATCCAGTGGTTGAAGTTATGGCTGACCTTATCAGTGTATGACGTAGTCAGAGCCGAGTTGAAGCGTGATGAAGCAATTACCCTTTTCACCAGTTTAGCATGAGATGAATCAAAGCGTACAATGGCTTTCTTTGACCGCGGTTTGCACTCCCAGCAAATGGGGTCGGCACAACTGAAAGAAAGGGCTAAATCTAAGAGCTGGAGTGTGTCATTGTCAGGAAGTTCCATTGTGAATAATAATGAGGGCGAACACCGTTTGAAGCAGTTCAAGACACTGTCTTGAACTGTTTCTGCATAGCTAGCATTGATGGGGACCGAAATAAAAACAATGAAATCGTCGACATATCTGCATACTTTTAAAACAAGTGAACGGTTCAATTCTTGCAGAAGCATTCAGTCACAGTTGGCGAGATAAATGTCACACAGATTTGGCGCCACACATGAGCCAATACAACTTCCTTTCTTCTGTATATAAGTCTTGGTGCTAAAGCTAACGAAGGTAGAGGCCAAGTAGCATGTCAATAGCTCCATAAAACTATCAGTTGTAACAAGGCACCCACTCTGAAAGAACACCACACCATACGAGTCAATTGCCTATCGGACAGTGACAGAGAGTTTGTCATGAGGTACAGAGTAGACTAATTGGCGCAAGAATTGAACCGTTCACGTGTTTTAAACGTATGCAGATATATTGACGATTTTATTGTATTTATCTCGGTGCCCATCAATGCTAGCTATGCAGAAACAGTTCAAGACAGTGTCTTGAACTATTTCAAACGGTGCTCGCCCTCATTATCATTCATGACGGAACTTCCTGACAATGACACACTCCAGTTCTTAGATTTAGCCCTGTCTTTCAATTGTGCCGACCACATTTGCTGGGAGTGTAAACCGCGGTCAAAGAAAGCCGTTTCACCCTTTGATTCATCTCATACTAAACTGGTGAAAAGGGGGATTGCTTTCTCATGCCTCAGCTCGGCTCTGACCAAGTCGTACATTGATAAGGTAAGCCATAACATCGACCACCAGATTTCACGCCTTTTAGCCTCGGGTTTCCCTTCCAACTTGCTTGTTGCCGTGGCATCTTCCCTTCTTAAGCAGCTTGGTGAGCTCTGCTGCAAAGCTGTAGCGAGCTCTGCTGCAAGCAACAGTGAGCTCTGCTGCAAAGCTCTGAGACAAGGAGCAGTACCCGCAGAGCAAATCTCACTCAGGCGGAAGAAAACATGATTCGTCTCTGCGCAGATCAGTTGGACCTTACCGTGGACCCCGAGAACATCGAGCGTGCGCATCGTCTCGGCCGTCACTGCACTAGCCGAAACTTTCCCATAATTGCAAAATTTGCTCGCTATAAAACCAAAGAAAAAATTCTGCCTAATGGAAGCAAGTTGAAAGGCAGTATCTGCAGAATCGGTCAGGGCTACTCGCGTCCGTACAAAAAGTCCGGTAACACCTTTTTGCTTTTGCGAGGGAGAAATCTGTTGCCTTTTCTCTATGTTATAAAACCCTGTTCATAGGATCCACGAGGTACATGTACGATGAAGCAGCGAATTGTGTCAAATAAATCAGATAGCAATTGCTATATCATCACCAGCCATCACAGCGTTCGAGAACAACAATCCGCCTAAGCACTACTATTTCAGCAGTTTTCACTAATATGCGCAGTTTTCTTCCTAAACTAGACGTTGTATGAAATCTTGCATTCTCATCTCGACGTAACTTGTTAATACTTACCGAAAAATGGCTAACCGCTGATTATCCTACGCAGAGGTCATGGATCGCCTACCCGGCTTTAATGTTTTTCGCAAGGATCGTGAGAACTCCAGGGGCGGCAGTGTGCTCATTGCCGTCAGTAATACCTTGCCCTACTCTGCTATTCATACCCACAGTGACCGTGAAATACTATGGCTACTCTTTCGTTCCTGTTCGCAAACTATCTCACTTGGTGTATGCTACCAACCCCTCCCCCCACGCGAACAAATACTGAGAAGCTTAACTGCGTCCTAGATACACTTATGAAAAAATATACTAACGCTCAGATATCGTTCTTCAGAGATTTCAACTTCTGTCACACAAACTCTGATAGTAACCAACCTTCGCCACTGAGCGAAACCGATGATGATTTTCTCGAGCTCTGCTTTATCTTCAATTTAACACAGCTTGTGTTACTACCAACACGCATTATGCAGAACTCAGCCAGTGTTTAAGATCTTATACTAATCAACAGTCCAAATAGCCTATCTTCGATGTCTTATCTGCGCGAAATTAACGACGATAAAATAATTCACGCAGTATTTATCTTTACCTTGCCAAAACGAGAATTGTGGAATAAAATAATATGCTTTTGCGGCGAAGGTAACTACGACGCGACTAACAACAAATTTATCCCTTTCTACCCCACATTGAGCGCCGATTTTCCCAGCCGCACACTACAAACAAACTGGTCGATCCTCCAACAAAAGCTTACTGAGCTTGCTACTAACCACACTCCAGTTATTTGGTACAAGCTAACCGTAATAAGCCTTGGTTCACTAGAAAATTAAAAACTCTAGAAAATAAGAAAAAAAGCCTTTTCCGTTCCGGAAGGCAAAAAAATTGTGCTATGGCCTGGGAAGCTGAGAAAACTTACTCAACACCTATACGTCACGAGAAGCACTCCTTTTTTACTTCAGAGCAACCCCCAGAAATTCTGGCAAATTTTAAACCCAGAGCAACCGGTTGCAATTATTATCACCTACCATAACGACATAACGATTCCCGAACAAGAGTCCGCTAATGTATTTAGCCTTCCTTTTACATTGCCACTTAACCTGATAATCCTCTACCAATGCCCCCAGCACCTGTCCAGAAGAACGCGTTGTTGGGCGAGTTGGTGCCTGCTAAGGAACATATTGCATCGCTAAAACACAATCACTAAGAAGAGTCCCGTCGTCTTGTGTTCCTCTTCTTAGTGATTGTGTTTTAGCTCTGCATTATGTCTCTTAGCACCTGTCCAGTGTCTTATGTTAGCAATCGAATTCACTGCACATGTTATAATGAAAATAATTGGAAAACTAAAACTTTCATCGACATCAGGAGCAGATTATATCAATACCAAACTATTAAAAATACCAAGCACATCTGCACGGCCTACTTCAAATTATTCTTCTCGCACTCTTTATCATCCTCTAGCATCCCCGTCGCCTGGAGGAAAAGGCAGGTCGTTCCAATCTACAAATCAGGCAAGAAAAACTCACCTCTTAACTAACGACCGATTTCCTTAACTAGCGAACCCTGCAAGATAATGGAGCACATCATCTACACGCAAATCATGCAGCTTCTTGACACTAACAACTTTTTACACACATCTGCGCATGGATTCCGCGAGGTCCTCTCATGCGAAACGCAACTTGCTATGTTTATCCACATAGCAAGTTGCGCATCAACCTCGATACTTACACATCAACCTCGATACTAACGCACAGGTCGATGCCATTTTTCTAGATTACGCAAAAGCGTTTGATAAGCTACCCCACCAACGACTATTTAAGTGAAACTCTCACAGTTGAATCTGCACCCCGACATTTTCTATTGGATTAAAGAATTTCTCGCTAACCGATCACAGTCAGTGCGTGTCAATAATTCCATTTCCGCCCCCCTCCCTGTGACATCTGGCCTTCCGCAAGGTAGTGTCTTCGGTACACTACTATTTCTCATCTATATTAACGGCCTCCCATTACAAGTTTCCTCTCAAATCTGAATGTTCGCAGACGATTGTGTCATCTACCGTACAATCACTCACAACACTCATCACGCTGTTTTACAGGAAGATCTTAACAATGTTGAAGACTGCTCTTACAAGTGGTTATTGATTGAGCCTTAACCCCAACAACTTTAAAGTAATATGTTTCACTCGCCGCCAATTCAGTCATTATACACATCCTACACTATTTCTAATACTTCATTAGAAAACGTGGACACATTTAATACCTTTCACATGACTTAAACCACTAACCAAACACGTCATGCAATACGTCACGTAAAACTACTAGCATATAAGACACTCGTACGGTCGAAGCTTGAATACGCTTTTCCCATCTGGTCACCTCATCAAACATGCCTCATGAATGCCCTAGAAGCAATTCAGAATCGCGCAGCAAGGTTCATTCATTGATCATACTCTTATAACAACAGTATATTAACACTAAAAGCGCAGTCTAGTTTTGAGTACGCTATCATCCCGGCGTCACACTGATTCGATCATCCTCTTTCATAAGTTCTACAGCACGTTTCATCACGCACGATATGTCTTGGCCCCGCCACCACGCACATTGCTTCGCACAGGGCACCACTTGCACGTTACTCGTCCACGCAGCCGCACTACGACCTTATCTTCGTCTTTCTTTTGTTAATCATCCGCTGACTAGAACGGCCTGTCCCGCCACATTGTCGAAATGACCTGCTTATCAACATTTATAGAAAAACTAAAGTGTATCACCATTCAATAAATGTATGTAGCTACTTATTTGAAAAAAAGTTTGTAAACCCCACCCGTTATGTAATACCTCCATGTGAGGTCTTCAAGGTAAATACAGTGAAGTGAGGTGAAACAAACTGTAATATTACCTGAGGCGTACAGCGCAACTGTAATTACTGATTTGCACAGCTCAGAGAGCTGTCCAATATATTGATGCCATAAACGGATGCTACATTGTAATTAGGTATTTTGTAACTATATCGCCTCACGATTTAACGCGACCTCAACGTCATTCATAACTAGGTGAAAGAACGTGTACATGTGAAAATAACATTCCGTAACAATAGAAAACATCGTATGAGACATCGAGAAGGGTCATGTGTATGTGTGACAGATCACCTGTGAGCTGCAATAGAGTCCGCGGACAGTATCTCGCACACTTGGTCGACACTGAGCTCCAAGAACTCTGGGCAGCCGGCCACCAAGTGGAACTTTGCCAGAATGGTCTTGTAGGCACGCTGCCACGCAGGCTTGGTGCCAAGCTTTTTGCCCGACACATACACGAAGACAGCGTGCACGGGATCTTCGGGAGAGCTTGTCAGCACCTGCATCACAAATGCAGGGTGAGCAGGAACATTTAGCTTGGTGAATGGGGCGTAGCCAGAAATTTTTTTTCGGGGGGTGGGGGGGGGGGGTTTCAACCATACTTTATGTATGTTCGTACGTGCGTTTGTATGTGTGCTTGTATATATACGCAAGCAAAATTGAAAATTTCCGGGGTGGGGGTTGAACCCCCCCCCCCTTGGCTACACCCCTGAATGTGAACTCTGCACGCATTCCTGGCCTGTATCCACGCTGTTCTTTGCCGCCTGTGGTAGTGAGTGCAATGCGAGGGCAGAGGCACAGGCCAGGAAAGACGTGCGCGTGCTATCCCGCTTGGGGACGAGCCCAACCGACGCGTTTAACAACAGCGCACTATGCGGAAATCGACACACAATTGGCGCAACGGGAGAGTGGACCGGAGGAAAGCGTACGGCGAGGAGGATGTGACGTCAACACGCCAGATGCTCACGCTCTTTTAGTGCATTTTAGGTTATATCCCACGAGCTATCAACGAATGGAATTCTTTGACCGAAGAAGCCGTTTCATGCCCGGCCATCGTCCGCATCTAAGCAAAAGCAGTGACGGCACACTTTTGTCGGCTGCCGTCACGCAGCCCTTTCCTACACCAGTAATAACTCCCAAAATGTGCCTCATGCATTCTTAGAAAGCAAAAATTAAAGCTTGGATCTTCATTACCTAAATCTGTCTACCTTGGTAGCTCCTGTGAGCACGAGGCTACCAGTAATAAACTTAATAGGATGCGAAGCAGCTAAACAATAAAGTATACCGTTGTTAAGGCGTACCTGAGCGCATCGCTCCTTGATGCGTTTCATGTCGAGGTGCTTGGCTGCCTGGAAGACGTCGACGATGTTCTGGCAGGTGAGTTGCAGCCGACCCGTGTACATATACGCCAGCAGCACGCTGAACGATTCGTGCGTGATGCCATTCAGCTGCACCTACGTGTAGGCAGCAGTTCAGAACTGCATTCTCAGAATCGGTCTTAAATATAGATTAGACCATGGCGTTTACTTAACGAGGGGGTCAAAGAGTACGAATGTACGTTTCATAAAAGACTCGGACGATGTTGGTTTCTTTTCTCGCTTTTACTTTTCTTGCTGATGGGAATTTTCAATACCTCCTAGACTAAAGAGAATATTTGCATTTATTTACCGCTCGCGTTTACGAGCTGTGAAGGAGACTTACTTCACGTGCACACATTGAAGGACAGCTGTGCGCTTGAATGGGCTGGTTTGTGCATTGTAAAATAGGAATGAAGTAGCGCTTTGGATCTACGAAGCGAAGACCACAGACACGGCGATGTGTCTTCATTTGGTGCTCTGCGCAACTGTATTGAACTTCAATGCGGTCAATGAAACAGACATGCACTCTGAAAACTTCTAGGCGTGCGAATAACGTAAGGTAATTTCACTTTTTCTTATAGCATTCCGTAACGGTAGTCAAATTTTATTAAATGAAAAATCCAGAACGGTTAGTCAGAAGAACATAGTTGATTCCTGCGTCATAGCATTCGGTATAACACGAAAGTAAAACTTGTCTTTATAGAAGCAGTTGAATGTTTATATATAATAGTTGAATGTCTTTATAGAAGCAGTTAAGAGGGGGAAGGGGGGAGGTTGGGGAGGAGGAGAGGCCTGCTGCCGGCACGAGACGAGCCAAGCATGCGAGGGAGGGAAAGGAGATGCTTGCTGCCGGCACGAGACGAGCCGAGCATGCGCAGTGGGGGTGTGGACGGCGCCGCCGACGCCGCAGGTGCGACTAAGAAATGCTCCGCATTTAAAACTTGCGTTATGCGAACCACCTGGGAATCGAACCCACGACCCCTTGGGTCCGCGATGAAAGATACTAGATGCTGTACCTACTGCGCCTTCGACGCACATGTACGGGGCTCCACAAACGCGCCTTATATCTCTCACGCAATCTCTCTCGCACAGCGCTCTTGGTTTTTGAGGCGGCGTCGGCGTCTCTGAGCGCCGATAGGGAGCACTAACGAGCGCCGATAGGGAGCGATTCGGTGACGACGCAGTTCCGGCACCTCGATGCCAGCGAAGGAACGCTGGCCGCGCTGGTATTGAGGCTACGCCCTAGACATTAAGTTAAGCGCTTTGCTTTTCACGTCATGTTATCGTGAGACAGCTCGTTGTCGGAGTAGCGCAGCTTCCACATGCACCAACGGAGTTTCTCCGCCGCTTACTGTTTCGAGTGCGATAGCACCGACTAATAGAACTGCTGCAATAAGCGCCGCAGAAAGGCAACGACATCCACGGCGAATGTCGCGCCTTGATAGAGCGAGATACACGCCAGCGGAACGACTTCGCGCACTCACGGCTCAGGCTAAGAACCTCTGCCTCCCGCGTTCCTAAAGCGCAGTGTGGTAGTGTATGCATGAGCAGGCGCAGGTTACCCTAATACTGGGGAGCGCACACCTTGCCGTTGCTATTCTCAATTGCCGACGCCTTGAAGGCGGGATTATCGAGTATCAGTGTGTCATGAGTAAAGGGGCACGGGGCGCGAGCCGGACAGCGCAAGGCGTCGATGGTGTGCGGGGGATGGAAAATACCCGATGGTGTGCACCCCCGCCACGTCGACGCAAGCATTGGCCGGAGGAAGGCGCGTGCCACGCGACCCGAACCGAGGTGCGGAACCCCAGAGGATCAAGCAGTCATTGTTCGTTGGAGTCGTCAAGGAGCAAGGTGTTGCAAGCCAGCGTCGCACCCGCGACGAGTGCGGTAGGGCCTCCGTTCTGGCGGCAGCAGCAAGAGAGGCTCGGGAAGGTGGCCGTCGACCTTGGTGTCATCCAAGTGAGGCTCCCCGGGCTTGCAGCAGCCCCGTCACAGCAGTTCGCAGGGCACCTACGGCACTCCCACAGCGCGGCAAGACGACAGCGACCCACGACAATCACGGAGAGCCACGTCGGCAGTTTGACCCCGGTGGCACCAAGAGGATAGGCCGAGGGTTAGGCCTAACCGGACGAGACGACGTTCTCGAAGGAAGACCGACGGGTCAGCGACGAGGACGATAGCGAGGCGGCAGCTTCGACGACGGCGACTCCCAGACGTCGAGGAGTAGAATCGACGGGACTCAGCGTCGACTTTGGCGCGGAAGCGAGGCGACGGACTCACGCGAAGTAAGGACCGTCCATTTGCGTCGCTAGACCAAGACGCCATAGTTGCCAGAATTTCGGGCCCACTCAGGCCGAGTTTAGTTAGGAGTGTTGGTTGGATCCTTTGGTCACCGCCTAGCGTTTTTGCACAGGTTACTCCTAATTGTAATTATCTAGCCGTGTAAACTTTGTCGTTGCAGTGTTGTGGTTTATAAAGGGTGTTTGCAGTGACGCCACGGTCTCCCGCCTCGCTCTCTCTCCCAACTCCATCACACATTGCAAGCGCTCCCGAGATTACGTGACATAATAAGTGGCGAGCCTGCCAGGATTTTTCCAGCGTTGGGCCCAGTCACGTACCGTCGGGGGTTGCAAGGAGGATTGGGAGAAATTGGCGGCCGTGGCCAGAGCCTGCGAAATGAATAAGGAGGAGACGATGAGGTTTTTCGAGAACGCTCAGAAAGAGCGCGAAAGAGAGTTCGAGCGTGAGAAGGAATGCGAGAAGGAGCGTGCGCGTGAGGCGCGGGAGCAGCATGAGCGTGAGGAGCAGCGCGCGCAGAAGGAGCATGAACGCGAGAAGGAAATCCTAGAACTGAAGTTGAAGTTAGCAGAGATGAACGCGTGTCCGCGCAGCGACCCTAGTCGCGCGAGTACCCCGACGACGGCGTTGGCCAACTCTACTCCCACGCCGAGACAAATTTGCCCAAGAAAGCTAATGGCACCCTTCGATGAGCGAAGGGACGATCTTGATGCATATTTGCATCGATTCGAAAGGATCGCTATTGGGCAAGGCTGGGAGAAGGGCGAGTGGGCAAACGCTCTGAGTTTGTGTCTCGTGGGAGAGGCCTTGAGTGTGTTTGGTCGCATGCCAGCCCAAGGAGTCTCTAGACTATGACATAGTAAAGAAGACTTTATTAGAGAGGTTCAGGTTGACGGCTGAAGGGTTTCGGGAGAAGTTCCCGAACGTGTAAGCCCGAAGATGCAGAAACTGGCAAGCAGTTTGCGTGTCGGCTGGCCAATTATTTTGATCGTTGGATAGAATTGTCTGAGACAGAGAAACGTATGAAGGGGTGCGCGACAGGATGGTTGGCGAACAGTTCCTAAACCGGTGCAGCAGTCAATTGGCAGGTATTTTTGAAAGAGAGGAACTTGCACACGGTGGAGGAGATGGCCAAGCAGGCTGATCAGTTCATGGAGGCACAAGGGACTAACGGAATTTGGAACAAAGACAAGGACAACAGTAACGGAAGAAGGGCGCAACAGTGAGGCCCCAATGGGTAAACAAAGGGCCCAGCAGCGGTGTTTCTTGTGCGACAGAATTGGGCACATAGCCATGAACTGCCGCACAAGCATAGTCGACAAGAATCCCACGTGATATGCCAATTGTGCCAGAAAAGGGGGCACAAGCAAACGAGTGCAGGAATAGACCGTTAGAGCATACTGCATGTGCAGTAAGGTCAGAAGAGAAGGAAGAGGTAGTCGGTGCTGTGATAGATAGGTCGGAAGGGGTTAATATGCCAGTGGTGGAAGGCAAAGTAAACGGCAAACGGGGTAACGGTATTGAGGGACTCAGGAGCAGATACGGTGTTAGTGAGGAGAAGCCTGGTGAATGGACGAGATTTCACGGGGAGAGTAGGCACAGTGGTTTTGCAGATGGGTCCAAGGTGAGACTACCAGAGGCCAAGATACGGCTGGATACCCCTTATTTCGTAGGAGAAATTATGGCAAAGTGTATGGAGGATCCAATTTATGACGTTATCTTAGGAATAGGCCAGGGGTACGAAGGGTGGAGACCCAGCGCAGCAAGGTGGCTATGTCAGGCCAAGAAAGCAGTACAGGAGAAAAGAGAAGGCAAACAAAAGCCCTGAAAGCTCAAAAGCTAGAGCGAAAATGTCGGTGGAGAAGGACAACGCGAGAGTAGATCGAGAATTTTGGAGCAGGTAGGGGTAACCTCAGAGGAGTTCTCGAAAAGAACAAAGGTGTGACAGAACCCTGAGGCACGCGAGAGATAGGGTTGGCCGTAAACGTACAAGAGAAGGGTTTAGAGACGGAGTGTTTTACGAAGTGATCAATGATTTGATTTTCCGGAGGTTCTGGAAAAGCGGAACACCGTCAACAATTGATGGTGCCTACATGTTATAGGCAGGCAATCTTAGAATACTGCTACGCGAGTGGGTTCAGAGATGCCAAGAACCTGCGAAGAGAAGTGACGAGAGAGGCATTTTGGCCAGGGATATATCGAGATGTTAAGCAATTTGTGAAAAGTCGCCAATGAAGCTATTGGTTGTGTCATTGTGAAGTGTGGTACCTTGGTATGGACTATAGTGTTTTGGACAATGAACATGTGGTGGGTAGAACTAAGGATAGTGGGGTTGTGAAGTGCAGACAAATTGTGAGTGAAAGCGTGCGACGATGTGGTGAAGGGAAGGTGAGCCTAAGCCAAGCAAGGAAAAAGCATGCATCACAAGATACGGGACACCATCAGAAGAGCAGTGGTCCGTAACCCCAAGGAGGAGGATATGAAAGCAGTTTTTTACGAAAAAACTCTTCAAAAGGGGGCCCAATGTCATGAGTAAAGGGGCACGGGGCGCGAGCCGGACAGCGCAAGGCGTCGATGGTGTGCGGGGGATGGAAAAATACCCGATGGTGTGCACCCCCGCCACGTCGACGCAAGCCATTGGCCGGAGGAAGGCGCGTGCCACGCGACCCGAACCGAGGTGCGGAACCCCAGAGGATCAAGCAGTCATTGTTCGTTGGAGTCGTCAAGGAGCAAGGTGTTGCAAGCCAGCGTCGCACCCGCGACGAGTGCGGTTAGGGCTCCGTTCTGGGGCAGCAGCAAGAGAGGCTCGGGAAGGTGGCCGTCGACCTTGGTGTCATCCAAGTGAGGCTCCCCGGGCTTGCAGCAGCCCCGTCACAGCAGTTCGCAGGGCACCTACGGCACTCCCACAGCGCGGCAAGACGACAGCGACCCACGACAATCACGGAGAGCCACGTCGGCAGTTTGACCCGGTGGCACCAAGAGGATAGGCCGAGGGTTAGGCCTAACCGGACGAGACGACGTTCTCGAAGGAAGACCGACGGGTCAGCGACGAGGACGACTAGCGAGGCGGCAGCTTCGACGACGGCGACTCCCAGACGTCGAGGAGTAGCATCGACGGGACTCAGCGTCGACTTTGGCGCGGAAGCGAGGCGACGGACTCACGCGAAGTAAGACCGTTCCATTTGCGTCGCTAGACCAAGACGCCATAGTTGCCAGACTTTCGGGCCACTCAGGCCGAGTTTAGTTAGGAGTGTTGGTTGGATCCTTTTGTACCGCCTAGCGTTTTTGCACAGGTTACTCCTAATTGTAATTATCTAGCGTGTAAACTTTGTCGTTTGCAGTGTTGTGGTTTATAAAGGGTGTTTGCAGTGACGCCACGGTCTCCCGCCTCGCTCTCTCTCCCAACTCCATCACACATTGCAAGCGCTCCCGAGATACGTGACACAGTGCTTATTATGTGCTCGTTGAAGCCATCTTTGCGTGGGATTGCCAATCCTATGTGTAGGTATATGTTAACTTCAGCTACCACAAGGGTTAAATCATGATCATGGGCGTTAGTTAGTCGTCAGCATGGAGACGTGCCACTAAGCGTCAACGTGGGTGCATCCACGTCAAACGGTGGTGTAGCTGCCAAGCACCAACAGACATTGTACAAGCTCTCATATATGAATGCATAAGCAATAAACTACTTATGTGAAGATACGTTTCACTTTTGTGTTATGCCAGTTCCTATGACGGAGGGATCAGCCATGTTTTTTATGTAGCCTGGATCTCATTCGCCCTGCCGCTGCAAATTGCCAGTATCCTGGTTAGTAAACTTGGCAGACTAGAATGGCGTAGGTACCGTCTTCCATCCCCGGACCTGTTCGTCAACAGGCTTTCTTTCCGAGAAATCCGTTCGATTTCCTTGTAGATACGAACGGGTGGCTGTCAATCTTCTCTATCATAAGCGTCCGTCCAGAAGCAGCTTTGTTACCATAAATCCTATCCATACGACAACGCGCGTTGATGAAGGACACGAACACCACATCTGGTAAGCCACCTTCCAAGTGTTGTGGCTAAGTTTGTGCAGCTACGGCAAAAGTCTGGCGATGTCTGTTGTGTTAACGAAGGATTTAGAACACGACAACCTTTTCTTCATCTTACGGTGAACAGATTCAGCCAGAGCTTGGACAACCGACTGCACCAAGTCAACTTTTGAAGCGTCGTGATCTGATGAAAAACACTTGCCTGCCTAGTATGAACACACGGTTTACGTTTCGCCGACCCAAGCGTGGAGACAATGCCGGGTTTTACAAACTCTGAGTGGGCCGAGTCGTACGGGAGGCGCCCTTTCTCAATGCGCGCATTATAGGCAATGCAAACATGACGAGGTAAAAGCGTTAAGCTGATATCTAAAACTGCAATGTGTTCAATCTGTATGACATTACATCCAGCGTTGCATTCAACTATCGGACAGAAGACTGCAGGTCTATGTTTCTTGTCTAAGCAACACTGATGAATACGTCACGCTTTCTTATGGTAGCACCACGAGACGAAGCAGTCATTTCACTTGATAGAGTCCTAATACCATGGTATATTTATTTTTTTTATTTATTAACAATACTCCCAATCTTTTCAGAGATTACAACAGGGATGGCGCAAGAAAAACACTATTTGTTTACGCATAATCATACATGGTTAACATTATACATTACTATTAGAAGAACACAATATGAAAACAATTTTAGTAGCAACAAAATGATGGACGAGATTATAACTGAAAACAACTGCAAAAACGATAAGGTGTACATTTGTAACATGGCGTAGGATCAGCCCCTGCAAATTACTGTTACAAGAACACATTGTTAAACCAATTTCAAGAACAACAAATTAATCGAAGAACATGTCACTTAAAGTAGTAAAATAATCAAAATAAAAGACAAAGGCTATGCATCAGTAACAGGACAGAATAATGACTTAGCGGGTTATTGATTTGCAATGACGTTAGTGCTATTTGTGAAGGAAGCAATATATTTTTCAATCGCATGGCTTCAGACATCATTTCTTAATCACTGCGCGAGCATGTGGAAGGTCGAGGTATCGATATAAAGCATAGTAATATGAGCCACGGTAGCGTTTCTTTTTTCGCGTTTATATAGGAAACAGTTAACTCAAGAAGCCAAGGCACGACGAAGATTACTAGTAAAGGCATCCGCACCATACGCATTTTATAGCTATACAAAGTGTTTTCGGTGATGAGACTTCATATGAGCTCGCGCTTCACAGTAGCGTTAAATCGGGCACCTTAGGTGGTTGTTCATGATCGTAAAACCAGCGCAAAAAACGAAGGGACGAACACACAGAAACAAACAGCACTCGTTTGTCGCTGCGTGTTCTTCCGTTGCTTTTAACAGCGAAGCTCTGTAGCAAATCTCTCCTTGTGAATCGATCGCAGAAAGCTATCATCTTAACGAGTACGTGCCACTGTGCGGCTACCTCAGAACGAGTGCAGAGAGAGAGAAACAAACAGATAGGTCGAAAGAAAGATATAAAGAAAGAGAAAGAGAAAAATCCTTGCCGAAAAAAAGGCGAGCGTCCTAACCACTCGGCTATCCAAGCACGCTAACCAAGCATAGCGTAGCCTTGTATAGTATAGTGTAGCAGGGGGGCGGGAAAGAGAAATGAGCGCGAAGAGGAGAGGTGTGATGGTGAGGAGGAGGTAAAGGAGGAGGGGAGAGAGTAAAGAGTAGCACAGAAAGAATGAGGAAGAGAGGAATAGAAAGAAATGCAGAAAGAAAACGGAGAGACTGAGACAGCATCAACGAAAGAGAGAGAAAGAAGTAGAGAGAGGATAAAGATAGAAAGAAAGAGGAAGCAAGCATCGCGTCGTCTAGCTAAGCTAAGTAGCTAAGACACACCCAAACCGACGGAGACATCGTGCGCAACCTCCTCTATAGTTCATAGCCTGGCTGCGTACTCCCGAGGAGGATATCGTGCATCTGGAAGCTAGGCGTGTTGGTCGACGGGGAGTACGAGCGGCGGCAGAACCGTGCTTTGCTCTGCCAAGCTTTGCGCGACTTAATGGAAACTGCCGGCAATTTCTTAGCTGTTATTTTACGATCACGCTGCACATATTGCCCCATGCAATACAGAGCCCGCGACTGAAAAAACAAAACAAGCGAACACTTCATGCGCCGAGTGCGCATGAATATCGTATGCGCTGTGCTCACGGCTAAGTACCAAACAAATCTCTTGGGACTGGGACAGGATGAACACCGCGTCACTTACCTTGAGCATTTCGGGCTTGGTGCTGATCAGCAGCTTGTGGAAGTACGGAGAGTGGCAGGTGAGGATGAGCTTGTGCGCCTGGAACACCTCCTCCTCGACGTGCACCTCCACGTCCGTCATCTGGCGCTTGAGCCACAGAGCTTCGCAAAAGCGCGACAGCTGCAACAGCTGCTGTTCACGGCTCGTGCCCTGCGTGCAGACGCCGTTGCGACTTAAGTGCAGAGCTGCGAAGGCATCGCCTTGTTGCCACTCTCGAAACTGAGTCGCCAACAAAACATTTTTGCCATCAGTTTGCTCGAATGCATGCAAAAGATTCGCAATTTTATTTGTTTACTTCTGAATGTATCTCGCAATTTGCACTCAAAATAGAAATACCGCAAGGATAGCCGGCCCATACTACGACTACAAGCGGTAAACGCTGTTGAACTGAAAGTTGCGCTAGCTATTCATGGCGAAATTGCAGAGCACGGAAAAGACAAAGACAAAGCGGACTTGTTTGCCCACTTCGCTATGTCTTTAGGGCATGCTGAAACTTCTCCATGACTAAATGTAGCTTGTTCGCAACTTGTACAATATTGTGAAGTGGCTGAGGCAGCGAAGGACGCAAATCTCGAGCCGGTAAACATCAAACTTCTTTATAGGACATAAAAAGCTCAGAGAAATCAAGACTCAACGAAAAATCAAGACTCGCGTTCTATAGGCGCGGTAACAAACGAATTAAGATGGCATGTTCACACGGTAAGCGCAGTGACGCAAAAAGAGGACGACGACACGGGCGGCTCTGCGTCTTTTTCAGTATATATTCTCTGCATTTTGACGGATATATACCTCGTGACACGTACGAATAATTTAAGTCAGGAAGTTCCTGAAAAGCACCACGGGCACTTTCGATCACGTCACTACTTACATCGTCAGTGAGCGGGTCCATTCGGCCGGCCGGTGTCGTTTTGCAGGCAAAGTTTCAACACTGCTCTGCTTCCGCGACGGCCACCCAGCAGGTTGTTCTTGAAGGTTATGATGATGATGATGATGACCTCTATGAATGGCTCACACCCACTCTGGGGGATTGGCCAAGAAACGAATAATTTACAGATAAAAGTGGTCACATATAAAAATGAATTATGGAATAGTTAGAATATACTAATAATGCGAATTTAAAAATTCAGAATCAAAACCACCCTGATTCAATTAAGAATTTTTGTACAGCGGAACAGCGGACAATGCAGCGGACAATGACGTAATGAGGAGGCTCCCAAGGAGAGAATATTTGAAGCAATGAAATCCAATCTAATTCGATTAAACGCCGCTTTGGGAATGTTTTTCCTCAGTAAATTGAAATGGTTACATGATAAAAAATAATGTTCAATTGTTTCGTCCTTGTTGGAAAACGAGCAAAGAGAGGAAGGAGCCAGACGTACTCTATGCATATAAAAGTTTTGTTTTGGAACACGACATCGTAATTTTGTAAAACTAACTTCATCTTTTTTTGTTGAACAGAAGTTCCTATGGCCAAGGGAGAGAGAGAATAAAACGTTTATTTGATGTTCTTGAGAAAATCGGTGAGTGGGATCCTTAGTCCGGGATCCCATTGGCGCGGGCCGCTGTCCCCGCACGTTTCACGAGGGCCTCTTGGGTCTTCGGATCCGAGCTGGACAGAGCTGCCTCCCACCCTCTTATGTTTAGTTGTGTCCTGGGTTGGAAGGGAACAAGAGGTGTCGATATTATGGCGACTGTTCTTCTTCTTCTTCAGTAGTGGTAGCCCATGCCCAACGCAGGGGATTGGCCAAGAAGTGGATGGATTCTTTGGGTCAAAAGGTAGACATTACTGGGCTGTTGTAGGGATGTAACGTAAAAATTTGAATTGCTAATCTCAAGAATGCAATTTTTTAAACGGACAGAATTTATCAGGGCATTATTTTTAACGCTGTAATGCTTTTCTTTCTCTTCTAACGTTGCGGATAGGCAAGCCGTCACATATGGCGGGATTCCTCGCTAATTCTGAGTGAAGAAGACGAGGTACCCAAAAAGAGTTTTCATAGGCGGCAAAATACAACAAGGTCCAATTGTATATCGCGTTCATTTCTTTTTTTTTTACCGGAAAGATTGTCATGTGCCATATTTTCTTAAAGAGACTGTCTACCGTCCTTCATCGCTTTTCTGTTTTGTACCGCAAAGGAAAGCGCACCTTCTGAAGTGTCCAACCTTGCAGCGGTTTCTCTGGAAAGTGAGTAGAAATTTTTAAAACAGAATTTTTCGATCTGCGTTCGGTCTTCCTCCATTGGTGTGAAACATGCCCACAACACTGGTTGGTGGACGCGATGACGACTGCAGTGCCGGTAAAAATTAAAACCGAAAGCACATGTGATTTCTGTAGCATTACTTTATTTTCGCTGAACATTAATGTAATTAATGTAACAGTCGTTTTCAGCACGCTAGCGGTTAATTGAAGCCTTATTACACGATTACAGAACACTTGTTTTGCTGTAATCGCAGTCTATGCGTTTATTTTAGCACTGCTGCCGCAATTCAAGGCAAGTTGATCATCGAAGAGAGACAATAAATGCACGCCTTCCCAGCGCAGCACATGTGAGACATCCTAACAACATTACAGCGGCACGTTACGACCAGCGCGGTAGCCGCATGGCATAGCGCATGAGTTGAAGCAGACGAAATCGAAGACGGCGCCGCAAGCAGCGCCACCGGGCGCCTTTTCGGACGCGTGAGAAAAAAAAGGAGCAAAAAACTACTCTGTGCAACCGAAGCTGCCTCAAGTGCGTAAAATACAATTTTAAGTTATACATGTTCGTTTTAAGCAAAATGAGTCTACTTGCGGGGATTTCTTGTCCTACCAGTAGATTGAACCACATCGCTGTTGGGTGACGCTAGCGGTCATCCTTTCACGATTTTCAACATCAAGTTAAAAATGTAATTCCTTTTTTATGCGGCAAAAGCATGCTCGTTGCAGCCGATGTGACGAACAGTCTTTTCATTTTCACCACAATCAGAAATATTTTTCCGAGCGGTAGACAGTCCCTTTAAAATGAACGTGTAAAGTAAAGATTTAATCAAGCGGTTTAGTTGCTGATGGCTCTCAAATAAGCGCTCGTGGCAAGCGGGCTGGACCAGCTGGACTATCCCCGATTCCAGCATCTCAAATTGCTTTCTTGCCACAAATCGCTTCCCTTGACACATGGAGTCTGAACGCAGAAGAAAAAACACACACGACACCACGAAAGAAGGGCGCAGGACAAACGCGACTTTCAACTAAAATTTTGAAACGAGGAAACACTGAGTATATAGGTGTAGCTAGCCCCCTGCAGAAAAGGAATAGCAGAAAAAGCTAAAGAACAAAAAACCTAGGAAAGCTGAGTTCGTTGGTGTCAGCGCTTCGTGGAATAGCGCAAAAGACACGCAGACGCAGGCGATCACCAAGAGGGTATCGCCTCTCTTGCCTGTGTCCGTGTATTTCTGGCGCTATTCCACAATGAAAAGCCAAGAAGAGACACATAGAAGATGTACTATCGTCAGGGAAGCGAAAACTCATGAAAATGTGTGTCAAGAACATGTAGCAGCAAAGAAATATACAAACTTGTACACAATCACCACCGACTGCATCAAGATATGCGGATACATAGTATGCATTATGCAGCTGCGCCATGCGCGCATTCTAAATCTTTTTGCCAACTGAATATCACGCCTCCCACAGGCGTGTTCGTGGGTGTTTCTCCTCTTCCGGGCAAGTTCTTTAGTTCCACCTGCAGCATGGAAATTTCCACTCTCGAAGACAACAAGGGCGCACACGTGGCACTCTCGTGCAGCTCGTTTTGCTTCTATCGAATACAACACATATGAGTGGGCAGGTTACTGCTACTTGCATTACACGTCCGAAGATTTTTCCGCAGTAACGAATCGGTGTAGAAACAATGTCTACACAAACAAGTAAATAGTAACATTTCTCGTCGTAAGTGTCAGAAGGGGCGCTTGCTTCATTGCTGTAAGTGGTACGTCATGAGTGCGGTGAGACTGAATGCGAGGCATCGCAGCCACGTGATGATATAACCTTTAGTTCTTCGTGCGTGTGTGCATACAGTCTGTGCGATTAAGCTCATAGATGAATCGTGCCGCTCACTGGCGTTACGGCGTGAGCACTGCTCCTCGGCAAGAGAAAACGCGGTGGGCGGACCCGATCTTCGCCGCGGGTGCCTGTCAATCAAATTGATTGACGCGCGAACTCAGGTACAAACTCGTTGAGTCTGAAAAAGCCCCAGTTCAACTCGTGACTGTCATAGTGGCGGTGCGCCTGTCAAGCGCTTCATGCGGCGCCCCGCAGGGGCGTCTGCGCAAGCAGGCGTTTGGTGTGTAGCGACACCACGGACCCGAGCTGAGGGGGGGGGGGGAGTGTTGACACCCTCCCACGTCTAGCCGTGCGTGGCTTTGCCATGTCCGGGGAAAGGGGATCCTGGGGGTTGAGCCGACGCCGGGTGCTTGGACCTTTAAGGCCCCCCGGCAGAGGCAACACACCCCTTTGGACCTGGCTTCACGCAGACGGCACCCCTGGACTGACCCACCTAGGGGAAATCGGCAGTCGCCTTTTCCTATCTCTCTACCCACATCTTCGTCTTTCTCTCTTCCTTTTAGCCTTTCCTGTCCTCTCCTATCCTCTACTTACTTCCAACCTTCTTGGCGGCAAGGATTAACCTTGTGTGGCTATCCAACCTAGGGTAAACCATATTGAGTTATAGTAACCGCGTACTGCTGGCGTTGTGCAGACTTGTTCGCATGTTCTGCCACGTCCCCTTGTTGGGCTCCGTGGTGGGTGGTAGGCGCCGTTACCGAAAAATCCGCTTTTTTCCATGGGATCCTCGACCCCCTCTTTAACCGATCGTGCCCCGAAACGGGTACGCAGCGATGCAAGTTCACTCCTTTGGGCCAAAAACAGAGAAACTTTCCCAAAATACCACGTCGTCCACTGCGAACAATCGTCTACAAAAGCTAGAGCAATCTCACCCTTTCTTGTGGCCAAGTGCCTGAAAGAGACCATTCGAACCGGCTATAAGGCCACAAAGATGGCAAGCGGAAATTTGCTTCTTGAACTAAAAGACAAGGAACAGTACAATGAACTCTCACACCTCGTAGCCTTTGGTAACATCCCCGTCTCTGTGAGCGCACACCGTACCGTGAATACAGTGAAGGGAGTGGTATCGGATGAAGACTTGATGACACTGAATGAAGAGGAGCTCCTTGATGGATGGAAGGACCAAGGTGTAACACATGTCCAGCGCATCACAATCAGACGCAACAACAACGAAATAGCAACAAAGCACTTGATACTCACCTTCAGATCAACCACCTTACCCGAGACTCTT
The DNA here is from genome assembly GCF_013339695.2 of Rhipicephalus sanguineus. Lineage (NCBI taxonomy): Eukaryota > Metazoa > Arthropoda > Arachnida > Ixodida > Ixodidae > Rhipicephalus > Rhipicephalus sanguineus. Next base: position 152,934,306 of record NC_051184.2, on the reverse strand, counting down.
GAAACTGGCTATGTAAAACTCCATGTCCGACCGTTCATTCAAAACCCGAGGCGTTGTTTCAAATGTCAGCGATCTGGCCATGCATCCCAGAGCTGCCGAGGGCAGCTGACGTGTGCTAAGTGTGGCACAACCGGCCATAGTGCTGATGACTGCAGTCATGACGAGGTCCTCTGTGCAAACTGCGAAGGTAGTCACCCCGCATACTCCAGAGCGTGCCCAGCCTGGAAGAAAGAAAAAGAAATATTAACTATAAAAGTTACAGAAAATATTACATTCAGGGAAGCAAGACAACGGATCTCCTCATCATTCACACCAAAAACATCTTTCGCCGAAGTGGTGCAACGAGGGGCGGCACCCCAAAGGCCCCTGGCAGTTGCCACAAGCTCTGGCAGCATCCAGGGCAATCACGAGGCCAAGGGGCTCCCATCGACCTCCAGCTCGGTGGGGACAAAGACTTCGTCGACCGAGGCGAAGTCTCAGCGACGCACAGCTCGCTCTGTGGAGTGGGCGTCCAGTGCATCGCAGGAGGCTATGGACACCACTTCAAGTCAAACAGCGCAAGAAGCGCCGAAGGAGCGTCGAGCTTCCCTCGACCGCTTCAAAAAGGCGAAAACACCAATTACAGGGCCTCACAAAGGCCCCGTAAATTGAGCCCATCTCCGACCTCTTTACACACAGCACTTTTTTCTTTTCCCCATCATGGACAAAATCTTACAATGGAACGTAAGAGGACTGCTTAGAAATCTACATGACGTCCAAAAACTTCTGATTAAATTCAACCCGAAAGAGCTGTGTGTGCAAGAGACGCGCCTAACCTCCAAACACACCAACTTGCTTCGACAATACATTACTTTCCGAAAAGACCGCGATGATGCAGTCGTATCATCCGGCGGTGTGGCCATTATAGCTGATAGAAGTTTAGCATGCCAGCATTTGAAGCTCCAAAAGACCCTTGAGGCAGTGGCTATTCGAGCTGTACTTTTTAATAAGCTCATCACCATATGCTCCGTGTATATACCACCACATCATCATCTTCAAAGACGCGATTTAGATACATTAATAGGTGAACTTCCAGAGCCCTTTTTGATTCTAGGTGATTTTAATGCACACAATGTCCTCTGGGGCGATTCTCGCTGCGATGTTCGAGGACGTCTCATTGAACAGCTCCTTTGTTCGTCTAGCCTATGTCTTTTAAATATGAAGGAGCCTACGTATTTTAGCCTCGGAAACAACTCATACTCCTCCATAGATCTTAGCATTACATCACCGTCCCTCTTACCCGTTTTTAAATGGAACGTTCTTAAAAACCCTTATGGAAGTGACCACTTCCCAATCATCCTGAGTACGCCGAACAAAGACCACCTACCCCCGCAGGTTCCTCGATGGAAGGTCGACTCAGCTGAATGGGAACAGCATCGAACCCTTACACACATGACATGGACTGAGCTGTCCGCTCTGACCATAAATGACGCTGTCACGTGTTTTACTTTTATACTTGACGCCGCATCTAGATGTATTGCCCAAACAAGCGGCCGAGGTTCTAAGCGGCGAGTTCCATGGTGGAACGATGCATGTAGGAAAGCACGGATGAATCAGAACAAAGCGTGGCGTTGCTTCGCGATTCTCCAACAGTAGAAAACCTAGAACATTTCAAGCAGGTCAAAGCGCAGGCAAGGAGAACGCGCCAACAAGCTAGACGAGAAAGCTGGACAAAGTTCATATCGAGTATCAACTCGTACACAGATGAGGGAAAAGTGTGGAATAAGGTGAAGAAAATTAAGGGCCAGCAAACGTATTCCCTGCCATAGTGAATAGCCTCGGGGAAACCCTGGAGGATCAAGCTAATTTTCTTGGCACACATTTCGAACACATATCGAGCTCCTCACACTACTCCGAAACCTTCCCGAAGTACAAAGCACGATTAGAACAACAAAAGTTAGAAAGAGAATCTGCAAAAAATGGGGCGTACAACGAACCACTCTGCTTAGCAGAACTGCAAACAACACTGAACTGTTGTAATACATCTACCCCACGTTCTGACTGCATAATGTACGAGATGCTAAAGCAGCTACCTTCCGAAACACAAAAGACCCTCCTTACGCTCTACAATTATATATGGTTTTCGGCTGTGATCCCATCTTCTTGGAAGGAGGCTGTTATAATTCCAATTTTGAAGCAAGGAAAGGATCCCTGTGCTGTATCAAGTTACAGACCTATAGCGTTAACAAGTTGCCTCTGCAAAGTATTTGAAAAAATAATTGCCGCTTGCCACACTTACTTGAATCAAACAAATTGTTCGACCCATACCAGTGCGGGTTTAGAGAAGACCAATCCACCACCGATCATCTCATACGTATCGAGGCATGCATACGTGAAGCTTTTGTTCATAATCAGTTTTTCCTGTGTTCTTCGACATGGAGAAGGCCTATGATACGACGTGGAGGTTTGGTATACTGAGAGACCTCTCACACGTACGTGGTAATATGTTCCATGTCATTGAAAGCTATCTGTCTGATCGCACATTCCGTGTTCGAGTGGGCAGTGTTTTGTCCCGAACATTTACACAGAAAACCGGAGTGCCACAGGGTGGGGTGCTCAGCTGTACGCTTTGTTATAAAAATGAATTCTCTCCGTTTGTACATCCCACGTAATATGTGTTATTCAACGTACGTTGACGATGTTCAGATAGGTTTTCAATCGTGTTCTCTTGGGATCTGTGAGCGACAGGTTAAGCTTGCTCTTAACAAGGTGTTCAAATGGGCCGATGAAAACGGGTTCAAACTGAACCTACAGAAAAGCACCTGTGTCCTTTTTTTCACGAAAAAGAGGCTTGCACCCTGATCCTGAAATCGTCATGAAGGGTGAGCGTCTGCCCGTAAACACAGAACATAAGTTCCTGGGTATAATTTTGGATGCGAAGTTAACCTTTTTACCGCACATAAAACATCTTAAAAATAAATGCATGAAAACAATGAATATCCTAAAGGTGCTGTCACGCACAACGTGGGGAAGCGACAGAAAGTGCCCCATGAATCTGTATAAAATACTAGTACGCTCACGCCTCGACTATGGGGCGATAGTCTATCACTCTGCCACGCCAAGCGCTCTGAAAATGCTGGACCCAGTTCATCATCTAGGCATCCGCCTGTCCACAGGCGCATTTAGAACAAGCCCAGTTGAGAGCCTTTATGTAGAATCGGACGAGTGGTCACTACATCTGCAGAGAACATATTCTTCTTTCATATATTTTCTTAAAGTGAACGCGAACAGTGAGCAGCCTGCATATTCTACCATCAGCGATCTGTCCAGCTCTCAACTTTATCGCAATCGGCCCACAATGGCACGCCCTTTCTCACTGCGTGTTAGAGAGCTAGCTGAAGAAACAAATCTCCCACTGCTTGAATACCACCCTATTCCCCCCGCTATGCAGCTCCCGCCATGGCAGTGGCAGCTTATAGACTGTGACACAACCTTCGTCGCTGTCACAAAGCATGCCCCACTTATACAGATTCGGATGTATTTCCTACAGCTGCAACATAAATATGACTGCCAAGAATACTATACTTATGCATCCAAGTCCCATGCTGGCGTGTCATATGCAACGGTTGGCCCATCTTTCTCGGATGCCAGCGTTCTACCCACTAGCACAAGCATTTTCACAGCCGAGGCTTACGCGTTATTCGTAGCCGTTAAACACATTAAAGAATTGAATACACCAAGGGTAGTTATATACACTGACTCCTTGAGTGTCGTGAAAGCTTTGAAAAATCCGAAAAAAACATATAAACCCTGTAATTATGTCCCTCTACTCAATACTCTGCGCGGCGTCCACGTCCAAGCAACATATCGTCGTGTGCTGGGTGCCAGGGCACCGCGACATCGAAGGAAATGTGTTGGCTGACCAGCTGGCCACGTCAACCAACCTAAGAGCTGCCAACTCTTCAGTTGCTGTCCCCTTAATGAACCTAAAACCAAACATACGGAAAAAGCTCGGGGCTTACTGGCAGGAGTTATGGGATCTACAAACGCATAACAAAAAGTTACACCTGATAAAACCATACCTCGGTAACTGGCCACCTACATCAAAAATACGCCGTACAGAGGTCACTCTCTGTCGGCTTAGAATAGGACACACACAGCACACACACACACCTTTTGTCCGGTGGTGACCCACCCAGCTGTGACAGATGTGGCCATCCGCTTACTGTACATCACATACTCCTTGAATGCTCTGAGCTAGACGCTTACAGAAAAAAACACTTTCCACTGGCGTTCAAGCAACACACACCCCTTCATCCAGCGATATTCATAGGTAGAGAACCTATTTTTAAATATGATAAATTGAATGCATTTTTAAAGAACGTACACACTTTTCATGTAATCTACGCAGGTGATCGGTAGCACGGCCTCATAAGGGAGGCTGCTGCTGCTGCGGATGCTAGATCAAAGAGAGCACCTGCCTCCAGGCCCTTGGCACCAAGGGCGCTGACGAGGCATCCGTGCTAATACAGCACTTCTTTAGCGTCATGATCACCTAGAACTCATTTTCACCATGCATGCTTCACTCCACTTTCATAATTTAATACATATATGCTTTACGCACCTTTAGTCCGCAGAATCTTAGGCCCTTATACAGCCACTAAACATCATCATCGTTCCCATCCGACACCATTTCCTGGCGCTCTTTGGCCATCAATGGCCCTTGCACCATTAAACAACATATATCATCATCATCATCATCGCTTCATGCGGCGCACGCTAAGCAGCAGCTTCTTTGCATATAAAATAATTTGATCAGCTTGCACTACTTGTGCAAGGATGGAGCCATCGGAGGAGCTTGTGATCACCTAGCTCCTTCCAGCTTTTTCAGTCTGCTCGGTCTGTTTCGGAGTGAAGATCACGTCAGTTCGGTCTCAATTTTGATGTTATTAGTTAGCTTCGTCTTAAGTTACGTGATATTGAATAGTTCCATCTTAAAAGGTATTATTTTAATTAACGCGACATTAATTACCAAGGCTTAATAAGCAATATCTTAACTATTATGTAGTTAATAACAGTATCATAATTAGCACGTTCCTAATTAGCATGACATTAGAGAGTAAGGGATAATTACCCCGTTATTAATTAGCACCCCCTCACTGCCGACGTGTTAATTAGCATGTTCCTAATTAGCTCGGCCTTTGCTTCACACGTCTTCATAGCATGGTCTTAGTCAGATGTGGCTTAATTAGCTCGGTCTTAGCATGACTTGGCTTAATTAGCTTGGTCATCGCATGTCCTGACTTAACTAGTTAGGTATACCACCCAGCCAACACGCTAATAAGCCGGGCGCACGTGCTCGGGGAGCGAGCCGGCGATGAATAAGAGGACGAAGAGGGCGCGCGCCGGCCGAGCGACGCGCTATTATGTACAGGCCGACCTTGATGCGCTACAAGGTCGGTGGCCTCGGCGATTAGCTTCGGCCGCGGTGAGGTAAGGCGCCCGGCCGGAGCTAATCTCAGAGACCGGGGTGCTGATTATTCTAAAGGATACTTAGTGCAGACATTAAACGCTCGAAAATGAACTTGAACAGCCCGTATCTCTAAAAATGTCGTTAGTAAAGGTTTCTGACACTTTTCTTGCATGGGCGCACTACTGCACTCAGTGGAACGACAAGCAAATTAAAGAAGACGCCTCTGGTTTGACGATACCACCCAACTTTGTCGACCGCCTTTGACGTGACGCCTTGTTCCATCGTAACCAATTGAACGCAGCGGGCGCTGACGGATGGATTTGACATTTTCGTACGGTTAGCTCGTTCAAAAGGGGGTGTGTCCAGAGCTCGGAGAGATTCCGAGTTTCGCCAAACTCGGGCATCCTGCTTAGCACCCCAGATCCTTGCCTGTCAGCGTAATCATGGGAGTGCTACCGCCCTCAAATCGTCTATCTTCGTCTCGTAAGCTTCGACAATCAACAAGAAGTTTACGTCCGAGTCTCGATACAATACCTATGTGTTATCAAAAAATTCGGCAGATCCCACGTACCGTGGGAGTCGATGTTATGCGAAGCATCCGGCGTGTAGGTGACTGTGGCGTAACTTTTTTTACTGAGCGACACGTTACAAAATGACGCTAAAAATTTGTATAAATTTTCTACGCACACATATATATTTTGAAGAGCCGCATATGTGTTCTATAACCAGTTGTTTACGCTTGGGTAACGCTGTCAATGTCAACGTGGGTATTACCAACGCGAGAAGCGGTAAGCTGATATGTAGTGCTTATACGTGTCCCGAGAACGCACGCACGTTTCACGAACCCGTGTGCATGTGTGCAAGAAGTTCTTGACAGTTCTTCAACAAGAGCATCGTCACCGTGATCAGTGAGCACCAGCAGCTGATCATGACTTGTTATAGGATCCGGTTGTGATCGTGGTGACGAGGGGTCCATGTGTAGTGAAGTATGAGTATAGTAGAGCTGTTGGAATTCGTGGAAGCCTCGGCCATTACGTAGACAAATTGTCTGTCGACAGAGCTGGCGACATGTCGGAACCTGAAGCCACCCTTCAAGTTGGTGAGGTATAGGCCGTCGAGGATGGTAGGCCTGGATAGCGCTACGTAGACCAACATCAGGGGATGGTGTTTGTCGTATTTGTAGACTACCTGGGTGTATGTGGCCTACGTAGCCTAGTCTAAAAAGCGGCTGTCAATCAATATGGCGTCATCCTCGGTCAGCACGAGGCCATCACCCAGACTCGCAAGAAATGAAGGAGGCACTGCGTTGTTCTGGTGGACGAAGTGCACTTTACGGTGCGGTGATGTGGACAGCATATGTAACTTTCGTTAATGTATTCCTCCGTGGTCGAGCAATGTTTCAATATAGCTTGCTGAATCATAGGAATACAAGCGTAATGTTTATTAGACTGCTATAAAAGCGGAGCCAACACTAGAACTACAGACGTTAATCTGATATGACGCCTGTATCGTAGGAGTACACATCGTAGGAGTATCATGTAGTGTTTATTGCTTTCTTGTAAAATTAGATAGCCAGCACCACAACCACAATTGACGTTGCACCGATATTACGCCTGCGTAGGCTGTTTTTCCAAACCAGTTTATTGACCTGGCGTGGCAAAGTGGTAGAAAACCTGATTGCCACGCAGAATGCTTGGGTTCAATCCCTGCTGGCATCCTAATTTTCATTCTTTCCGTTCGTTGAATCAACGCTGCCGATGTTGGTTTTCTTAACGCTCTAGCATTTAAGTTACCAATGTCTGTTCTCGCCGTTCCTGGGTAGATATAAACTGTCAATCACCTGTGGCGCATACCCGTACACCGCGGCGGGTGGTAAACGGGTATGTGCCAGACGTATCTAGTGGAAAGGGTTTGACGACGTAGGCGACAGGATTTTAACGTTATGCGTGTCATGACCCGGCAATCATATTCGTCAAATCCTCTTACCCTCCCATGCAAATTTTGGTCTATACCAAGTTAAGGAGGTGATCATGAGAGCACCCAGATGTAGGCGGCTAGATAGATAGATAGATAGATAGATAGATAGATAGATAGATAGATAGATAGATAGATAGATAGATAGATAGATAGATAGATAGATAGATAGATAGATAGATAGATAGATAGATAGATAGATAGATAGATAGATAGATAGATAGATAGATAGAAACGCTCAAAGTGCCAGGGGTTCGCTAAGAAATGCTTCGCATTTAAAAATGTTTGAAAACCACAATCGTGACAGTGAACTGTGAGATGCCCATGAGCACCTTTACGAACCTTCCTGTGATACTCTCTTAGACGGATGTAATGAGATCGTTCAGTCTGGCCTAGATAAACTCCGCCACATGAAAGTGGAATTCCATATTCCACTCCCTCTGAACCATGTACAAATTGCTGCGATAATTGACTGCGCACCCCTTCTCAAGCGAAAATTGTATTGATTGATCTGTGACGCTGGTGTTCCAAAAAGAACCATCCTAACTCACATCCTCCGCGCACCAAAGAAATCATATAAAAGAAATTTTCTTTCCGGGGCTGGGGTTTTGAAACAGGGTCCCCGCGGTCCCAAAGCCAGTGCTTTGACCAGTAGGCCACACGCCCATACTCGGCAGATGTGAACAGATCTGAAGCATACCAATGCGTTCTACTGGCGATGTAAATAACAATTGGGAAGCAGCACACTTGCTATGTGCGCTTTATAAAATATTTCGTGCTGGCGGACTAAAAGCGATCCGCGGGACAACGCGTAAGGTCGATATCAGGAATTGAACATTTCAGGAATTCTGAATTCGCAAAAATTTAATTGTAACACGTGTTTCCATGATCGCGTGATGGTCACTTCATTGGGCCGTTGTAGAGGCTGAAGAACTCCGGAAAGAATGAAAAACAGCATGGCGAGTCAGCCCGAAAACAGCATTCCGGGAATGGCCGCTACCTATAATAAAATAGTCAGAGTTTCGCCACAACGGCGAAGCAATGAATGCGATAGCAACAAATTGGAATGTAACGCGAAGGAAGAAAAGCAGCTCGAAATGACCAGCGCGTCGCTCGAGCCCAAAGGACGCACAAAAAGAACGCACACAGGACGAGCGCGTACTATCATGCGTCACAGCTCGACACTTGAAGCGCACTGCTCAAAGAAAAAGCAGGACGCACGAAACGAACGAACAGGTACACACAGGACGAGCGCGAACTAACTCACAGTTGTTACTTATTTCTGTTTGAACAGCGCGCTCCTTTCGCAAACGCAGCCACTGCAGTGAGTGAAGTGACCTTCGTACGCTCTGTGACTTCAGCGCGGACATCGCGGGGAACGCACAAGACATACAACCCCCCGCTCTGCCCCCCGCCCATCCTATTGTTTCCTCGAGATAAGCGCACGAAGGCGACCACGCCCTGTAGGGCGAAGAGTAACGGCGTTCGCAGGAGCGGGGCGACGACCTTCAAAGCGCGCCTCGCGCGCACTTCGCGCCATCTCAGGGGGTACCAAGAAAGCATGCTGAAGTAAATGGTGTATATAAATAGCTCGCCGTTAGCAGGCTGAAAGACGGTACTGTTGGTGGCGTAACCGTCTAACGCCGCGCGCTGGAAAGCGAGAAGTCGCGCGTCGGAAAGTTTTCCCGAATAATTTTTGTTTGTGGCTTTTATATATATACATATGTATATATATAGAGACATATACAGTCAGCCGAGACTGTCCATATAATTGCTATAGCCGGCTAACGCCGCGCGTTGCGGAGCGACAGGTCGCCCGCTCGATTCCGCGCGTCGGAAAGTTTTTGTGAATTACTTTTCTATGTTGCATATATATATATATATATACGGGACAGGACGGCGACGCCGACGTCATACACCAGCTTAGAGTGTCCATATAATTGCTATCGCAATAAAACTTTACGCTTACCTTCGGAGGAAGGATTGCGCAATGCGAAAGAAAGAAAACAGTAGGTCAGGCACGCCCACGCCAAGCTTCGCTTTTCCTCCTTTCTCTCATAGGGGAAGGGCTCCAGAATTTTTTTCGGCTTCTTAACCGGTGACGTAGCAATGCATAGCCGAGATAACTTCTCAGGTGCCGACATAACCAAGCTAGCCCACTTACTGCCGCAGCCGAAAGATCGCCTTCTACGGAATACCAAGGCGTCGTCTACAAGGTGTCGTGTTCTGAGTGCCCAGTAGGTTATATAGGTGAAGTCAAGTGTTTACATGACCGAATACGCCAACACAGGAACCATGTGACAAAAAAAAAGTGGCGGAGGAAGAGAGCGAGGTTAGAGGCCAGTGGCTCGTGATATAGAGACTCCGCGTTCGCTCTCTTTCGTCCTCGTTCTCTCTATCGGTCTAACGCGAATGGTGACGCCGCTCAATGCAGGAACGGGCGCCTAAGAGTTGCGCTGTAAAAGATTTGAAATGTAGCGCTCTTGCAGAGCCCTGTGAGAAGCAGGCGGCTACCATAAAAATACCATAAGACTGATTTTGACGGCACTCCTATTATGGACACCGAAGCAAACACGTGAATGAGGCATCAGAATGGACAGTTGGGCGAGTTGGTGTGCTTCCATCTTCAAAGAAATAAACAGCGCGAAAGACGAGGACGAGCAAGGAACGACAAACACGGCGCCGACTCGCAAATGTAATTTTAATTTCTGTCGAAGATAAATAGAAGCTACGAAAGAACAATAACATACAAGGGGTGTTCAAATGAAAAAAAATTGCACCATTTCCCGCTAACGGGGACCATGAGGCGATGCGAAGCCGGAGCACTTGCACGATCGCGTTCCGTTGGCGTTGCACGGCGTTGCACGGCGACCTCGCGCCGTGCAACGCGAAGAGGAACGCTACGCGCGTCTTGTCTTCTCTCTAGCCTGGCCGTTAATTCTCAAAGGGTGAGCGGGGAACGCGGTCGACAGGCGCGCGAGAGGGCGGCAGCGTAGGAGAGGAGAGAGAGGGGGAGGGGACGCGCATGCCCTGGTGCTGATCGCGGCGTTGCGCAGGAGAGAATTTCGGCATGTCTAGCCGGCGTTTCAGAGTAAGATTGGAGAGGGGAAGGGGAGAGGGGAAACGGGAGAGGGAATGTGGAGAGGAGGAGGGGATAGGGTGCGTGGAGAGAGGGAAAGGGGAGAGGGAGGAAGTGGAGATGAGGAGTGGAGAGGAGGTGTGTGGAGAGGGTATGCGCATGCGCAGTAAGGGTGGTCACGCCGCACACCACCACCACCACCACCACCGGATTGAACTCCGCTATAAGATGCTTTGCATCTAAAAGTACGAAACGACCCTTTGGGTATATATGAAACCTTTGGTCAAAGTATACACCATACGCCTGACGACAACGATCCCATTGATGAACCAGCTGAAAGATTCCTTGTTCCCAGAATCCCTGTGGTCGTGACGAGACCCAGTCATTCAGAGCGTCCTTGACTTCCCCGTCCGAGTTGAAGCGCTTCCCTTTCCGATGTTCTTGTTTCGATAGCAATTACATGGACAGTCTCGACGGGTTTTTGCCGTCGCCGTCGTCGTCATGTTCCGTATGAAGTCCAAATTGATAAGATCCCTCCGTGCATCGTATGTTCTACCGCGGGTAAAAGCGCAACGAAATGATGTATAGGTTTTTGGATTCATCTTCGTTTTTTTTTTCACATTGACACGTCATAGCATAACATAATACCATACCACGTATGCTATTATGGCCCGTAGTTCGTATGGCCCGTAGATCGAAGTACGCTCGCACGCCGTTCGCGACCAACGAGCATCACACAAAAAACACTGTCGCGATCGCTATCATTCAATCAGTGAATTTTGTCAACGTCGAAGACCTAGTTGAAGTAAAGTTCTGAAGGGATTCACGCACGCTAGCATAGGACGGAGCGAAATAGCTCGTTCGATCACAATCGTCTTCGCTATGTGCACAGAAAGCACACACGACACCGCAATCGAATACTACTACGAAATAATAACCTCGAAAGGGGTCCCCATGCGTGCGTAGGAACGTGTAGATAACTTTTGGGAAAATATGCACGACGCACTTAGAACGCGACAGTCGGCCGCGTTGTTCACGGAAGGAAGCTTCACGGGAAACATAAGAAAAAATTGGCCGCGTATCTGCGTGCTTCGCTGCAAATGTCGTCTAAAGACGATATAAGAGGCGCTGCGTGAGATATGAACGCCATCTGGCAATACGTCGGGAAACGTGAATGCTGTGTTGCGGCTGGTAGTCCCGGCGCAGCAGCAGGCAAGACCGGCGGTGACCAACGCGACCGGCGGGGACGCCAGCCAGCCCGAATAGGCGGTTTGGCGCGAAGCGCCGAAGCAGAAGAAACGTCCGCACTCAACGAGTACTCTCCACACACTCTTTTATATTCACGCCGCCTGGGCAGGGGGAGGTTACTCCATATACCTCCCATAGGACGTCTTAATTCATGACGTCAGCGCTGGCAGCGCCAAATGTCCCTTCAGTTACTATCCTGGCGGCTGGGATTCAGAAGCTCGAACTGCAGAATGGCGGCGCACACGGTATCCGTCGTCATGGCAACACCAGCCGCGCCTCGCACCTCCTCTCCTAGCTCTCTTGCAAGCGCCGTTTTTTATTCTTTGTTTTGTTTGCGTGCGCGTCCTGCGCAGCCCCCTCCCCCACTTTTTTTCATGAACCCGCTCGCCCGCCCGCTCGCGCGTGCTGCGCCGGCGTTTTTTTTTTTTTCTTTTTTGCATCCGCTTGCGCGTGCTGCGCCGCGCGTTCGTTGCGCGTTTGAATGTACGCAATTTGCAATCAAGCATTCTGAACACACTGCAGTCGTGCAGCATGTGCCAGAACGCAAAAGAATGAAGTGCACTCACAACACAAAATATCTTTGGTCTCGTTTTATTGTCCTCGTTTCCGAAAATCAACATTTTCATCAAATGTGGTGCGACAGAGGTTCAGGAGATTAACAGAACAGGAGATTCACATAGACGTGTTCATGACCACTAAACAACACAAAAGGTATCGGCAAAGTTAAGAACTTAAAGAACAGTGGAATAAAAAAACAGCATAACATTAGGGCACATAATAAAAAACAATTTTTATACTGACAAAAGTGCAGAAGAGCTTCTGATATATGCGCACGATATTGCACAAAATTATCATAACTAACAAAATTGAACATTCACTGCCATGCAAAAACAATGAAAGCAGTTGAATACCTAAAAATAGAATAATCATGTAAAGATCATTTTAAAGATGTGAAAACGAACTCCACATATACCACAACTAATATTAACCGCACTTTATTGACTACATTTCCAAAAACGTTGATTTTCATAAAACTAGTGATGATAAACGCGAAGAAAATGAACAGATGATATCGGAGGATTCATGGCATCTCTTCTTGAAATGCGCCGATCCTGCAATTCTTCAGCTTTTCTCTGGGCGCACCAATCAGCTGTGTGGCGTTCCGGAGTACTTTAAAAACGCTTCCACCCTGAAGAAAAGGAACAAGTTCCAATCAGATGAAGAGCGCCGTCGACTCGTGCAAAAGTGAATTCGTTTGTTCGTCTCAGAGCAGCACAAGTTTTTATACATTTACCTACAGCCTTAAAAACGCGGTTATAGGCGATGACGAGTAATTAACCGGAGATAAATGCAAAGCACATATTCAAGCACGCGGTTCTGTGAGAGTTGTAAGCCTGTAAATATATAGTTACGTCGCATGGGCTTCATGTCCGCTGCTTGTTCGTATAACGATTTAAACGCAGCATCGTGCCCTTTTCGAATCAGTCATTTTTGAAAACAATAACTGTAGCCCCACTGCAGAGAACAGCTACTCGGTATGAACGTGAATTCAAACTGACACAATGAAAGCCGCAACTCAAAGGGCACGCTCACCTGTTGTTCTTTTGGGGGCCGGCACATATACTCCGGGACTTGTTCTGGAAGCATTCGAGCAACAAAGCACTACGCACGAACATCCCGAGTCGTAAAACATCGCGTCGCACAAGCACACAGCGAGCGCGCACCGTCAAACGGACGAGCGACGACGGCTAACGCACGCCTTACCAACGCCAGACACGAAACCGCCTGGGTAAAGCAGGAATGCCAGAGCGGCGCCCCATGGCACTCGTACAGTGCAATAGTGAACTGAAACCGAAACACAACAATGAGCTCGCGCAGAGGGCACGGAGGAAGCCAAGTTTCGGCGCAGTCGCATTTTCAGCGCAGCTTAAGAAACTAGGGTCTCTAGAATTACGTATCTATGTATTTTCTATTAAAGGAACAGACCACCTAATACTTACCTAGTGATGTCGCGTCTCAGATATGCGTAATGTTTGCTTTTTGATCAACCATGTACACAAGTATGAACCTAGTGAGCCGTTCACGATGGCTGGCCCTTGTGCAAGTGGTTCAACTTTGGCCGAGTGGCTGAATCGAGGGACGTGCCGACAAACAAAAAGACAGACAGAAAGACAGGCCAAATTTCTGCGTTTAAGTTCCCCAAGAAAGACTATCGTCTTTAAAACAAGAAACATTAGCTTGAAATGCTCGCCGCCACTCGTAATCGCGCCATCTCGCACGGCGGAACGGCCTTTAGAAGGCCGAGCGTAATGACAAGCGAAGGTGTAGTCCCCAAGCGCCCGCATTGCAATCCGTCGAGTCCTCAGAAAGATGGCGGCGAGCGCGCATCGTCTCTTTTCGGCGTCTGCTAGCCCAAAATCTTCGAGAGAGCACCCACAACTAAATTGTCCTTGAAGCTTCTGGCGACCTGTGGGCTCCCCGCGGGTAGCCAGAACCGCCCAGCCCGAGAAAAACGAACGCCGACCGGAAGTGCCCCGCGCGGGGGGCGGAGCAACCCGAGAGAAACGAACCCGCTCACTTTCGTGTTAAAAATTGTGCAGCTTCCACTAAATCGCGCGAGGCTGGGTCACGGCAGAGCTGGTCGGCTAGAAGCAGGAGAGGTAGCAGAGGGCGAAGACGAAGAAGATCACGAATAGAACGCGTCCTGGTTCATTAAGATAATTGTTTTTCTACGCCACGCGGGAAACTATACTTGCTATACTGTACTACAAATGGCTGTGCTTTCTCTCTTTTTTTTTCTATGTTCTTTTTTTGTGTACGTTGCTTTATATCTCTTTCTTTACCCGTCTATTTCTCTCTCTCACTCTTTCTTTTTCTCGCTTTCTTCCCTTTAATTCGTGTTTCTCTATCTCTCTCTGTGCGTAGTCCGTCTGTCGCCTTCTATCTTTTTATCTGGTTCTTACGTTTGTTATTTCTTTACCTATATTTCTGTGTAGTCTGTCTGTCACATTATCTCTTTTAACACGAAAGTGTTTTATGCCGGGGTCCACCAAGTACATCCGTCACGGATATGACGTTGTTAAAATGGACACCTACGGGTGAGAAAGAAGAAAACTAAGAAGAAGATACCCCGCTGGGAATCGAACCCACGACGTTGCGGCCGCGATGGCAAGCGCCCGACGCCCTACCCACTAAGCCATCTCGGGAGATGCTAGGCACGGCGCGAACGCGCCTTATATCTTTCACACATTCTCTTTCGCGGCGGGCGGAGCGGGGCGGTGCCGCCGTCTGTGAGAGGTGAAAAGAAGTAATGCTTCACGATCGACACTTACTAGCGCTTACTCCGAGATTGCACGCGATATCTCAGGTCATGGTTAAAGCGTCTCGATACCAGAGAGGTAGACTGGCCGCACTGGCGTCGCCGAGGCACCCTTGACGAAGTTATGTTCTTTGCCTTTGGCTTCGTGTTAGCGTGCGTCGGCTCATCGGAGTAGTGCAGATTCCACGTGCACCAACGGGATTTCTCCGCCACCGACTGCTTCACTTGCGAGAGCGCCGACTAACAAAACTGCTGCAATATGCGTTGCAGAAAGGACGCGATTTCGACGGGCGAATGTCATGCCCTGGTGGAGCGAGAGCAGCGCCTGCGAGACGGAGGCCAGCGGGACGCACGCGTTTGCGGCTCAGGCTACGAACCTCTACCTCCCGTGTTGCTGAAGCGCGGTGTGTGTTATGTATGCATGAGCACAGGCGTCTACTACCCATTACTAGAAAGCGCACACCGTGCCGTTTCTCTCCTTAATTGACGACGCTTTGAAGAAGTGCATACCGGGTACCAGCGTTGATTATGAGCTTGTTGATATCATCCTTACGCGGGATTCACGATTCGCTGTGTCCAAATATATGTTCGCACCGTCAGCTACCACAACGGTTTAATCGTGATCATGGGCGTTAGTCATCGCGATAGAGACATGCTGTCAACATGGCTGCATCCTCGTCAAACGGTGCTATAGCTGCAAAATATGAATAGACATTGTACAAGCTCTCATATATCACTACACAATAAGCACTACTTCTGTGAAGACACGTTTCACTTTCGTGTTATACCGATTCCTATGACGGAGGGATCAGCCATGTTTTTGTCTGTTTATCTGTTTCTTTCTCACTCTTTATCTCTCTGTCTATTTTTTTCTGCCTTTCTGTCTTTTACTCTTTTTGCTTCTCTCTTTTTTTTTCTATTTCGTTATATGTCTTCATTTCTCTCTCTCTCTCTCTGTAGTCAGTCTCTCGCCTTCTATCGCTTTCTCTGTTTCTTCCCTGTCTTTCTATATATTTCTCTGTTCCTATCTCTTTCTGTCTCCATCTCCATCTCTGTCTGTACTCGTTCTCCCAACCTCCTTTCCCTCCCTCTAACCCTCACATATCTCCTCACCCTCACAGTTCCCTTTCCCACCACCTTGCTGTGCATACTATACAGGGCTATGCTCTGCTCTGCCACCGTGCCTGGATATCCGAGTGGTTAGGGTGCTCGCATTCGGGTCTGGGTACGCGAGTTCGAATCTCGCCTCGGCAAAATTTTTTTCGCCGAGAAATTCTCCTTCTCTTTTTCTCTTTCTTTCTTCCTTTCTTTCTTTCTTTCTTTCTTTCTCTTCCTTTATCTCTCTTTCTATTCGTTCACTCACCCATCAAGTTATTGCATCGCTGTCCTGACAAATCGGCGCACGTCTTGTGGTAGCGAAGCAGAAAAGGAAGAAGAGGAAAGTGATGAAGTGGAGGACAAAGATGGCGCCTGCCGGCTCATGATAATGGTCATTTTCTATCTGCAACACACGGCCAACCTCGACCTTAACAGCTCTCCGGTGAAATATTTCTAGACGAACCCCTCCGAAGGATGGGCTTAAATTTATCAATTACGGTGGTTCTTTCTTTTAGTGCTACCGTACTGGGTTTTGGCCACAGGAACGTTTGTAATGCCGTATGTGATTTCCTACGTGAGACAAAACGAATTGAATATTAAGGTTGCCTAACTACACCCTATTTTTCAACCATATTGGTTTATTATTATTTTTTCCCTACCAATGAGTTATTTCGGGAATTCTGTTTTCAAAAATATATAGAATACAAACAACTTCATTTCTAAAACAAGGTACCGCGCGTTTCATGGCCGATCCCCGCGGTGGGTTGCGCCACAGTACGAAGGAACAACCAACAAACCAACCAATCATTGCCATGGATGCTCGGTTTTGCGTCTCTTTTCCTTGGCGGCTTTAGACGCCGAAGCACGGTTTTCCCACAGAGCACGCGTGCAGGAATCAAAAAGCACTAGGCGCACGCATAAACAAAAACGTAACAACTGATGGACGTTTCGCGTGCGAAGGCTTAAACCCAATGAATAATCTAAAATACATTAAAAACAGAGATCTGCGAGTGTACATACATAACGATGCATTAAATAAAACTTTTGAGATAGTCAATCTCTGCGTCAGACAGAACAATGGAAGGCCCGCTGACGCACTTGCCCCCTGCTTTATGGATGAAGAAAGCTTGCTTGCTTGCTTGCTTCCTTCCTTGCTTGCTTGCTTGCTTGCTTGCTTGCTTGCTTGCTTGCTTGTTCCTTGTGTTGGCTCTTACCCACTACATGGGATCGGCCATGAAACCGGCGGTTAATAAGATATTCAAAAAGATTTTTTTAGCTAAAGAATGAGGCATAAGTCAATTGCCGAAAGAATAAACGAAAACTTAAGAATGACTTGTCGATATGGAATAATGGATATGGATATATGAGAAACAATGAACGAATGAAAGGAATTCTGGAGTACCAAATTTTGTTCAGGAATAAGTTAACAAGGAATTCTTCGTGTCTCACCAAGAAATTCGCATAGGGCTGAGCAGACGTTCCTGTTGCTGAAGCCAACAGAAGCCGCCCCAAGGGACATAATATTTTGAGAATTCCGACAAATTCTTAAGTTTCTGAATAGCATTTCGATATGCTTTTGCCTATGCCTAATGAATCGACGGCAGGTAAGCAAGAATTGATCAATATTTTCAGATTCCTGACAAAAATAGCCCACAGGCACCATGGCATAGGCCCATGGCACCAGACCAGACCTGTATAAATAAAAATTAAGTGGGAAAGCGTCCACAATTTCGCGCTCACTTTTACCTTTCTCTTTTAAGAAACTGTGCGTGTTGAAAATGGTGCTTTGGAAAGGGCTCCTAAATATGGCTACATGCCTCATGTACGGCAGCAAGGTTTTCTGGCCACGGTCCGGTAGGTCGCCGAGCATTGTGGTGAGCAAGAGAAAGAAAGCGTTTTATCAGAAAGTGTGAAGCACCCCTTGGGCTTGTTGAAAAAACACATCCTGCGGAAAGCTGACACGGCTATGAACTGCTCTGCCAAATATTACAGTCGTGCGCGCCGCGTAAAGGCCACAAGCGGCGCGAGAAGTTGCCGTTTTCTCAGGCGCCCTCTTTTCAAACAGAGGCTGGTTCTCACTCTCGTCGGTGGGCGGGGCGTCTGCCCGTTGTCGTCGCGGATCTGCCGGTTTACGTCGCAGGAGACATAGCATGCTTATTGGCCGATAGCCGACGTAAATCGAGAGCGGCGTTAGGATCAGATGCGCTTCTTGCCACGGGGTGCCGCCACTTGCCGGCGCTGCACTCCTCAGTAATTTTGCGGCAATCGATTCGGGAGGCAGTAAACTCCGATACTGAGGTCATTAGATCATTACTTGGAAAAGTGGTTCATGACCCCTTTAAAACAAGGCAACGACGCACAAAGCTCAATGAAACGGCCCTGAATCTTGGTCGGACTTCCAAGTCGTTTTCCTCGACTAGGATTCCCTAGTCGTTTTCTCCCCTAAAACGGGTTGACAACGGTGCTCTACGTCATTGTCAACCCGTTGTTTAAAAGAAAACGACTAGGAAAACCCAGCCCCTAACGAAACGCGGTACCGTGACGGTGACGCGACGGAGCGTTTGACGGCTGTGTGAATGATGCCTGAGAGTTCGGCATGCCGTCGCGGGCAACATCGTAGTCGAGTGCGCCGAGACGTCGAAGTACCGTGTATGGTCCGAGGTATCTGACTCATTTTGCGCGTGAGGTCAATTATTGTAACCACTCAAGATACCGCCACGCGCAAAGAGTGGTTTGACCGCGTTGCAGGTCCACACGTGTAATGCCTTTCTTGCCCCGTCGTACAGCAGTTCACCACTTACATCAAATGTACCAACAAGCACGTCACACTTATCGATACTTTTCCTGAAGGTGCTCTTGAACTGTCGTTGCTTATAGGCTCTCCGACGATGCACTTTTCTTAATGTTTACGAGGTATACAGGGTTGCCTCGCGTGGTATACACTATGAGTGCATCTTTGATTGGAATAACGCAACGGGCAGTCGAAGTCACCGAGTTCTGGAAAATAGAGCTGCGGCGAAGCCTTGGTACTGTGTAATAAGTTGCGCTCTCCAGCGGCTTCTAGTGGGTCGTCCTCTTCGGCTCCTTCCTGAAAGAACGCCGCTCGCGCTCAGAGTCCGTGCTTTTGCCTTGACTGTCGCCATTGCGTATTGCCGCTGAGTGTCGTCAAATAAACACTTAACAGAGCGAATGAAGTCACGAGCTTTTTGTCCCATCCTTCGCTCTCAACTTGTGCAGCGAAAACGTCAAGAAACGACGCAGGCAACTTTAGGTTCTAATAAATAATACATATTTTATTCATACTCCGACAATCTCACGCATACATTCACGCTCGCGTAGTGCAGGACGAAGCAATATCTCCCTAGGGAAATTCTCAGGGCGGTAATGTTCATGGGCATTTCTATACTAACTTGTGAGAGACGCCACGCGGTAATATATCCGAAGACCTCTCAACCTTCCATTTGCAAAACAAGTGTGAGCATTGCACCTCCATGATTTAACATGTACGCATGATTCACTGTTGAGTTCTATAAGAGCGCAGGAATACATACAAATGCATTTTTCCGAGTGCGCTTCGGAGCTGGGGCTAACACTAGCTGGGAAAAAAGCGCGAAAAACAGGAAGTAGGAAGAGAGAGGGAATACCCTCCAGTGCTTTCCCCTTTCTTGTTTTTCGGTCTGCTTCCCCAGCAGCTATGAACTTACTATCCCAAATACGTACACTTCTGTGGCTTAATCTAAGGTCGACCAATCGCACCAGAGTCTGGCTGCATAACCTGCCCACACGCTTCAGAATGTATTGTTCCCAGCGTAGGTGGTACTTTCTCTGACGTAATTTCAGCTACCTAAAAATGGCGTACACTAAAACATCGACAGTGTGCGGCCGTGATAGTTCCCACACTGTGTTTCTAAATAGAAGCTGCCACAGATGTCGGGATTGCAAAGCTGATGGGAAGGAAATTGAAGATAACCACGAAGAAGCAGGGTGAATAATTTTATCGCAAATTGTCTTTCAGACATATAGACCTGTGCACCGTTTCCGAGCATTTGCGGTGCTGGTGCACGCATGCCTGTCCGAAGCATTTCAAAGAATCAGCATAGTTTTCTAAAAACTCTGTAGCCAGATTTTTTTTTAAAGATTGCCTTAATAATTTACTAACATAACGCAATCGTGTTATCTAACATGAGGCAGTGTTAACGATCGCATGTGGTGAGGGTGTGTCATGCACCTTCTGCAATGTCGAGCGCTTAAGAAAAATTGCTCTAGAAACTGGCATCAATCATATAAGGCTGAAAAGTGAGAAGCCCAGCGAAGAAAAAGTATAACCAACAAGGTCTAACAAATGAGTATATTTATTATCTTCGTTCACTAAAAAATCAATTATTCTACTGCCGGCTCGTCGTACTCTTGCTCGCGTAAGTTTTATTTTTCGCTGTTCCTTTAGCGATTCCGTTCATGTTTTATTAAATTCCACTGTCAAGTCTGTTGTTATAAAGAGTACTTCGATCTGATGCTCTTAAAATAACAGCGCGAAAGACGACGGACGAGCACACAGAGACAAACGACCGTCGTCTTTTGCGCTGTTATTTGACGATCCTGAACAACCAACTAGCCCGATTTACCGCCATTTTGATTTGCCCTTGCTCGCTTAACCTTTGATCTTTGTTATTGCCAGTATCGTGCATTTACTCGAACACGTGAATAAAAATTAAATATCTGAAAGAATGGAATCGTTAAGCAGTGCAGCTTCTCGTTTTCCTAATGGCACAATCTGCGGCGCCCATATACTCGGACGCGGACAGTTTCGTCAGATTTTCAACGCAGCAGGGCGCATTGGTGCATACAAGTTCGAGCACTCCTGACATGGTGTTATATCATAGTGCCGGAACAGCTGTCACCCGTGGACATGCCCAGGATTCATCACCTGAATCTGGGTACGCTGAGGACTCATTCACACCGACGCGGTCGTGCGAATGGTCGCTCCAGTTGCAAATGGTCGCTTGAGTGAAATGTGGCTGTTTCAGCTCGATCCCTCACTGTTTGGTAGTGAACCAATAATACGCTCGCGAACAGCACATCTGCTTGTTTTCCGGTGTCATGGCGGAGCCGGCAGGCGTGAACGGCATCACGATCGCAAGGCACTTCGTTACAGCGGCGAGTAGGTCGCGCTAGCCTGTGTGAACTTTTGTCGCTTCTTCAAGTAGGCTATCTGAGGCAAGACAGAAAAGGTTGTGCGACCCCGTCAACTCACTGGTGACAGTGAGCATTACATTAATCCACAAGAGTGAACACTACGCCCCAGCTTAAATATCTACAATTACCAATACATGCCCTATCTCCTCTATGGCAGGCCGTCGTGGCCGAGCAACACGTGTTCTTTGATTAGTCGATACCTACTAATTTAAAAACCATAAAACGATGCTTACTTAGGGCAATAAAATAAGCCTGGCGGGATGGCGTTTTTAATCTAGGAGACGTGCGTTCGATGGCAGGTGACGGTGGCCGCACTTCGACGGGCCAAATGCAAAACCACCAGTGTACTTAGGTCTCGACGCACGTGAAGAGTTAGTGGCCCAGGTGACCAACATTAATTAGTCCTCCTCCAATCAGTCGTGCCTAAAATCATATCGTCGCTTCAGCGCGCGAAGCCCAAGAAGTTTCTATCTGCGATACGGCGGGAGCAGCAAGCTCTCTCTTCCAGCTGTATGACGTAATGGCAGTGTTGCGAAATAACACTACCCCGCTGAAAGCTTACTTAATCCTATTCTGTGTGGTCCATAAATAAACGTTACGCACTGGAAGCTCTTCCACAGTATCTAAATGACGAAGCATGGCAAGCACTGTTCTACTCGTCGCGAAGATCGGCTGTGACGCCTCCCAGTCCGGTGTCGCCGATGACGAAATCCTTCTTTTCAGACCACCCGGCCGCTGTGAAATGGTGCACTCGTCCCAGTCAAGCGGCGCCCGTGCATGCGGTGAGCGTGAGCACGGAAGGCCTCTGACGGAGCACTGTGCCGCCGACGGGGCAGAACAGCTTCGAGCCTTCGATCTGTTCCCTGCGAGATTCACAAGAATTGATGAAGAATCTGCTGGAGCCGCTTTAACAACTTCTACTTCTTTCACCAACTCAGTGCTAACAACGACAAGTACCTCGGTTATTTCGGCGATACCCCCTTCAGGTGCGAATTATGATGGACTGCCTGAAAATGCGTCAAACTCGCGTAAGATTAATTCCAAAGCACTCAATATTAGATCCCAAGAAATAAAATGACATAATCAGTTCCTTCCTCAAGCGAATTGGAGACCTTGCCATCCTATGGTCACTGCATCGTATCCTGCAAACCACTTCCACATCCTGCACGATGACAGGGTGAGCGCACAGTATGAAGTCTATTTCATTCTTACTCTCGCCATTAGGGCTCCTCCACGTCCACTTGCGGTACGCCCGTTTTCGGTAGAAGGTATTCAAGGTCCGTATATTATTGCGTTTTGCGAACTCTACGGATAACTCCCCTCTGGCATTTCTAGAACCGATGCCATATTCCCCCACTGTCTGGTCTCCATGCTGCTTCTTGCCTACCTGGGCATCGAAGTGGGCCATCTGTACAGCATACTGTGTTCTTAACTTACTAATTGCCGATTCCACGTCCTCATAGAAGCTTTCAACTAAATAGTCATCATGGCTGGATGTAGGTGCGTAGGCCTGTACCACCTTCATCTTGTACCATTTTTAAGTTTAATTATAACACTTGCCACGCTCTCACTAATGGTATAGTATTCCTCTATGTTACCAGCTATATTTCTTATGGATAAGGAACTCAGATAAATTGACTGCGATAATTGATGATTGCGAAATCCAGATAAATTATCTTCTGTAATTTTCTGCACAAGATGTGTTAATTTGGGCCTCTTACTACGTATACGTAGCTTGCAACACAGAAACATAGGTCGCTGATATGATAGGCGAAAACACCAACTTTGACATTTGCATAATTTATATTTGTGAAAAATATATCGATTAAAAATGAGGAATTCTGAGTTATCCTAGTGGGTAGAATAATTACATTAACTAGGCCATTCATCATGAGTAAAAGATCAAGCTTTTCCTTCAAAAAGTCATTCATCATATTAATATTATGGTGACCATCAAACGCAAAATCAAAACGATTTTCGTTAATAAACTCTGCAATTGATTCAAGACTGCTGGAAAAAAGGAGATACAGCACCACTGGGAGGACCGTAGCAGACAGTTATTACTATGTTGTCTACTTTAATCGACAGCATTTCACAGTAATGTGTGTTGATTGAAAGTTCGGGTAATAACTCACAAGTAAATGCTTCCTTAATCAAGATGCATACACCGCCACCACGTGCATAGGAACGATTTAAATAAAAAGTATTGTAAGATGGAAGGCAGAAAACATCTAGATCGTCCGTACACTATATTTCTGTTAATGATATTGCATAAAATGAAAATCAGAGTTGTTCAAGGAAAAAAACACAGATCGGGTTTGTTGTTTGTAACGGAACGAATAATAAGGCTAAAGCATTTAAATGATTTTAGGAACGCTTTCCCGATGCATTGCTTACATAATTGGGGTGATACATAGGTATCAACGTTTGCACCTGCCATAGCTTTAGCAAACCACACGACTCTTAGCCGAGTTTATCTAAATCATCCCCGGTGGAAATCACCGCCTCCTGTTCACCGTCCGCTTTGCGAACGAGTACCCGACCGTTGTTGTGCCACACATACTTGTATTTTGGAATGGAAGGATCCCTTCCTAGTACCCAGGCGTCACACAAGGTATGGAAATAGAATACGTCACTGCAATACGTTCCTCTTTATTTTATTAAGTTGCCCCCAAGTGTACAGCGCACTCGGACAAAACATAAGTTAAAAAAAGCTCTCAGACGATTTATTTATTTATTATCTTAAGACTTAAAAGTTGGTTGTTCTCTCTCCTTTGCTGTTTGTTTTTATATGCAAATGCATGACTTCAGACTACTGGTGTTTTCCGCTACTGCCAGGCACTGTGCAAGCCCTATGTGGCTTTGGTAGGCCTAATATATGTACTATTTTTTTTCGAAAGGAGAAGTAAAGATTATTATTATTATTATTATTATTATTATTATTATTATTATTATTATTATTATTATTATTATTATTATTATTATTATTATTATTATTATTATTATTATTTTGCCCTTTTGGTCCAGTTTTTTGTTTCAAGTAGCAGAGCACGTTCTCGTTTCGTCACATTTTTCTTTACAAAGACAACATCATCCATATCACGCCGTGTCTTCCGGCTCAACGACCAACGGTCTCTATCGGTCTGCTTGGCAAAGCGCCAGATATGGGCAGCACGATCGCGCGCCGCGATCGTGCATATTTTTACTCATTTACGTTTTGGCCGTGCCACGGCCGAAACGTAAATGAGTAAAAATAGGCAATTTTCGTTAGTGTACTCGTTCATTTCCTCGACTACATATATATAGGCATCAAACAAAGCACGAAAGAGCGATTTGCTGAGCCCATAGGCCACCCATTCCGCCAATTCATACACTGCGGACTCAGAAAAGAACAACGCAGCTGGCACTACTACGAGGAAAAGACGCGCCTTGGTCGCCTCGCAGAACAGAAGGACGCTCATATAACATCAGGCTTGACCGACGGCGTGCCTGAAGAGATCGAAAGGCGTCTCACTGGATTGACGCTTTATACCCTAGCCAAGTGGCATGCTGCTTCATTCCAAGCGGAAGTCTCCGTCCAAAGTCATGCTTCCCAACGCTCGTCGAAGCAGCAACCTGTGCAACGGGAGCCTCATCGACGATGGAAGCCTGCAGCAGGGGCGTAGCCAAGGGGGGGGGGTTCAACCCCCCCCCCCCCAAATTTTTCAGTTTTGCTTCCGTATATATACACGCGCACATACAAACGCACGCACGCGCATACATAAAGTATGGTTGAACCCCCCCCCCCGAAAAAAATTTCTGGCTACGCCCCTGGCCTGCAGGACCGATGCGCACCCCTCGTAGTGAGTGCCGACAGTGTGCATATGCTGGTTTGCCAAATGAGCTTCACTGGCACAATGAGTGCCCACATCGTGAAAGGATCTCTGCTCTTGCTGACGACCAGGGAAACGAAGAGGGCGACCCATAGCTGCACTAATACGTTTTGGTGCACGTGTGAACGAACACTTGGTGAACGCAACTCTGGATACAGGGGCCACTGTATCCAGAGTTGTATCAGTGACGTTGTGTTCAGTGACGTATCAGTGACGTTGTGTTGACCTATATCAGTGACGTTGTGTTCAGAGAACTCAAGCTGCAATTGCTCAAAGATCCATGCATCAGTGTCCAACAAGTCACCTCAACAACAAAAGCTTTGAGCCGCGTACACATACAATTGAAAATAGGGAAGATAAAGCAGGCAGTTCAAGCACACGTTCTCCAAGGAATGAAGACTGAATTCTTGCTAGGCCTGGACAACGCCTCCTTTTTCAACCATTCACTGAATTCTAACACCATGACTTTGCTTCAAGACAACGAAGTTCTGCACACCCCCTTCGGAAATCGAAAGTACGTCTTCGGTGAGGATACATCCCCTCTTGAGTGCTTTGGTGTCACGCACCTTCCGACGTCGCAACAAGTTGCTTTGAGAGATGTGCCTCACAGTTACGAGGACATTTTCTCAAAGTTTCAGATGGACTTCGGATGTACTGCGGATGAACGACATCGCATCGCCTTCAGCAACAACGTCCCGATTCACAGACCACCGTATCGATGCTCCCAGCAGACAAAGAGGAAATTGTCAGGCAAGTGGACTTACTTCTGAAGCAAGGTGTAGTGCGTCTCTCTTTTTCAGCATACGCAGCTCCTGTTAGTCTTGCAGGGAAGAAAGGCGACGGGCGTACTCGCTTATGCATTGATTGCCGAAAGCTTATTGCTCTCACTGTGCCTGACTACCAACCTATCCACCGCATCGTTGATGTGCTGGACTACCTGGGAAAATGGAAATATTTTTCAGCATTATATATTACATCAGCCTACTGGCATGTCAAAATGAACCCAGACGACAGCCCAAAAACAGCTTTCGTCACGCCGAACGGCAATTATGAATGGCTTCTTATGCTTTTCCGTTTGAGGAAAGCTCCTGCTTCATTCTAAGGAGCTGTCAAATCAGTCATAAGAAAACATAACTTGAAAAACGTCGTTAATTACTTTGATAATATCGTAGCCTTCTCCGACACATTTCATGAGCACCTAAATCACCTCCAAGCTCTACCGCAAGCTCTAAAAAAGGAGAATATCAAACAAAAGCTAAAGAAATGTCACTTTGCCCAAGATTCTATTGAATATATGGGTCACAGGGTGTCTCACAGTACAGTATCGCCTAAACGGAGCAATATAGAAGCGGTATTGCGATTCCCAAGACCAAGAACTGCGAAAGAGCTGCAGCGTTTTCTCGGCACCACCAACGTTTGCCGCCAGTTTATACCACATTTCAGTGATGTAGTTTTCCCACTTGCAAAATTGTTGAAGAAGGACACACCGTGGGAATGGGACGCTTCTTGCAAACAAGCTTTTGAGGAAATGAAAAATCGTATGACCGAAGAGCCAGTTTTAACAATATTTTCTTGCGAGAAACCATGCGTACTTTATTGCGACGCATCTCACGTCGGCATCGGCGCAGTCCTGAAGCATGTGATGATGATGGTAAAGAACACCCTGTCGCTTATCACTCGCGCAAGCTACTAACGCACGAATTAAATTCTGCCATAAGAGAGCTTGAATGCCTAGCTATAGTGTTGAGAAGTGGCATTGCTATCTCCATGGAAGACCATTGTTGTCATCGATCACGCTGCCCTACAGTGACCGAAAAACATCGAAAATCCCCAGGACCGTCTGTTTCGATGGTCTCTGAAGCTGTCTATGTATCACGCCAACATCGACACCAAAAAGGCAGCGCGAAAACATCGAGGCAGATGCATTTTCTCGGAGTCTTGTAGTTCATCTCCTTTCGTTACCAGAACTCCGAGGTTACCAGGATGATCACCCTCGCTGCAAGTACACTACTGAAAACGGGGTCACTGTTGTGACACGTAAAGGAATTCGCAAAGTTTACGTTCTTTAAAAGCTATGAATGAAACTTCTGCAGAAAGCACACCACCAGTTCGGACACGTAGGAGTAAAGACAACTCTGGGGTTGTTGTCACTTCACTATTATTGGTCCGAAATCATCACAGACGTTTCATCCTACGTCCGACACTACGACATATGCCACCGATGCAATAAACCTAAAACCAAGAGATTCGGATCGCTCGAGTCGCTACCACACGCAGAACAGCCCTTCGATCTTTTGGCGATGGAAACTATAGGTTGTTTGTCGGGATACGACTCCGCGAAGGAAATTGTTCACTTGGCGATAGACCAAGCTACTCGGTATGTCTGGGCGTTTCCTCACAAAAATTAAACGTGTGACGCATACATTTCGTGCCTCGCCACCATCTTCGCTGCAGGGAAGCCAAAGAACTTCCTTTCTGATCGTTGACCAGCTTTCACTGCAGGCAAGCTCAAGCAGTTCCTAAAGCGCAACAACGTCCACCAGTTATTCACGTCCTCCCATCACCCTCATTGCAATGACATGAACGAACACACGAATCAGAGCATTGTGATAAGACTAAAGTGCAAAATGAATGAACAGCCACAGAAGTCTTGGGTCAAACATCTTTCGGACGTTGTTCAAGAATATAACAGAACCCCACATGAAGTAACCAGATATCCACCATTCTACCTAACGTATACACCTTGTTACGAGACCTTTCTAGACACGACAAAGGAAGGTGTGCCAGATGCAAGGAAGAATGCAGTCAAGAACACGCTCGCCTACCATGAGAAGAACAAGATGAATTATGACAAAACATTCCTGCCACAAAATCTTCAAGTTGGTGAGCTGGTACTCTACGAAATACCTTGGCACCCAAACAAAGGAAAGCTCAGCTCTACGCAAACTACGCCGTTACTGTTGTCCCAATAATTTGACCCTCTCTTGGGGGGAGAGGGAAGCGTGTGACGGTTCACGGATGAATGAATATATATATATATATATATATATATATATATATATATATATATATATATATATATATATATATATATATATATATATATATATATATTATTTATTTATTTATTTATTTAAAAACTGCTCACCTCTGACTAGCGTGATTCATTGGCTTTATGTGTACAAAGTTGACCAGCGACTCAAGGCTGCCGTAGTGGTCCCCCCTCGTGCTGGCCACGGTGACCTCGCGCAGCGCATCCAGCGGCTCCAAGCTCGTGGCTAGCTGTGCATAGCTGCGCACAGCCGGATGGTGCAGCTTGAAGTCGGCCAGTACTTCGCCTACATCACCCCGCCGCTGACCGCTGTGCTCCGGCGCGTCACTGCGTTAGTTTTAGTTTCAGTTGCGTGAAAAACGTGCATTTACCACTAAATACATAGCAAAAGAAGCTGCGTTGATTTAAGGAAGATGCGATAGCATGATACCATACCAAGGGCATTCACTAGATATGGAAAACATATGGCCCAATGTTTAGCAGTAGCACTTCGGAAGAACATGCCTAGTGATTAGAAACATGTCTTATCGTTCGTTGCAGTTATTAAAATATAACTCTGGTTCTAATGGACAGTTCACCGAAATTTGCTAAGTTTATTACGATGACAAGCGTAACTGTGGTAACAGTACTTGCTAATGTTGGCTAGTGCTGCCTGCCCCTGGTGGTTCAGTGGTGGCTTGTGCTTGCTAATATTGCCTAGTGATGGCTAAGTGTTGGCTAATAAGTATCGCGTGTTGTTGGCTAGTTCGTGCTAATTTTGGCTTGATAATCTTATCCAGCACTAGCCAAGTTTCGCCACTGCCCGCTATTCGCAATGCCCATAGACTGTCGCGCCGCCAAGCGGAATTCAGGAGCGTCCTCTCGAGGAGGGTTAGTAGACGACAAAATGGCAGCACTACTACGCAGTCGCTCCCTTGTTCGGCTCTGCTAGCCTCAGTGTTAACGCGTTGGCAAGAAAGGAACACTACGACTTTGCATGTTCCCTGCATTAGTGAACAAACCGGGCCCTCCGTGACACGAGAAATCTGATTCGTTCTTGCTAGACGCGAAGTTTTCGTGAAAATACGTGGCAACTCGCGCTTTCAATGCTAGCCCAGAGCGTACACATATACCATCAGCTTCGCGAGGCTTTCTGTAGCCACGTATGTTAGTTAAATGTTATCGTCTGACATATTCAGTTGAGTGTTTCTTGTAGTGCATGAGTCCCATAACACTGTACGCGGGAGATCGCGCGGGCTCGCTATGTGCTCTTGTATAACTGACCGATCTCAAGTTGGCGATACATTAAAATATGGCATCTATCCTTTGTCAGCAAAGCGCTGTTACGAATCGTGCGAGCGACGTTTCAATCATTCGAGGACGTGTCTGCTCGACGCCTTTCGTGGAGCGAACGCTTTCCATCCACGCCGTTCTTCGCCAGTGTGTTGGGTTTCATAGCCACCGCTGCGCCGCTTGTTTTTGTACGTTTGTTGATAGGTGGCAGCACACTGCAAGCGATTTGCTTGTTGACCGGTCTGAAACAAAAATGTTCTCCGCGCCCAGACGTCTCTCTAATTGTAAACATTGTGACGCGGAATGGTCGAAGTCGTTCGGCGGTGGAAATTCTTCAGATTGCTTTCAGCAGTGATGTTGAAAGAAACCATCTTGACGACGAGGATTTTTCACTGGACGTAGAAGACTGAAAGCACCGAGAGTGACAGCGACGGTGAACCACCAGCTGCTAACTCACGAGGAACGAGTTGCGCTTCAGGTCGCCACGTGCGTTAATGTTCTTTCACGCTCGTAAGTCACTTTGATTGTATTTAATGTAGAATATCCTTGAGTGAGATCAAAATAAAAGCATAGTACCTCTTGTGCATTGCATGTATCACAATTATTGTGGATATTATGGAGCGCCGTATGCCGCCAACACGCTCTAGCTCTACCAGCGAAGCGAAATGGTTAGAGCGATGGAACATGCAGTCACGGCCACAATCCACGCCTCTCGGCTAACTTCTTCGACGTTGCGAAAAGCATACGTGTGCATTCTTTTCAAAATTCGTGTATCGATCGTGCTGATCGAACCTGCAACATGCGAGTGAAGTGAATTGCACACGGCTAGAGTCTCAGCATGACTGTGACACAAGCGCTACTGAATGGGATGTTAAATGCTTGTGTTCCGTTGAAGACGTAACTCCGCGTTCCCGAGTGGGCAAGTAATGACGACGGCGTATTATGTTTGCAAACCATCACCACGTTATAAACGTGTGGTCCCGTGCAGCAGCGATGGCGCTACTCGCTGGCGGCCTACTACTGCCTCAAATCCGTCAGGCAGGCTCGGTACGTACTACCTCGGAGTGCCATTCAGCTCATACGTCAATTCTAATTCATGCAGTTTTGTGTCGCACGCACAGGATTTCTCGAAGCATCGTTATGCACGGTAACGGAGCTGAAATATAACCTTTCACACCGCAGCAAATAATTAGGTGGCGAGTACTTAGAACTTTCCGTGGTTTGGGAAAGTATTTTAGTCTCATAGCCGTTTCAGCGCAGCTCATGACTTCATCCGGTGAAAGTGGCACGGGCCGCACGTTTGCACGTCCTATCTGTTCCTATGCTAACAAACGGTTTGACCCTCCTCCTGGCGCCATCTTGAAAAGCACGGCGCGCCACCTATAGTTCGTGGGCATTGCGAATACTGTTCCTCAGTGCTTCCTGGTGTTGGCGAAGTGCTCGCCAACACCATGGATGCCGCCGCTGCTACATAATAGCAAGTACTGGCTCGAGTTGACTTGCACTGGTTAATGTTGGCTAACTGTCAGCCAGGGGGTGCTAATATTCGCTAGCGGTGGCTGATGCTGCGTAATGTTCGCAAGAACTGGATAATACCAGTTAGTGCTAGCTAGTTCCAGTAATGCTAGCTCTAACTGGCTAATGTTGGTTAACTGTCTATTCCAGTCACCTAATATTGACTGCAGCCGCATACTCCCAACAGCACTTGCAACAATGAAATAAACGTCGACAGTGCGGGATTTTTTGTAGCGTTGCTCAACTCAGCAGGAATACACCATCGAACGTTCCTTACGATATGCAAGTCAGATCGCTGCGCCGTGCATTTATCCTCCATAAACCCGAACATTCTGCGCTTGAAAGTGAGTGCCTATGTTACGTCCGAGCATCATCATCAGCCTGATTAGGCTCACTGCAGCAAATACCTCCCCCATTTTCTCGAATTAACCCGGTCCTGTGCTCGCTGCAGCCAAGTTATCCCCATGAGCTTCTTACTCTCATCTACCCACCTAACGACCTGCCTCGCTCTGGAGCGCTTTCCTTCTTCTGGAATCCAGTCTGTTGCTCTTAATGACCAGCGGCTATCATGCCTTCTCGCTACATGCCCTGCCTATGCCTATTTCTCCTTGATTTCGACTAATATGTCCTTAACACGCATATGTTCCCCAACCCTACCTCCTTTCTCCTTGGCACTTAAGATTGCACCTATGATTTTTCATTCCATGGCTCTCTCTCAATTTAAGTTGAACCCTTTTCGTAAGCCTCCATGTTTCTTCGCCATAGGTAGGTACTACTGACCTACGGCTGCTATATACTTTTCTCTTGAGTGATAATGGCAACTCCGAATGCCTGCCATACGCGTTCCACGCCATTATTACTCTTCTCGTTACTTGAGCCTCATGGTTCGGATCTGTGGTCACTACCTTTAATCAGACGTATTGGTTGGTTCGTTAGGGGAATAGCTCAACCCACTATGGGGGATCTACGTATTCCTTTACCACATCTAGTGCCTCGCTACACATCCCAAAGCGTCGTTCTCTTCTGATACCGTTGAACATTACTTTAGGTTTCTGCATATTAATTTTCAGCCTTGCCGTTCTGCTTTCCTTGTCCGATTCAGTTATCATGCTTTGCATTTCGTACCCTGAGTTACTCATCAATGCACTGTCATCGGAGTATAACGTAGGGTTTATATACATCGTAGCATAAGCTACCCTTGGGCACCACAGCGTGGCCGACTTGTCTGGCGAACCCATGTCATGTACACGACTACTTAATATACGCAGACTTCAATCGCATCGTGACGCTTTGCTCAAGGCTAAACCATGCGGCATAGACAGCTCCTCTCTGACTGCTTCGGGTAACAACGATTCCCAAAGTGCATAGTATCTGCCAGGATTTATAAAGCGAAGCATTTCTTAGCGAACCAAAAGCATTTTGGTCGTTTCTATCTATCTATCTATCTATCTATCTATCTATCTATCTATCTATCTATCTATCTATCTATCTATCTATCTATCTATCTATCTATCTATCTATCTATCTATCTATCTATCTATCTATCTATCTATCTATCTATCTATCTATCTAATCTATCTATCTATCTATAGTTACGCCTGGGCGTTCTCGTGGTCGTCGCCCTAACTTGGCATGCTAGTATTACAAATAACACTCACACAAGCAAGTCTACAAAGAATATATGTGAATATGTATCATCTGGCAGTACCAACTCTATGTTTCTTTACCCGTGCACTGTAGTTGAAATCACTAATTTAATCAAGTCTCTGAAAACAGACTGTGCAGCCGGATTAGATAAAATTGAAGCGAGACCTGATCATTCATGTTTGCTGATATATTTATTATGTGTCCCGCATTATCATATATGCATTAGCACGCTGGTTACAGAGACTTTTCCTGGTAATATGAAAATAGCCAGACTAGTAGTTCTGCATACCCAAGCACGACGTCTGAATCCCCCCCCCCCCCCCGCTCCCATTGTCACTTGCTTCTTAAAGACCAATATGGCAGTTTTGACCTAAAATGGGGTTAGATAGGAAGACAGAAAGATTGCTTTCATTTTGCAGTGTCCGCCATCTTCGCACTTAGCCAGATTACGTCGTCACTTTCTTTGCGCAGATCCAAAAAAGGGGGAAGAAAGACTGTTTGTGGGAATACTGAGTCAGGGAAGGACCTTCATCAAAGGAAAACAAAAACCCGTGTCCGGCATGCTCGCAGACGTTGAGGCTTTTGAGGTGAAACTAGACCTTTTCCCACACCAGGCTAGTGAGTCTAATCTCTGTCACGTCGCTTGTTGCAAAAGCTTTGTGGGAGATACGAGCACACACCGCTTCCCACATAAAAACTCCCTCAAATATTGCGGGGTTTAAAGAGGGAGCTCGAAGTTAGGTTCTCTGATTTTCAAGAACATTCGAGTAGCACCCGATTGTTTTAGACAAGTTTCTTTTCAGGTGGGAATATGTACCAGTTGGAACTGGCTCTATGTAGACAGACGATGAGCTCAAAGACGCATTTTATGTGAAATACACTCTGTAGTTTCACGCTGGCCTTACAGAATCAAAGTTTTCGAGTTTGAAGAAACAAGCAGCGGCCATCGTAATAGTGTTCGGCAGTACATGCGTCTGCGAACAGACTTTCTCGAGAATGAAGTTCGTGAAATCAAACTTGCGTTCCCGACTAACCGACGAACTTCTGCGTCTGTCAGTGAGCAACCTAATGTAGATATTTGCTAGTTGGGCAAGTACGTTTAGCACCTAAAAACGTACTGAAAGAGTTTTTTTTGTTTTTTTTTGTTTGTAACACGTTTGTAAATTGCAAACTTGTGCCATGCGTGCTGAAAATAAGCATGCTTTCTATTCCAGTTTGGTACACTACTGCCAATTCGCAGAAGTCTTCCTCTTTGCCTGCAAAACACCCCCCCCCCCCACCGCTTTGCCATGTGGCCCCCGCCATCTCGGTTTCACGCAACTCAGCCCTAATCCTCAAAAAGTTGCCGACCGCGGCTGTAAGGCATCACATACTGTTTGAAAAGCTTCCTTTATATGGAATTAGAGGTGCTACTTTAAATCTTAATAATAGGTATTTTTCAGGTAGATTTCAATTCGTAAGCCATAACAGCGCTTGCTCAAAGTTGCAGGAAGAAAAGTGCGGTGTACCCCAGGAGTCCGTTTTGGGTCCCCTATTTTTTTATCATTTATATTAACTATATTGTAAATATACAGCTCACACCTAAAATGCTCCTCTACACCGATGATACCAGTTTATTCTTCTGTGATCATAATTTAGCTGACTTAGAAACAGCGTCAAATGACTGGTTACATGAGTTGCTGATTTGGTTGTCACTCAACCAAATTTAGTTAAATATTTCTAAAACTAAATACATTGTTTTAACGCGATCGCTATAAAGAGCTCGCTTTGCATAAATTTTGTTGTCGGCGTCGCCGTCGTTGGCTGCGAGCAAAAGGTCGGCGTTGTCCGTTAGCGAAAATTCGAAATAGATGCAAATAAATAAATAACAAGAAATCTTCGGTCCGACTGAGAATCTAACACAGGCCTTCTGTATGGTAAGCAGGTCTTCTACCACGGATCCACGCCAGTGCTAGAAACTGCTTCGTGAAAAAACGCCTATAAGAACGTCTTGAAAGCTGAAAAGACTGCAGAAGCACACGTTGTTGGGCTAGTCGGTTCATGTTCTTTCAGAAGCCACGGATGTGGCTATTTCGCGCTCCCCTTAACCCTCCCCTTGTGATTTCTTTGCGCGAAATAGCCACATCCGTGGCTTTTGAAAGAAATGAAAAGACTGCGTCGAAGAAAGCATGACTCCGAGGAAATAGCACGTGTACGAAGGCAACTTAAGAAAGACCTGACAGAATCTAAGTGCGCTTTCTATAGTCACCTGTTGAGTACATTTATTAAACATTTCGCCCAGCAAGTGTTGGCTTTATATGTCTGGTAGGCGCGATAAAATTGAGGAGCTGAAACGCGGAAATGAAATTGTGACGCAGAATGGGTTGATATTGCACAGAGTCTTCATACTTTTCTTCAGTCAGTTTTTGCAAGACGCGGATGCGACACTGAAACCGAGGGCGTAATATTGCCACGTACGTTTCTGATCACTTTTGCTGCATTCGCCCACAAAGGCTGTCGGCAACGCTCAGCGCAAACCGCGCCTCATTCTTCGAGAAGCTTCACGATTGTTGTAGATGATTTTGTTAAGATAGCGCGCAAGACGCGAACGCTCGAGCTCATTCTAGAGATTGCGCAACCACCAGCGATATCGCTGGAAAGTTCGATAGCGCCTGTATATAAGCCGACGCGCTTGACCGCTTGTCAGTTGATCGACGGACGACGCCCTGTTCGCCGCTACCATTATACAGCGCGTATTGCTGTAGTGCTAGTTCTGATTTTCCGGCCACAAGTTCGGCCAAATAAACAGTTTCATCCTGCAAACGCCGACTGCTGTCTTCGTCGACGTCACGACCACGTGACATCTGGTGGAGGTACTGCTTCTTCAATGATCCGGACGCCCCCGCGAAGCGCTGACCCAAGCCCAAGCCGCGAAGAGGACGGCAGCAAAGAAAACCCGGATCGTTGAACAAGCCGCAGGCAGAAGGGACTGCAGCCAGAGCACGGGCTCCTTCCCGAACAAACCAGGCAGCCCCAGGTCACAACACCCAACGCAGCGACAATGACCGACCCCGTGCAGCCTGCGCCGATCCTGCTCCGGCAGCCCAAGGAGCCGCCAACCTTCCGCGGG
Organism: Rhipicephalus sanguineus; assembly: GCF_013339695.2. Classification (NCBI taxonomy): domain Eukaryota; kingdom Metazoa; phylum Arthropoda; class Arachnida; order Ixodida; family Ixodidae; genus Rhipicephalus; species Rhipicephalus sanguineus. Next base: position 152,898,476 of record NC_051184.2, on the reverse strand, counting down.
TCGTCATTCAAAGACCCGGACACCTGGCTCGAGACTTTCGAAAGGGTCTCAACATTCAACAACTGGGACTCCGAGGACAAGCTGCGTCACGTTTACTTTTACCTTGAAGACGCAGCAAGGACCTGGTTCGAGAATTGGGAGTCCACTCTTCAAACTTGGGACGCCTTTCGAAGCGCTTTCCTGCAGACGTTTGCAAGCGTCGTTCGAAAGGAAAGGGCCGCAACCTTGCTGGAGACACGGGTTCAGCTCCCGAACGAAAGCGTGACCATCTTCGCGGAAGAAATGACCCGGCTGTTCCGCCACGCTGACCCCAATATGCCTGAAGAGAAGAAGGTTCGTTTCCTCATGCGAGGAGTCAAGGAACAGCTCTTCGCTGGACTTATGAGGAATCCACCGAATACCGTCCAGGAATTCGTCTCAGAAGCCACGACTATCGAGAAGACGCTCGAAATGCGCACCCGCCAATATAATCGCCGATCAATCCAAGACAGCCCCGCTGTTCATGCGCTCGGCTCCGACGACCTGCGCGAAACAATCCGAGCGATCGTGCGAGAGGAACTGCGCAAGCTGTTGCCCTCACCCCAGCCTCAAGTGGACTCCATCGAAGACGTCGTTCGAGAAGAAATCCAGCAATCGCTGGGCACCCTTGAACCGCCACAGCCTCAGCCGCAAGCCTTGAGCTACGCCGCTGCCGCCCGACGCTACGCTCCCCCGCCGCGCCCGCGTCAAGACACCGCATCGACGCAGTTCCGTCGCCAGACACCGCCGCAATCATCGACGCCCTACCGCCCACCTGGCGGCCAGCACTACACCCCGAGGAAGACCGACGTTTGGCGCGCCCCTGACAACCGCCCGCTCTGCTACCACTGCGGGGAGGCCGGCCACACGTACCGCCGCTGACAGTACCGACAGATGGGACTACGCGGATTCGCTATCAACGCGCCGCGCCCGCAGCCAGGCGAACGGCCGCGCGACATCAACGACTACCTCACTGGAACACAGTGGCAAGAACGACGACCTTCCCGCTCGCCGTCGCCCGGCCGCTACACGTCACCGCACCGCCGGCAGTACACTGGCCCAAACCGGGGTCGGTCGCCTAGCCCGTATCCGGAAAACTAAGGGCAGCAACCGATGGAGGTGCGGTTGCTGAACGACGAAACGTTGAAGATCCTCCGCCGTCGACGACGACGCGGCGACGAAGTTCCGAGCCTCCGCCGCACGCCGAACGACGTCCTGACGACGAAACTTTGCGACCCGTGGAAGCAGACCTGACGACGCAACGCGGAAGCAGCGGTGCAAACCGACGTAGCCGTGACCCGACACCGCGACGTACACGCAACGCAAGACGGCGGACTAGCGACCTCGACGTACTATTCGACGGACACAACGTTACCGCTCTCGTCGACACTGGGGCCGACTATTCCGTCGTCAGTGGGTCATTCGCCGCGAAGTTGAAGAAAGTTAGGACTGCTTGGGAAGGTCCTGAAATCCGCACTGCTGGAGGTCATTTGATAACGCCGGCTGGAGTCTGCACAGCAAGAGTCAGCATCAGTGACCGAACCTATCCTGCGAGCTTTCTTATCCTGCAGCACTGTTCCAGGGACGTGATACTTGGGATGGACTTCCTAAGTGAACACGGTGCCGTAATAGACCTGAGATCTGAGTCAATAACACTAACCTCAGAAAAAGCGCTGCCGACACACACGACGCCAGGAAAGCCCGTATTGAATGTGATAGAAGAGCACGTCACCATTCCGCCTCTCTCCAGCGTCATTATTTCCGTCGGCACCGAAGAATACGCAGACCTTGAAGGTGTCATCGAGGGCGATCAGCACTTACTTCTCAACCGTCAGATTTGCGTCGCAAGAGGCATAGCCGAGCTGCGTGATGGCAAAGCAAAGGTAGTGCTTACAAATTTCAGCCACGAATATAGGCACCTCAACATTGGCACGACGGTCGCCTACATCCACGAATTCGTGGAATCCAGCAATGCTCTCGCCCTCTTCGATGCTACCGAACCTGCTTCGACGAATCGACGAAACCAACCAGATTTCGACGTCAACCCGAGCCACCCGAAGCACGAGCAAGACCAGCTAAAAACCCTGCTCCTGCAATTCAAGGACTGCTTCTCGTCGTCGTCAAGAATTCGACAGACCCCAGTCGCGAAACATCGCATCATAACAGAAGAAAGTGCCCGACCAATCCGTCAGAGCCCGTACCGAGTTTCGACGCGAGAACGCGAGGCCGTCAAGAAACAGGTCGACGAAATGCTACGCGACGACATCATCCAGCCGTCCAAGAGTCCGTGGGCGTCACCTGTGGTGTTAGTGAGGAAGAAGGATGGAACCCTACGTTTTTGCGTCGACTATCGTCGCCTGAACAAGGTCACGAAGAAGGACGTGTACCCTCTCCCACGAATAGACGACGCCCTAGATCGACTCCACAACACCAAGTACTTTTCGTCGATGGACCTCAAGACCGGCTACTGGCAAATCGAAGTCGACGAGAGAGACCGAGAAAAGACTGCCTTCATAACACCAGACGGCCTGTTCGAGTTCAAGGTCATGCCCTTTGGTCTTTGCTCGGCGCCCGCGACTTTCCAACGCGTTATGGATACAGTACTGGCCGGCTTCAAGTGGCAGACGTGCCTTGTGTACTTGGACGACGTCGTTGTGTTTTCCTCAAATTTCGACGAACACCTTCGACGCCTTGAAGCTGTACTTCAAGCAATCAAGACCTCCGGACTCACCCTGAAGCCTGAAAAGTGCCGCTTCGCGTACGAGGAGCTCTTGTTTTTGGGTCACGTGATCAGCAAGAATGGTGTTCGCCCGGACCCGCGGAAAACAGCTGCCATCGCTGCCTTCCCGCCACCCACCGATAAGAAGGCCGTACGCCGTTTTCTCGGCTTGTGCGCCTACTACAGACGCTTCGTCAAGGAATTTTCACGAATAGCCCAGCCACTAACGCACCTGACGAAGACCGACGTGCCATTCAAGTGGGAAACTGCGCATATCGAGGCATTTGAAGAACTTAAACGACGCCTTCAGATGCCTCCAGTACTAGCGCATTTCGACGAAGACGCCGATACGGAAATCCACACCGACGCAAGCAGCCTAGGACTCGGCGCCGTCCTCGTGCAGAAGACTGACGGGCTGGAGAGGGTCATCAGTTATGCTAGCCGGTCGCTATCAAAGGCAGAAATCAACTATTCCACAACGGAAAAGGAGTGCCTGGCCATCATCTGGGCTACATCGAAGTTTCGCCCCTACCTCTACGGCCGGCCCTTCAAAGTTGTGAGCGACCACCACGCCTTGTGTTGGCTAGCTAACTTGAAGGACCCTTCCGGTCGCCTCGCACGGTGGAGCCTACGACTGCAAGAATTCGACATTCACGTCGTTTACAAGTCCGGAAGAAAACACTCTGACGCCGACTGCCTGTCTCGTGCCCCCGTGGACCCGCCGCCGCAAGACGACCAGGATGATGACTGCTTCTTGGGAACCATAAGTGCCGACGACTTCGCTGAACAACAGCGATCCGACCCGGAACTCAGAGTCCTCATGGAATACCTCGAGGGCAAGAACGCCGTCGTTCCGAAAGTGTTCAAGCCAGCACTGGCGTCGTTTTTCTTACGCAACGGCGTTCTCCAAAAGAAGAACTTCTCGCCACGTCTAGCCAAGTACCTTCTCGTGGTGCCTCAAGAATTGCGACCAGAAGTCCTCGAGGCCCTGCACGACGACCCGACAGCAGGACACCTCGGTGTTTCCCGAACGCTGGCAAGAGTACAGGAAAAGTACTACTGGCCGCGCCTTGCCGCCGACGTCACGCGCTACGTAAGGACATGCCGAGACTGTCAGCGACGCAAGACACCGCCAACAAGACCAGCGGGCTTTCTTCAGCCGATCGAGCCACCTCGGCGACCGTTCCAGCAGATCGGGATGGACCTCCTGGGGCCGTTCCCAACGTCGACTAGCGGTAATAAGTGGATCGTCGTAGCTACCGACTACCTGACCCGCTACGCCGAAACAAGGGCCCTACCTAGAGGCAGTGCTGCCGAGGTAGCGAAGTTCTTTGTTGAAGACATCGTTCTGCGTCATGGCGCCCCAGAGGTCCTCATCACCGACAGAGGTACGGCGTTTACAGCGGAGCTAACTCAGGCGATCTTGAGGTACAGCCAGACAAGCCACCGCCGGACCACTGCCTACCACCCTCAAACCAATGGCCTCACCGAGCGGCTAAATAAGACCATCGCCGACATGCTGGCCATGTACGTTGACGTCGAGCACAAGACGTGGGATGCCATCCTTCCGTACGTGACCTTCGCATACAACACGGCCGTCCAAGAAACGACGCAGATGACGCCGTACAAGTTGGTCTACGGAAGGAGCCCGGCGACGACACTCGACGCCATGCTACCGAACGTCACCGACGAAGAAAACCTCGACGCCGCCGCTTACTTACAACGTGCCGAAGAAGCTCGACAGCTCGCCCGCCTGCGCATCAAGACCCAGCAGCACACCGACAGCCGTCGCTACAATCTTCGACGACGCTTCGTGGAGTACCAGCCCGGCGACCGTGTCTGGGTCCGGACGCCAATACGACGACGTGGACTGAACGAGAAGCTTCTTCGACGATACTTCGGACCGTACAAGGTACTTCGACGTCTCGGCGCACTCGACTACGAGGTTGTCCCCGACGGCATCACGAACTCTCAGAGGCGCCGAGCTCGACCCGAGGTCGTGCACGTGGTGCGCCTTAAACCGTACTATGCTCGTTAACGCACCTAAGGACTCTAATGTTTGTCTGCTTAGTTTTCGTTAAGTATTGCATGTATTCATGTTCTGTTTTTAAGCATCGGGACGATGCTTTTTTAGAGGGGGGCATTGCCACGTACGTTTCTGATCACTTTTGCTGCATTCGCCCACAAAGGCTGTCGGCAACGCTCAGCGCAAACCGCGCCTCATTCTTCGAGAAGCTTCACGATTGTTGTAGATGATTTTGTTAAGATAGCGCGCAAGACGCGAACGCTCGAGCTCATTCTAGAGATTGCGCAACCACCAGCGATATCGCTGGAAAGTTCGATAGCGCCTGTATATAAGCCGACGCGCTTGACCGCTTGTCAGTTGATCGACGGACGACGCCCTGTTCGCCGCTACCATTATACAGCGTGTATTGCTGTAGTGCTAGTTCTGATTTTCCGGCCACAAGTTCGGCCAAATAAACAGTTTCATCCTGCAAACGCCGACTGCTGTCTTCGTCGACATCACGACCACGTGGCAATATGTTACTTATCTGAACCGATGGGAGACATTATTATCAGTCGACAAGGATTATTCAAAAGCCTATTGTTTCTTGATTCTAAAAAAAGCATGTGAACTTGATGAAACACCCACCCCTTTCTTGCAGTGTTATGCGGAGTGGATGTATTATACTTGCAAATCATTTTTGAAAAGTCCATTTGTACTAGTTCAGTGCCATGTGACTGGCGCACAGCTGTAGTTGTCCATGTGTTTAAGAGTGGTGATCGGTTGTCCGCTAATAATTACCGTCCGGTTTCACTTACGTCAATTGCAAAATATTAGAACGTGTCATAGTCAAACATATTGTCACGTTTCTGTAAAATAAAAATTACTTTTATTCCTATCAGCATGGCTTTAGAAGTAAAGTCTCAACTACAACACAGCTTATTAATAATATCTGGGGTTTTACGTCCCAAAACCACGATATGATTATGAGAGACGCCCTAGTGGAGGGCTCCGGAAATTTCGACCATCTGGTGTTCTTTAACGTGCACCTAAACCTAAGTACACGGGCCTCTACCATTTCGCCTTCATCGACACAACACAGCTTATTGAAACGATCCACGACTTTGCGACAGCTTTAGATTTGCAAGAACAAATTGTCATCTGTATAGATTTTGCTAGGGCTTTAGATAAGGTGCCTCAAGAGAGATTGCTGAATAAGCTTCGCTGCGCTGGACTCAGTCAACTTATACTGGATTTAAGCGTACTTAGATGAAGGAAGTAATTCGTGGAAATTGAAGACTGTGTGTCTAGTTCAGTGGAAATGTTTTCAGGAGTACCGCAGGGCTCGCTTCTTGGGCCCTTGTTATTTTTTCTATATGTCACTGACATTGCAGATATAGCAAAACCTCCTGTAAAGGTCAAACTGTTTGCTGATGATTCTTTAATTTATGCGCGAGTGATTAGTGGGAATGACCTGCTAAACATTGCCCAATGCCCGAAGAAATTACACTTGTGGTGTCAAGCTTCTGGAATGCAAATCAATTATTCCAAGTCAACTGTTACCCACATTTCTACGAAAAAAGTGACAATTCCATTCGAATATTGCATGGGCAATCAAACCTAGTTGACAGTGGATTCATTTAAGTACTTAGGTCTCCCAATTACGCATAACCTAATGTGGCATATACATATTGATAATGTTTGCTCTAGGGCTTCACAGAAGTTATATTTAATACAAAAAAAAAACAACAGGGCGCAAGCGTGGACGTTAAGACTTCTTGCTTTTAAAACGCTTATACGACCGCTTATACGGTCGCGCTTATACAATACTGGCTTATATGCCAGTATTGCCCGGAGTCCTCACCAGAAAGTATTGGTAAATAAACCATAACGGAATACAACGGCTTGCGGATCGCTTTATATGTTCAAAATATAAGAATGACTGGCTCACAGAAATGCTACAATTATGTGATCTGGAGACACTGCAAATTGCAGACATCAAAATAGATAAAACTTTCTTTTTCAATTAATGCAAGGTGGTTTTAAAATTAACAGAAACGACTACTTACAACTACCTGGGAAACGAAGCGAGAGGGTAAATCATAGACGAGTGCTGCAGTCTCACTTTGCGCGAATTGAGGCATCGAATGGGTTACCGAGTGATGTAGTAAACCCAAGTGATGTCAATAAATTTATGCACCTACTTGATGTACATTTATATGATTTACCGTAAAGATTTTTGCGAATGTTATTTATTGTTACAGGAGTTCAAATGTACCTTTTCGTTTGGTTGTAAGAGGGTTTTTATGTATTTGTATATTGTACGTCTTGGTTATTGTTGTAACTTGTATAATTATGGGCCTACTTTATTTATACAGTGTGTCGTACCTCCCTGTAATGACCCTCAAGAGAGGGTTAACAGTATTTCTAAATAAATAAAATAAAATGTAGTGGGACGAATCGTCTTATCGCATGTAACATTGCGTGGCAGAATCGGAGAATCGTACCAGGCGTCAAAACATGTAAATTGCGCAACGAGTGGGTGGTTTAAAGGTGCCCAGCCATTGCGAAGTGTGCAGCCGCGCAGGTACGCATGGCACCGTACGGACACGTAGCGGGTACTACGCCAATTTTGCAAACGGAAGAATTATGGTGTGGTGGGCACTTCGCGACTGCACTTGCAGTAGACATTCTAGGATAGCTTGAAATGGTCAATGTTACGCGCGCAAACGTTCCTTTCCTTGCGTCACAGTTGAACGTGATTCGCACGGGGCCCGATTACGCTATCGCGTTCTGCTCTTGATGGCGAAGCGTCCCCCAATTTTTCAAACCTTGTAACAAACCGTGATGTCACTAACACTTCTCTTTGTTTTGATGCTTGTGCGATTGAACGGGTATCTGTATTTAGATTTCTTGGAAGAACATTTGAACTGAACTCATCACATAAAAAATTACATATTTGCATCTCCAATGTTTTCCAAAATTTGGCATCTGGTCCTCACTTGGCTAAAACATCAGCTTCACTGATACTTTCTCAACTATACTACTACTTATTATGGTGGGGCCCTACAAGCAAAACAAACATGTTTAAGCTGACAGTCTTTCAAAAACAAGCTCTCCGACACAAGGGAGACCTTGGATGGCTTGACCACACAACAGAGTTCTCAAAAAATTAGATACTCAAAAGTTGATAAGCTCTACAACCTCAAGCTTGCTACAACATACACGGCTAAATGCAGAAAGATAAATCTACATTTTTTACACGTATACTTAACAAATCGCAAGCAATATACTATAAGATATAGCCACTTTAAGGCTCCACCAGTAGTCGGAAAGACAGCCGCTCCTGTGGGACGCGTAATGACGTCAGCGCCGCCGTCTTGCCACTTCCTGACCTCGGCCTGAAGGGCCGCAACTGAAGGCACTCTAGGCGCTAGCGTCGACGGTGCGTCATAACGAAAGCAACCACTGGCAGCCGTGTGGAGTGCGCCCCTCCCTTTCCTCCATCCTTTTCGCGCCAGCAGTGGTGCTCCGCGGTCGCCATATCGGAGCCTGCTTACTAAGCCGCCGGCCTTGATGCAAAGTTTCGTATGCACCGTTGCATGGAAGTGAGAGTTGGCCGGCGTGTGCAGTTTTTGTGGTATTTGCTTGATGTGCGCCCTTGCCGCCGCGATGGTTAACGGCACGTGCCATTCGTACATCAAGCAATGGTACACGGATACCTGAAGAGCGAATTCCGCAAGATTTTTCCATTTTCATGCGGCGGGGTGTACGTGGGAAACACTGGGCCAGGGGCGTAGCCAAGGGGGGGTTGGAGGGGTTCAAACCCCCCCCGAAATTTTTCAATTTTGCTTGCGTATATAGGCACGCACACATACAAACGCACGCTCGAACATACATAAAGTATGGTTGAACCCCCCCCCCCCCCCCGGAAAAAAATTTCTGGCTACGCCCCTGGACTGGGCGGTACATCAGCGAGAGGCTTCGATGTCGGAAGCACTGATGTCGAAAGACTGATGTCGGAAGCAATCTTGCCACGCATTGTGCCAGGCATAGGTGCACACCCAGCCTATCTGACGTCGCCCTTCTGAAAGATCATCGTCAGACATCTTGAAAACAGCGCCTACACACAAGGACGAAAGCAACAACGGGACAGGCGCTGACTCGCAACTCCCATCCCGTTGTTTCTTTCGTCTACGTCCTCGTGTGTCTGCGCTGTTTTTAAGATGAATACCAACCAACTTGCCCAAATCACCGTTCTCCTAAACGTTATCGTCGAAGGCGCGCGAGGGAGATCTTCGACGCTTTGATATCTACCATAGCGGGGAGCTATGTGTAAGCGTTCCGTCGCTTGATCTTTTACACAAGTAAATCCGCTATCTGACGTTACGCACATGATTAAAATTGTAACCTAATCTTTTTTCATGCTTTCATGTATCTATACATACTGGTTTTTTCAATAAAATTTTCATTTGGCAGTCAGTGTCCATCCTCGTGTCGCCTTCCTTCGTCCTGTGTTCGCGCTGTTTATTCGCCTTTTGAGTTATGTACCAACTAGCCTGCCTTTCGCCGCTGGATTACGATGTTTGTAAAAAAAAAATCGTGATTGAATTGTTTTTTGTGTGTCTTATCAACTGTCGCTAATGTTGCTATGCCAAGTTCTTCCCCCGTTCAATACATCCGATTTTTATTGTATAATACCTAAATGACGTTCACGCAACTGTTGTACAGTGCTTGGGTGGTACGGCCATTGTCAGGCAGTTAATATGCCTTTAGCCGTACCTTCCATTGACATGTAACATGTTGAAAACAATAAAATGAAATGATATATGCCAAAATTAGCATAGGTTGACTTGAGTGTATGACGAACACAACTAGCAGGTCATAACATGAATAACGTGATATGCCTATCTTGTACGTCACGAATCTCTTTCCCTTAAGTCACGTGTCACTCATACCCGCATTCTACGGGCTGTCGCTCATACCCGCATACTACGGCCCGTAGAATGCGAGTATGCGCCACAAGTGATTCACAATGAAACATTGCAAATGTTAACGCGACAGCGTTAAGAGAACTATACCGCAGAAAATCCGCTGCCGGCGTCGGCGGCGTTGTCAGTAAGCGAACTATCCTAACATACGAAAACAACCAAAATCATGGTTCGAGCCGGAATCGAACCCAGGCACTGTGCGTGCCAGTCGAGTATATTCTACCACAGAGCCACGCCAGGGCTTGAAACTGCTTCGGAAAAAGACGCCCTATAAGCGTCACGTCGGCGTAACGACAGTTGTGGCGGTATTATTGGCTATCCGCTTTTGTAACAATACACTCTTGAAGAAAAGGTTGTATTACTTACTAATCTCAATTTACTACCTAATTTTCACATATGTCACTGAGCTGTTAGTAAGTGCAGTTAGCAACGGCAAGGGTAGTAACCGTTACTAACCTTGCCGATACAGCCACATTTAGGGGCGGTTCTTACCCTCACCGTCGTTTACTAGTTAGTATAATAGAGGTAGTAACGGTTGCTACCGAAGAACAAGTAATCACCGCGATCATTTTGCCTCACGATTCGCCCGGTTTTTATAATGGTGTAATTTACGAGCGTCAACATTACGGTATAACATCAAGTAATTATACACAAATGGTCACGAATGAGAACAGTGCACATACGTAACGCAAACGACAACGTCACGCGTGTGCTTCATAAGCGGTGCCAGGAGTATTTATGGCCCTACCTCAGGGAAACGTAGCTGGTGCCTGCGAGCAGTCTAGGCTTTGGGATGAATAAATAAAATATTCCGCCTATATATATATAACGTACAATCTGTTTAGGTGTGCGAGGTGACGTAACGTAGGACTCTTGACCAACCAGATTAAAATAACCAATATATTACGTCTATGCCGCGTTGTACCACCACAACAAGCCCTAATACACAAAATGCAAGACAAAATACTAAACTTACTATTGAATGGATACCACTACTAGTAAATTTGCTGCAAAAAGCTCATAATAATAACTTCTGGGGTTTTACGAGCCAAAACCACGATACGATTGAGGCGCGCTGTAATGAGGAATAATTTTGACCGCCTGGGATCCCTTAACATGCAGCTATACCTAAGTAAAGGGGTGCTCTTGCATTTCACTGCCATCAAAATCCAGCCTCCGTGACCGGGAACCGAACATACGTCCTCTAGCTTAGCAATGCCACAAGCTAACTGCTGGGCTCCCACGGTGTGTATATAGCGAAAAGCTAGTAAATGTACGTCGAGGTGCAACTGGGCGTAGTCACTATACGCTAAAGGCAGCAAGTACTACATTGCTACCCAAAGTAGCAAGGTAGCAACTGTGTGCAGATTGTTGCACGGTTTAGGCCCGTCGTTTCTTCTTATATTTCGTGACATAATACTGTGCTGCGTGTTCTGCAGTGTTTTTCGCCAAGCTTCCTTAGCTTTCATTGTGTGAGTACTGTCAGCCTTCCATGAATTTTTAATCAGTACAGGAGAGGCAGAATTAATACAAGATTGAATTAATACAATTAATACAAGTCTTCCCTATTTTTGCCAGGCATGCCCACGATGCACACCCACTATCTAAAATGCACAAAGACGTCGATACACCTCGTCACATTTTGTTCAAAGCAAAAAAACTTCGGTGAAAAAAAAGCAAAAAAATTTCGGTGACCTGCCTACACTGACTGCTTCGCATATCGACTTCCACAATGCGTGGGATCTGCCGGAGCTTTTCCCTTCTAAGTTGTGCATGACCATCGCAATCGGCCGTGGCTGCTCCGCTGGGCGTGTGGCGTGGTTTCGATGACGTCCAACGCAGGAGAAATACACCCACATCCATAGGCACGAGCGCTTCGCTGAAGAGCGGTACATCAGACGAATGACCCTCATCATAACAGCACATACCCAAGTGGCCAGAAAAACGGATAGACAGATACCGCGAAGTCTGTGAAGTATCGTAATAATGCTAATCGTGTGAAACAGTGTTAAGTAACCTGGCACCAGCGACTCGTCGTGCCTACTACCCGATGCAATAGCACCTCCGATAGTAATATGCACAGTTGCGTATGGTACCTTTTTCTACCTGTGTACAACAGCGCGGTTTCCTGCCGCCAATGTTGCGCACGCCATGTCCTAGTCTGGGCCGCATTGAACCAGCCAAGCGTAGCTGGAAGGGACTGGTATAAGCAGTAAAGGTTATGGTGGCACTTACGCATCAACGACGAGAGGTACGTGCAGCTGTACTTTCGGTCCCAGCGTGACTGTCAGCGACGAGTTGTGCAGGCTATACCGCCTGGCCACATCAGCAATCACCTCCAACCTCACCTCGTAGTGGTACACTGCGTAGTGACAAAGTCTAGTTGTTTTTGGGACGACTTGCGACTCAAGAATCCAAAAATGAAGCAGGGAAAAACACACATGATACACAAAGATATTTGTTCCTTGCGCAGTCTGCCTTCCTGCTTGAGCTACTAGAATGCCTTACAATAACCAACTGGTGGTACACGCTGTGTTGTCGACGCCAGGATTGAGCATTCTGCCTGCTTGGGCTAATTGGTACAAGCGCTGTAGTCTGTCTGTAGTCTGTACAGCGCTGTAGTCTGTCTTTTCTATTCTCGTCCTCGTTTTTGTTGTAGTAATATTCGTTCAAGCTGGAAGCACACCAACTCGCCCACCTGACAGTTCTGATGGTACAAGGTACTCGTGAATTGCAGCAACCAAAGACGCAGGCACGGAAGAAACGACACGAATGACGAATGCTCATCTGTCCTCCCGTTTCTTGTGTCCCTGTGTCTTTGTGCCATCCGCCACGGAGGTCTAGCGGTTATGGCGCTCGACTGCTGACCCGAAGGTCGTGAGATCGAATCCCGGCCGCACCAGCCGCATTTAAATGGCGGCCAAATGCTAGAGGCTCGTGTACTTACATTCACGTGCACGTTAAGGAACACCAGTGGTCAAACGTACCAGAGCTCTGCACTACGGCGCCCCTCGTAATCATATCATGGCTTCGGGATGTAAAACCCAAAAAATTATTATTGTGTTTTATGTGGTGCCGTTCAGTGGCAGCAGTTAACTGCGCGGAAAGGCAAAGACAAAACAAGGGTAACAGCATGGGCACTTTTCCGGCAAACGTATGTTGTTTTTCGCGCAACTGCATTGTTCTGTTTTCAACTTGACCAGCCATGGTATCTTAGTTACTTAGGTGCCGCGCTGCTAAGGACACACTGAGAAAAGAAGTTTGTTTTTTGGCCACCGCGGTCGCAATTATATGCGGCTGCAATGAAAAAAAAACATGGCTGATCCATCTGTCATGTGAATCGGTATAACACGAAAGTGAAATGTGTCTTCACAGACGTAGTTGAGCGTTTGTTGTGCATTCTTTCGCCCCAAGGGAGAAGGAATGAATGCTAGAGCAACAAATTGCAATGTCACCTGAAGAAGGGCAAGCAGCTCGAAACTTGCAGCACGGAACACGGAAAAGGAGCACGGAACGAACATAACACAGGATGAGCGCGAACTAACTTTCACAGTTGTAACTTATTTCTGTGTGAGCAGCGCGCTCCTTTCGCAAAAGCGGCCGCTGCGGTGAACGAAGTGACCTTCGTGCTCTCAACACAAACTTGCGGTGAGAGCACAAGACGTACACACCACCGCCATCACGAGATAAGCCGCCCACGAGCGACTACGTCTGTAGAGGTGCGCGCTCATCCGCGTGGGGCGACGACCTTTAAAGCGCGCTCCTCGAGCCCTTCGCGACATCTCGCTAGTGATAACGAAAACAAGCTGATGTACCACCGATCTCCGAGTACCGCCACCGGCAAATGGTGTATATAAATAGTCCGCCGTTAGCATGGCAAAGAACGTACCGTCTGTGGCCGAATCGTTTCGCGCCCCGCGCTCCGGAGCGAGGGGTCTAAGTTCGACTCCCGGTGACGGAACTTTTTCTCCTGGTTTTTCTTTGCCAACTGTTAATCTTTATATTTTACAACGTCATATCCGTGACGGAAATAGTAGAGCCATGGTGGACCCCGGCATAAAACACTTTCGTGTTAAAATACCTTAGATTTAGATGCAAGCTAAGAACATTACTTGTTTAAGTTCATCGGCGTCCCTTCTAGGCGGCGTGCCTCGTAACCACATTGTGTATCTGTCACGCAAGATTTCCAGAATTCAAAGGATGCCTGAATGACTTCTTCAATTGTGTTATTGCTTAGCTACCGTGTTATGAATTGCTTGCACAATAAATCGGACGACGCAACGTCTATCATGGCAGCTACGAGCAATTGGTTGTTACTTGCAACAGGTTCTTAACAACAGCTACGAGCAATAGTTCTTATGAGTGCTTTACCTCCTTAACTCGTCGAGCACGCGGTCTCGCTGCTGAAGTCACCCCCCTCATTTCAGAGTGATGTTTCACCATCTAGACAGCAAGAGGTACAGTGGTCAGTACACTCTAAGAAAAAAAAGAGTCAAAAGAGGGTCACGGCCGCGTGACTCTTTTCGGGTGTCCATCTGACCCCTTTTGGAAGGTACAGGCAGAGAAAGAGAGTTAGCATTTCGGCTGGAGTTACGGGACTCTCCTGAAGTGCGTTTCGATTGGCGGCGCCGCCGTATACGCTATACATATCGTGCGCTTGCCCTTTGGCGCCGTTGTGGCGCGTTGGCTCGCCGACGGAGGCGAGACAACGCGCCACAACGGCGCCGGGGTGGCGCGCCGCTTCTGCCTCCTCTCTCAGTCTCCTCGTCTATTGGAATGCGTTGCGTGGTTGCGTTGGTTGCGCTGGTTGCGTGTCTGTTCATGCGCGTCTTCGGTGGTGTTGACGCCGGCTCCGTGCACGAAGTGACGCTTGTACGGCGGAATATTCATGGTGCTACGGATACGGACAACGGGCGCCAGTTAACGGTGAGTGTACTGCTTTCGTAGGTAATAATTAAACAGCCTTAGCTGGGCGTCTGCAGCAGCTCTGCGGAAGTTATCTGCCAGCCATTTCCAACAGCAGCCTGTGTCTGCAGGGCTGTTGCGGATGCCCAAATGAAGCTGTCAATTAACGAGTTACCACCGTTATGCGCGTTGCTGTGCAAGCTCCCTTATAGTGAGCGATGCAAACAATTATCACGGGTCATTTTTTGCTGATCGCACGTTGTGTCTGCACTACTGAATGTGCAAGATGTCGTTTTGAGATGGACTTTAGTCTACTTCATAATAATTGAGTGTGCAGCGTGCTTCCGCGCGTGGGAACGTCAAAAAAATGCCTGTGTACAGAACGCTCAGACGCTCTATATATAATGGTGTTACGATATGGGTTCGGGGAGCAGGTTTAATGCGTGGTGTCAGAGACGCTTGTGAGGGCCGCAAGGAAGAGGACGCAACTGGCACGGCACACAAACATATATTCTGACATAAAAATACACAAACAACCCAAATACAAAGCGCAGCAAGACAATAACCACGCGAAGCGTCTTTAAAAAGGAGTTAGTGAAACGCCACGCTCACTCCAAGGGCCTTGACTTGGCGGTCGTGGCTACGTTGTGGGTCTTGTGCGAGAGAAGCCAGGCGGGATGTCGCAGGTTCCTCTGCGTCCGCTGGGCGCCGGGACAGAAGACTGTCGTTGCGAGGTCCCTCGGGCGTTGACGCTCGACCAGGTCCCTCCGACAGATGTTGGCCTCTCGAACGCTGACGTCCGACCAAGCCAATGCGTCTTCTCTGCTGCAGCTTCTGGCTCCGTCTGATCGGCCGACGTGGCCTGTTCTTTCTCTTCTTTTTCTCGCGCCGCGCGGGCACGTGCAGAGAATTCTTCAGGATGGGCAAACACTCTTATTTCAGTGTGCGCGCTTGCGCGTTTTCGGCGCCGCTTCGTCGTATTCTAAGCGGCGTCAGGGCACCTCATCACAAATGGTTTTAGGGGCGCAGCTCCTTAAAGCGGCACCCGTTCGTCCCCGTCGTAGTGCCTAACCAGTCTTAACGCTAGTACCAGATCTTGACCTCCAAGGTGGTGCCGGTGGGAGATTTCTCCTGTGCGTTGTTGAACAATAAAAAATTCGCAGCGTGCGCGTTAACTAAAAGCCGAATTCTTCTGTCTCTCATTCCCCATTAGCAGCCATTGGCATGTTCCAGTAGGAAACGTTAGTAGAAGTAGAAGTGTAAGTGTTAGCTAAAAGCCGACTTCTGTCTCTCATTCCCATTAGCGGCCATTGTTTACCTCCAAGGTAGTGCCTGGTGAGATTTCTCCTGTGCGTGATTAAACAATAAAAATTTTGTTCAAAACGCCGTTGATTGATAAAATAAACCAACGAAAGACGCCAGATGTTTTCTAAAAGCAAAACGAAAAGACGCCAGATGTTTCTAAAGCAAAATGAAAAGACGCCAGCTGCTTAACGAAAGACGCCAGATGTTTCTCCTCTCCTACGGTTCCCCCCTCCCTATCTTGCCTCGCGGCGCATTGGCGCCGACGCAGGCAGCGTCGCGGCAGCGTCTTGATTGAAAAAACCGACCGCTGCGCTGCACAACCGTTCACTGACCACCCCCTATATATAGGCACTGGATTCTGACCTCCAAGGTAGTGCGGGTGTGCGATTTCTCCTGTGCGTGATTAAACAATGAAAATTCACAGCGTACATGTAAAATTAAAGTGAGCTGCAAGTCGTCATAACTCTCATCGAACCTTTAGTATAAACGCGCCCGATCTCACGTCGGTGATGATGTACTGGGCAGAATTCACGGAAGATTCACGGTTTACCGATGAACCTCCGCAGCTTCGCCCACTCATCATCATTCACTCCGTGGATATGCTGTGATTTTTTTTTGTTGGCTTAAAGACGGGTAGTTTGAGGTGCAGATAGAGTACGGTGCTTCCAGAACGTACGCGGTAGTCATTCTAGTTGGATACGTCTCGCCGGTAAGGCGGGAAAGCTCCATACATTCGACGGCGCGCGTTGTTGCGGCCGCCGCCGTGCATTCTTTTTCCCTCATTTCTGTTTGCTGTTTTCGTGGTTTGCATACACTGCGATGACGTTGGGCGTTATAACAGAATCGAGTGAGTGTACGTGATTGTGGGAGCTATGTGCGGTAATTCTAGCATATGGCATGTCTCATCTCGACGTAGACGGCATACGCACGCGCTTTTGTCGTTCGGGCCATCGTACTCGCATGTGTTCATATGAGTATTTAAGGATTGGTTGCGTTTGTAAAACATGCGGTCAGTAACCGCTCACGGCATGCCCCTGACTGCCGGAGGATGTGCTTTGGTGTCGGGATATGCCGGCGCAAAGCCGTGTTTATTCTGAAACCAAATTTTGAAGCGATTTCTCAGAAAAGAAGTGCCTGCATTCGTGTATAGCCAGTGCCTATTGCGAAACCAGGTTCCCGCTGCCTTTTACGGGAAAATTTGTTTTTGTTGCGAAATTTGGACGAAACACTCGTGGCAGAAGTGTGTACAATAACGGTGTGTTGAACAAAGGGTGGTTTTAAATACAAATAATCAATGTGTGTGTTTTGGTTATTCCCAGAATCCCGGATTACTTCTCCCGCCTCTTCACTCCAGTTGACAGCCACACTCGGGGAAACGAAGGTGCCGCTCTGGTCTGGCGCCTCACCGCTCGTGATGGGAAAATCAACAGCGGCGTTCGCCCTGTCAACGAGACAGTCGGTCCTACATTTCCTTTCGTTGGACAAGACGACGTAGGAAAAGAGGTGAGTGGCATCCACGCAAAGGAGCCTAAACCAATTTCTTTTGTTGTTTAAAAGAGGCTCACATCGTCTTGTGCTGCAAGTTTGACGCCAAGTAACGTGTTACAAAAGCTACTATTTGCATGTTTTGTTTTACACGATAACGGCAAAAAACTTGGTTCCATACCATGCCTGTTTGCATTTGTTGTTTTGTTGTTCGCCTTTATTATGTCTGTGTGAACCGCTTATTGTGTAGGTTTTGCAAACCTTTACTGCAATTTCATTTTCTCATCATAATATCACGTTCTGCTTTTGAGATACCGTTTTTCATGGTGCTCAGGCTGAACAGGAGCGACAACCTAGCAAGCCACAAGTCTGATTCCTCCAGCCGTCACCACTTTTTGATTGATTCCTAATCATAAGGAATAAATATAGAAACATGATGCCGATTTGTTCTGGTTATTTATCACCATATTACACTGTGCACATCACAGTCACACATTTTAGTTGGCTATACTCATACAAGCATGTATATGAGGAATACCGAAACTTCTTTATTGGAAATCACAGACCATCTTTTCGTGCTTTCCATATAACTTTGCTGGAAAATACGTGTTGTTTTGACGAGTTTTATTAAAATAATGCTAAAACTGGACTATTCTTTTTTTACAGTCGCTGAACAGAAAGGCAAGTATTATTGGACTTGCTTAAAATGAATACTCCACTATTTTCAACAGTAGTCGCGCAAAAGTAGAGCAAGGGTCCAATGAGTAGCTTAAAATACTTGTGGAGTCGCTTGACGCTTCGGTGTGGGTCACTTGACCCCCGTCGGAGTGTTACCGGCAAGAGTCGCCCTATAGGCGGTAACGTGATCCTTCGGATGGGAGTCTTTCCCCTCTTCCTAGAGGGTCTGGGGACTCTCCTGGAGCGAGCCAATCCTCACCCACCAAGAGAGTCACCGTGACTATTTAAAGAGAGCCCTATACGTGGCAAGTCAGAACTCTTCGAAGAGTCACGCATACTCTTTTTTTCTTAGAGTGCAACTGAAACTCAATAATCGAAGCACGTGGCTGCTGGCGGTGAGGGTGACGGCGAGGGCGAGAACGTTCTTCACGAACGGTGACTGCATCCGGTAAGCAGTCGTTCTGGCTGTGGTTCTCGATGGTGCCGGCGGAGCACTGCAATCCTTCGTAACGCACGCCCACCAGCTACAACCGCCTCGCGCGGCGCGGCACATGAACAGTGTTGTGTAGCCATTGCAAGTGGCGCTCCGCCGGTGCCACAAAGAACCACGGACCGAACAGCTGTCTACCGGACGCATTCACCATCTCTCACAAGAGCCTTCACTGTCACCTTCACCGCCAGCAGCCACGCGCTCCAAGTACCGCTTTCCAATCGCCGAACACTGTACTCTTAAGGCGCATTCTAGTGGTGAAGAACTATCGATGGCACTATCGATAGTATCGATAGTTGAGTCACCTATCGATGGTAAAAGATACTATCGATAGTGCTACCGATAGTAAGTACTATCGATAATTTAAAATCAACAGCGCGAACTCATTGCAGAAAAAAAAATTACATTATCTCCCACTAAAGGGAACCATGCGGGGATGCGAAGCAGCGCATGGGTCGACTTCAAGTTCCGTCCATCACGGGCACCTTGCCCGATGTTAACGCGTCCTTGCAAGTGGAGCACACCATGATGATTCACTGTAGTTGCTGTTGCTGTTACGCATCCTGAACTCTTGTTGAAGTACGCCACGCGGGTTCATCGCAGAATCTCGTTCCCCGAGGCCCTCATGTGATTGCTGAAAGAGTGTAAGGGGGAGAGGCCACAGCGTCTTACATAGCTCCTTACACAGGCCCGAACGCGCTAGCGCGTGCCAGCACACATGGTTTTGTCCAACGTTACTAGAACAAACTCAGTTTAAAAGCTCCGCCGGAGAGGCGGTCCGCGTGGCGGTCGTGAGAACTAGTGGCGCTGCAGTCACGTCTAGCTCTAGCAGGCTTTAGTCTAGCTCCCGCGGCTGGCGCTTGTTGTGATCGGTGCCGCCGATGTACGAGCGCACGTGGGTTGCAGCATCGTCTGCGCTTTGTTAGCTCGTCATTTTTGCGACTGTTCTTGACCAGGCTTAGCGTCTTGCACGAATACACGTGCATTATGTACGAAGCGTAACGAGAGCGAACAGATTCACAGCGGTATGCCGACTTGCTTTGCGCCGGGCTGCAAGAGCGGCTACCGCAACGACGACTCCGCTTCACGACACTTCTTCGGACCTGCAAAAGAACCTACGCCATTCAAGCTTTGCATCGCAAAGATAGAAAGCTTACTGCGAAATGCAAGGTCTGTGACGTTCATTTTGAGAGTGTCGACATTGTAAAGCACTATCGTCGTGTCGTTGCGGGACAAGAAGTTTTGATCCCTCGTGGAAAGTGGGAACTCGCGCCAGGTGCCGTGCCGCGCTTGTTCCCAGCACTTCCACCCCACATTTCAAAGCCAAAATGTTGGGGGTTTAGGCGCAAATCCCCCCAAAACGCACGGCGTCCCGCGAAAGCCCAGTGCCCAATTTGGAGGAGCCGCCAGAAATAGAACAGCAAAACGAAAGGCAGGCGATTGCATATATACGCTACCGAGAATGAGAGTTGCATCACACTGACATTCGATCAGTTGTCAGCTGTCGCTATGCCTTCGAAGCAGTGGATATTCTAGAGATTTTACGACGAGGTATTGAACAAGATGTGCGGAATATTTTACACTCGCCAGCTCAGGAACGGGCTGCTCAGCGCAAACATTTGACACGGTACACATAGGAAAGACGAGGACCAGCGCTGGTCCTCGTCTTTTCTATGTGTACTGTGTCAAATTTTTTGCGCTGAGCAGTTTAATAATGAAATACCAACTAGCCTAATCCCACACTTTGCTTCGGGAAGGGAGACTTACTTGTGCAAAAGATAATTGTAGTTGACGAGCCAATTTAACTGCGTAGTGAACGGCTACAGCACGAAACGCAAATGGCTGTCGTACAGTGTAAGGAGTGCTGCGGGCATGGAACATCTGCTCGGTGAAATTGAAAAACTGAAGTTGAATACTGACGACTCTTCTAGCGACAGAGTACGCGCGAATAACTGCTCGGTGCTCACATCACGGCCGATCTGTTCGAATTGTTTAAGGCAGCGAAGAAGGATGCGACGTAGAAAGATGAGACACGGGAAAAAAAACAATCCGCTGAAATAATTGCTCAGAGAAGACATCTATTCGATGTAATCGCACACTGAGGTTTCATTTACCGAGTTCTCGTAAAATTTTCCGATTTAGGGTCAGTATCCCTTTAACCGTCGCGAAAACGTGTCTTGTAAACATTGCAAAGCATTGGTGATGTTTTTCGAGAAAGTTTTTTTCAATAAATTGTAGAAACATGAGTACTGTTTCTCTAGAACGTTTTTGTATCTCGAGTAAGTACGCTTCTTTGTGCACTATAAGGGCTTTTACAAATGTGTTGGGTTGTTCTTGATCTAGATAAGACGGCAGCGGCTAAAATTATGGTAATAGTTATAAAAAATACTCTGAAAACCCTCATTCGCTTAGAAACACCTATGCTTGGAAATTAAGCGCAATATAGACAGCTCAAATATTCTCAAAGGGTCGTGAAGTCGACGAAGGCAGCAGTCAGCAGGTCCGAGATGAAACTCTTTACTTGGCCGAACTTTTGGCCGGGAAACTGAAAGTCAAACTACAGCAATACACTGATAGCGGCGAACAGAGCGTCGACCGTCGATCAACTGACAAGCAGTCAAGCGCGTCGGCTTTTATACAGGCGCTATCGAACTTTCCAGCGATATCGCTGGTGGCGGCGTTATCTCTCGACAAAGCTGGAACATTCGCGTGCAGCGCGAAATCTTACCAAAACGATCTATTACAATCGCAAAGCTTCTCGAACACTGCTTCGCGGACAGCGTCGAGCGTTGATAACCGTGCTTGCTGGTCAAACCTGAATACATCAAAATAAAACAAGAAGTGGACGTGGCAATATAGACCGAACATCGATTCTTAGCCAATCAATGAACAACGCACGCGGGCCAATGCATACAGATGACCTTATGCATATCCACCTAAGCATCCATCTAACTAGTACAATAAGAAAGCTGGCGCGCAGATGCCACGAGCAACTGCGCGGCGCATCGCAGCGTTATGCCGTGGCAGCAGACGACGCGCCGATAGTGGCGCAAGACGGAACTGCAGCGCCGCTAGTTCTCGCGACCGCCGTTCGGACCACCCTCCTCCGCTGGCGGAGATACGGAGCTTTGAAACTGAGTTTGTTCTAGTAACGTTGGTTTTGTCTGCGTTACGCCAAGCTGGGACAACATACAGCAGCCCGGGCCCCTAAAGTGCTCTGCACGTATCATCGTCAAGGCGGTCGAAGAACAAGAGGAAGAAGACTTCTCCTTGGCGCAAGCGCGCACTCATATGGCTATGCTATTGGCCGCGAGATCGAGCGGAGTCTCCGCCTGGCGGCTACTGGCTGAAGCACGCCTAGTGTGGATTGCTCCATGCGTCGTCTGCTAGCCGCGTTGTGTTTGCATGTGCGCGTACGTCATGCAGGGCCTCAAAAGGTGGTTTGGTCCGTTGCGTTGGTGTAACTTTAACCGCTCGTACGTATGCCTAACAACATGTAAAGAAGCATTTGGCCTTGATCGGCTTTATATGTACTGTAATAGGATCAGTGAGTGCACTTGTCGAGAGTGCTGTGTGTAGTTGTCGTACCGTCCGTTCACTAGAGTCATATCAGTGTAGGTGCCGCTCTGTGGTTCAAGCGCTTTGCAAAGTGCACTTGGCGTTGTCCTAAAGATGAGAAGTATTAAATCTCATGTGAATATAGCCTTTTAGCGGTTCGGTGGTTAAAAAAAAAGGCTCTCATGCACTTGCGCGTTGTGGTTAGGTGTATAACTTCGGGACTGTCGTTTATAGGTTACGCGACGAGCTTTAGTTGTGTACGGTCCTGGTCCCACGGCAGAGAAATATTTCTGTCAAGTCACGTCTGACACTTCGGTACTTAAATTATCCCCTAAACACAACAGAAAATGGAATGACACGGAAATCACAAAACTGTGTTGCCTTGCTCAATTATAACTTGTGGCGAAATGTATACAAGGACACCCGTGTACTTGCGAGGTAGCTTATGCCTGTCAAATATGCGCTGTGGCAAGTTCAGTGTCGGAAGTGCGTCAGGCCTCAATCTCTTCCGCGAAAACCCTTAAAAAAAGAGAGCGAGCGAGAAAAATATATTCATCAAGACAAGCAGTGGCGATAAACTCGCTCGCGCATTTTCATCACTTACGTGGCGTGTGAGCGCTCATAAAACGATACCCTTTGCTATGTACCGGATCATGCATACAGACTTGCCGCGTTTCGGTGCACGTACTTGCCCTGCGGAATACTGAGAACTGTTCTCGCGGCCGTGTAAACACAATGGAACATGCGCGAACTACAAAAGGGCTCGGGGACTCTCGTTTAAACAGACTCATAGCCAAGCGCGAACGGACTTTTCATTCACAGCGCAGACGGTACATGAATGACAAAGAATAAATTCCATGAATTAATTTTCTTCTTTCTCGATTGATTCTCGCTTAATATTCCTGCGGAAGTGTAGGAAAATCAAAGCACAGGGAAGCTTCCCCGAGAGTTCGCGTACTGCGACAGTCTTCACGCTCGTAGTGCACAGCAGCAACAAGCCTATAAATGTACACATTAGCGAAGTAATCGCTTACTCAGCATTCTTTCTCGTCTGCGAATGCGAATGCACCGTCGTCGAAGTGCTTGCTGCACACCATCGCGTACTTGGAAGGCGTCCTGCCGTTAAGAAGCCTAACGAGCCACAGTCGGCGACGTTCCGCGTCGGTGGGATAAAAATGGAAGCTTATCCCTAGCTCTGTGCAGTATGTGCGGCATTTTGGCACCAAACAAAACCTCACCATCGATAACAAAGAGTTTTCTGCGGGTACGGAACACAAAATCACGATGTGAAAACAGAAGTCCCGTGCACTTCTACACACACCACACGAAACCAGTATCCACACTAGCGGGGTGACGGCGCTGCCACCTATAGGTCGATCTCGCCGCGAATAGGTGGTAGAAAGCGGACGATCGCCAATGGAACTGCGGACCTACGGACACAGCCCCGAGCAAAAGCTGCTTCGCATCTAATAAATTTGGTTCCCCGCGCGCGTGGTACATAGCGGAGGCGGAGGAGCAGGCTGTAGCGGAAAGGAAGCCGTTACATGGGGTAGAACTGCGCGGCTTGAGTTTTATATTGCATTTGATGATTTCAAAACAAAAAAATTATCAAGAACTAAGTTTGCTAATTGTAAGATGTAACTGGTTGCTTTTAAATATTAATTTATTGATGGAGATATGCCGCCATTTTCACTGCGCAAATAATTTATCTCCATAAAAATTTGCTCATAAATTAAGCGAATGTGATAGTAAACTATCGCAAATATTTTGGCAATTTGGCCAGCCAGCAACAGCATCGTTATTCGCACCACTATGGATAGTTTGTCACGTGGTTGTGGCGGTGAAGAATTCTCCAGTAAGACTGGGAAATACGAAGCTCTTTTTTTTGGTCGAACTTGAGCCCAGAAAATCAAAACTCAAAATACAAGCGATAGACGCTGCGCACTGATTGCGGCGAGAATAATCGCCGGCCGTCGAGTAATCTGATAACCGGTGGAACGCTTCGTCTTTCATACATCAGTCATCAAACCTTCCAGCGTTATCGCTGGTGCTCACGTAAGCTCTTGAATAAACTTGAATATTCGCGTCCGGCGCGTAATCTTAAAATGTCAAACAATCGCGAAGCTTTTTAAACATTGCGGCGTGGTCTGCGTCAAACACATATAACAGTCTGTGGGTGAAACCCGAATACATCAAAACAAAGCGATAAACAGGCGTGGCAGTAATATCGCTAGTAATATTACCGATGGTACTACCGATTCGACTATCGGTAGTTTATCAAGAGTAGTACTATCGATAGTTTGTTTACACTATCGGTAGTTTCAAAGAAACTATCGATACTATCGATAGTCAATTTACCGATAGCTCTGCATCACTAGCGCATTCACACCTGCGACTGGCATCGGTCGCGCGACCAAGTTAGTTAGGCTGTCTCTGATTACGCTCTCATCGTTAATTATTACAGCTACTACAAATGTTTGTCTCTTCCTTGATGAAGGACGTTATTCGCCGGGACTGAGATGTCCCATCAAGCGTAAACGTGGGTGCATCCACTTTAAACGGTGCTGTAGCTGCCAAACACCAATAGACATTGTGCAAGCTATCTTACATCAATAGAAAGTGAACATTCAACGACATTTTGTAAAGACGCGTTCCTATGACCGAGGAATCAACCATGTTTTTTTTTTTTTTGCTGATGCCCCGTAGACGGAATAATTGCGATTAAATTATTATTTTAAAGAATTGGAGACCTATAATTCCTCCGCACAAAGGACTATTACCAAAACAAAATCAACTCCAGCGCCTTTCAAATGGGTGCCGCAGTGCTACAGTTGACCTGCCGAGGGGGGGGGGGGGGGTCGATCCCTTCCTTAAAAATTGGAGCCCCCCAGACGCTCCCCCCCCCCCTTACTTTAAGTCCTGCGTCCAAGTACATGTCAAATTTCTTGAGTTCAAATACAATCTCGAGGCATTCGCGCTCGGTGACAGCATAAATCTTTTCCGCTGGCGTTAGGGTGACTGGCAAACGCAAGTAGCCGCAATGCACCCTCGAAATCCCGTAGCAAGGCAGAGCCGAGGCCATACTCCCTACCGTCTGTTTGCAGCACAGACGGCTTGTTTAAGTCGGGGAGGTTCTCAGCCATTGGACTGGTCAGTGTTTTAATATACATTTTGCTAACGTTCACAGCCACTCACGGCTTTTCGGACTAATTCACTGAATAGAACCGTGAGCTCTGCGCAGCGTGCTATGAAAGCACGGTGGCATGCAGTAATTCCGAAAAAACGCTGCAAACTCTTGACATCGCACGGTCACTTTTCAGGTGAGGATACTCGCCAGACGCGATCGACCAGATAACGTAACAACGCCGCAATGGTCCGATGACTGCAGCAGATACATATCGGTGGGTCGACGCAACTTCCAAGACCAAAACGTTTTGCCTTAGGAACCGGCATTTTGCAGGAAATGTGAACTTCCTAGTCAGGGGATGCTGCTTTGGCAAGCTAGCAACTAAAGCGGAAACGCACGCCCTGGTTTTCGCGAGCGCAAAACGCGACATGCGGGCGACATCGCCGTTGCCGCCGACAACGTCCGTTGCCATACCAACGGTAGAGAAAACATTGTCTTTGCAGTTGCATCGTCCCGCCGATAGATGTCCGTTGCCGTCACCGGAGCAGCGGATGCGCGCCATTGGTACTTTATCTGGTCGAACGCGCGTCGCACACAAGCCAGGAAGTGTCCCCGCCCACCTGAAAAGTATATATCTTACACCGTGACCCCAAGTCGGCCCTCACCGCAGTACGGGTAGTACCCGGCAGTGCGCAGGTAGACGAGCAGCGAGCGCGAAGCGTCACTCAGCTCCCGGTGTTGCACCGCGGGCTCTCCGAACCGCAGGCAGCGGTCGTTGCGCGCCCCGCAGTCGGTGCAGCGACCAGCCACAAAGGATGGCCAGTCCGTACACACGAAGCCCACCATGGCGCAAGGTGCGGCCGTCGCAATCGTCTCCATGTAGTAGTCGTACGAACGCAAGTGTTCGCACAGAAGATCCGCCCCTGCAAGAGGCAAGCGAGTCGCATATCGAAGACAATGAAGTGCTAGGCCTGGTTCACCCACATTCTGCAACGGCGTATGATGTGCGATGTCCGGTTTGTGACCAAATAAACAGCAAGGAAAGAGAAAAGAATGACTGTTAGGCACTTCCGGTCTTGCGGTCACTTTCGGTTCCCACTCGCGGACTTCCAATATTCATGTGAGCTTGAGGCAGACTAAAAAAATGCACATTTCTCTGTTCAGTCTCAAAGCAATGAGTCAGTTGTCTGACAAATATTTAACTCCGCGTCCTCGATTCTTTTACCAACGCTGCTGTGACATGCTGTGCGCGGACTTGCATACGCTTCGCGCTAGCGCAGCTTGTAGCAATCGTCATCTGCACTTTTCTCTCCCTTGTGCCGTGGAGAGAACGCTACTCCAGCCGCCATTCCTTAGACTCTTATTTATAGCATCACTGGCACTGATGTTCCTTACCACCTTCGTGTAATCCTTACTACGGGTATCAGTAAAGAACGAATCATTGCTCGAACAGCGTAAGCCTAAACGACGTTGGAAAGCCCTGGATACTGAGATAGCTAATATTAAATAACTCAGCTGAAAATCACTGCAAAAAGATGTAAAATCTACAAAAGGTGAAACAAGCGCGAGGATAAAAATACATATTACATGCATTGCGATCTCAAGTAAATAAATGCTTACAGTGACCTAGCTAAGGACTGCGTTTACTTCCCTGTGCGTGCCTGCGCGTAGCACCTTAGGGTCTAGGCTTGTCGGCGTGCATCGTCGTCTGCTTAGCGCAGTCCATTTGCTTGAACGCAAGAGAAGGCGCCACCGCCTCAGCGCTCGCCGTGTGGCGAGAGAGAGCGAACGGCGCGCGTTGACTATGGAAACGCGCTTTCTGCGATGAACGCTTAACTACCAGCTCGCAAGGAACGAGAACGCGCCCTCGCCCGCGAGAGACAACGCCGACGCAGGCAGCGTCTGCTAGCGAGTTGATTGAAAAAACCGACTGCTCGCGCTGCACAACCATTCGCCTGCCACTCCGTATATACGGGCACTGGATCTTGACCTGCAATGTAGTGCCGGTGGGAGATTTCTCTTATGTGTTGTTGAACAATAAAGATTCGGCAGCCTGCACGTTAACTATAAGCGGACTGCGGGTCTCTGTGTCTAATCTTTCTTCTGTCTCTCATTGCCCTTTAGCAGTGATATTGCGGTGGGAATTACCGGCGCACGCTGCATGCTTCGCCCGTCCACAGGTTTCACGTTAGTGGAGCTGACACACCCTTCCCTACATGCTTCGCCCCTTCCCAATTTTTGTGCGTCGTAGATGCACGCACGCACGCATTTATGCGTGCGTGTGTGCGTGAGCTCGTGCATGCATCTCGTATGTGCCTGTGTGTACGCGCGTGCATGTGTAGGGGCGGGCATTGTGATGAGTAGAACAAGACTCACTGGAGCAGTTTGGCTGCCTGTCACCGCCGTTGGGAAAGAAGTCGATGTGGCCGATCGGCTCCTTCAGTCCTGTAAATCAGTACATTCAAGATATGTAAAAAGAGCCATTCTGAAGTTGGCTTCTTCGCAGTACGCTTTCATTTTAAGTAATGCTGTTTTTATTGCAGAAACAATATTTCCAGTGGACACAAATCTTAACCGTAGATGCGGCTGATGTCCTTTCGAGGAGAGAGAAGCGTCAAGCCGCTACGCAGGCGGTCACGTAACGACCAAACTTTTTCATTATTACCAATATTCGCTGCGTTCCTCAGCACTTAAAAAGACAGCACTGTGCTCTAGCGTTGAGGTTGTTTATTGTACGCCCAATAAAGCATGGGAAGTTATTCTGTCTCCTGTGTCTCTCTTGTCCCGCTCCCCGTGGCTGTGATAAAGCTCTCAACGGCTGTTTTGTAATGAGCCTATGCAAGTGAATCGAGTTGATGCGTCAACTATCGCCTAAGGTGTACTCACAACTACGACGTGGAGAATGGCAGCTTTTTTCATGTTGGCAGCTTGCGATTACTGACGTAACCTTGACAAGCACAATACTGTATGCCTGAACCATCTACCTCGTTACTGTAAAAGGAGCTGCAATTTTTCAGATCTCTGCATGTGAATACGCGGTGGCGGCCGCATATTCTGTGCATGGTTCACAGCAGTCAACATTCAATTCATTAGAAGCACTACCTGCTTGTACGCATTTCCCGTTGTCTGTTTTTGACGTAACTTGAAGCAGCGCCAAAAAGACAAGGACAGAAATCCAAAACGAACACAGACAAGACGAGTGCTGAACTCCCAACTGAAGATTTTAGTTAGAAAATACTGGCTTTATACAATGGCAAAAAAAAAGGTCAGCAACAAAAAGCTTTAATACCGCCAACGGGTTTTGTGCCGATATTGAGGATCCATTTTGATCGCTTGCCCATGATAAGTTCTTGGCTGCTATATGTTAATAAATCAATGGAATAGGCGCACGAGAATCTCTGGGCTCAGCAGGCATAAGTTGGAGAATTTCATCACGCTTTTAAACAGCTTTATCTTCGCTCAACAGTCAGTAACCACAGCGGGAAGCTTTATATCCAACTCAAGGGTATGTGTATTGAATCATTCATTGCTCATATATTTAGAGACATATTTTTACCTAGCATTTACATCCGAATTTGTGCTGTTTTAATTGACTCTTCGGGCATTTATGGCTACGTGGACGACTACGATTCTTCTAAAGCAGCGACTCATTGCTGCTTTAGAAGAATCTTTCGCAATTCCTAGCAAGTAAGAAGTAGCCTGCGTTAGCTAACACAATTCAAGCAACCAGTGGTTGTCAAGACTAGCAAACAACGCCAGTAGTGACCGTTAGCCAACACTTAAATACCACCAGCCAACAGGAGCCAGTATAGCTACCGATTCGCCAACATTATGCACCATTACACGACACTAGCCGAAAGTAGACCGAACAGTGGTGTACATGTTATTTGATAAACTGGGAATCATTGGACCGTACACGACTGCTATAGGGACTGTTCCAAAAACTCGGGACACGTAGAATAAGGTGGCGCCAGCAACTGCCCAAGGACCTCCGAGACGAATGGGAAGGCCTAGTCGGGCGGCTTCTGCAACTGCAGGAAACAGGAATCTCTCGGCGGAGGAAGGAAGCTGCCAAGTTAAATGCAGCTGCATGCATTCTGCGATGGCAGCCCAGCTGCGTACGCAGCAGGAGTCTACGCTGTGACAACAATGGCTGCAGAACCCATCTCTACGGCATGTGTGGTCCCATTAAGAAAATGACGCTATACTACGCTTGAAGGTGTTAGGTGCATTCGTTGGCGCAAGACTGCTGACAGACGTAAGCAGGGGACTTACTAATACTCACTCTGTGGACCGGCTCTATACTTGTATGGCCGAGGATTCGAGGAGACTGCACGAGATGGAAGCAATTTGTTGCTTATCGTATCGCGGACATTAAGTGCAGAACAGAATCGTACCTGTGGAGATATCTCCCAGTATTGGAGAACCCACCTGATTTACTAATGCGAGGAGTGGCATTAGGCGAGGCGACTTTCAGCTCAATGTACGGCATAATCCAGACCGGCTACACCGATCAATGGACAAAAAGACAGCAGCAGTTCAAGTAGTAAAAGCCACAGAAACATTCAGTCCGGTTGCACGCATCGAGCGTTTCAGCAGGTTTCAGCACCTGTTGCGAGTCACATGTTGTGTGTATAGATTCACAGACCGCTGCCGACACACACCAGAAGAAATTAGCCAACTGAAGGTGGCAGAAGGCCCTGCTGGCGGAGCACTACTCAGTTAAACACGTCAGAAAACAATAACTTTATGCGGAGCTCAACTGCCAAACACGCGGACGGCCACTAGAACCCACGTTTCGCAGTGCCGATCTCCGCCCGTTTATACAAACCGGCGAAATTCTCAGAGTCGGCGGACGCTTATCACTCCTGAATTCACCACTAGGAGACAAACACTCGATATTCTCCCAGTAAATCATCATTACTCCACTCTGGTGGTCATTAGAACTCAGCAAAAAGTCTTACACAGAGGTGTACGAGAGAAGCTTACCCAGCTCAGAGAGTTCTGCTGGATTTGTCGAGGGTGTACCTTGATGAAAAACGTTATGCCCAGTTGCAATGTGTGCAAACGGTTCGCCACTAGAACAGGAAGTGCTCCAACCGCTCCTTTGCCAAGTCACAGGATAACGCCTAGGAACCATTTCAACTGAGGTTAAACCGCGGGCTTTAATGTGCATGTGTGTTTATGTGTCAGCGCTGTGTATGTGTCATTCGCTTTCTCTCTTTTTGTATGCGCTATACCTTTGGATGTTATGAATCATTTCGAGGTTCTCAGTCCAGATGTCCCCGGCCCGCTGTTCGCACGCACATACCATGGTGACGCAAAGTGCTGCGTAGTACTTATTCACGTGTGCTGTTTTCGCGAGCCGCTCACCTCGAGCTCGTCTGTAGCATGACAGCTAAATCATTCCTGTTATGCTTGAAACGGTTTGTCGGCCGAAGGGGACTGTCCAGGCTTATCTATTCGGACAACAAGAGCACCTTTCTAAAAACGTCAGTGGATTTAAACTATTTTACATGTTCGCAGAAAACCACGTGGCGAACCATGTCGCCGCCAACGGCATCCTGTGGAAGTTTACAGTGTCCAACGCTCCTTGGTGGGGTGGATGCTGAGAGCGACTGAGCATATCTGTAAAGACTTCGCTGTGTAAGGTTCTCGGCCGAGGCTGCCTGAACTTCGAAGAAGTTACCACAGTGATGGCAGAGATCGAAGCAGTAATCATCTCTAGGCCTCTTCAAGAAAATTTCAACAACGCGGAAAAGCACGAGTGGACGAAAAGGGAGCTGACACGGATTGCACTTGTCCGTGTCAGCACTCTTTTCGTCCGTTCGTGTTTTTCCGCGCTGTTGAAATTTTATTGACGATGGGTTAGCAACACGGCCAAATTATCACGTTAATCAGTTATATCTCTAGGCCTCTAGTCATATCTAGGACAGACGAAGCGGAACCATGCACTATGACTCCACTGAATCTCCGTCGGACATCGGCTAACTGCTGTGAAATACGACGCGGTTGAGGTTGACGGCAACTCGAGCGACCGGATAACATTCGTCGACATGCCTTCAGAAAGCTTCTGGCCCAGAATTTTTGGAAGCGACGGCGGAAAAAAATTTTCCTGCAACTCCGGTCTGTTCGTTTAGTAGCCAGTCGATAATCCATGAACTTGAACAAAGGCGAAGTCGTTGTCGAGAATTCCGATGCGTCACCTCGACAAATATAGGAGTTATCAGCGTGTTTACGCCTCCAGTCAGTGTAAACAAAAGCCTTTGGCAAATACATTGGCGGGATCGACTGATTCTACGGCTGCTCTTAAGTCGTATTCCACACTTGTCGTGGACCATGTGTCACGTCATTGTCATCCACCCAGCGGGTAGGCAAAACGCGGTATTAACTTTACGTGTCGTGGGATGAGGACGCGCATGGTTAGGGTGTTTTGTGCAGCAATGTACATTCCAATAAAGCACAGTTGAAAGTCAGCGTTCGCCCTTGTCGAACGCCTTTTAGGGGCGAAGCACCTTAGGGTCTAGGCTTGTCTGTTGTGTGGTGTCCGTGCTCACGGCACAGCACCGTGTAAAATCCCCTAAAAAGGTTTAACAATGGACTATTGTCGATCATATTTGTGACAGGACAATATAAAACACCTAGAAGCACAAACCCTTTATACTAGTCGGTGATTTCAACGCAGAAATTATGGACCTTAGGACCTAGTTTTGTCGTCACGCTCCCTATCCGCTGTCATGGTGGTTAGAAAACCGGTGCTATAGTCGAAACATATGTATGTATGTGAATGAAAAAAAGCTTCACAATAGAAGAAGAACAATCATAATGGTTACGAAACAATATAAAACACCCACAAGCACGAAC
Source organism: Rhipicephalus sanguineus (assembly GCF_013339695.2). Lineage (NCBI taxonomy): Eukaryota > Metazoa > Arthropoda > Arachnida > Ixodida > Ixodidae > Rhipicephalus > Rhipicephalus sanguineus. The sequence goes on along the minus strand of NC_051184.2, from coordinate 152,866,331 downwards.
TCTTTATACTAGTCGGCGACATCAACGTACACATTATGAACCTTGCGCCCGTCCGTGTCTGTTTCGTCCGTTGTATGAGAAAATTTTGCACAAAAAGTGTTGATCATGGACTTAGGACCGAGCTTTGTCGTCGACGCTTTATGTCACTTTATGCCACTCAATTTACATTACATGGGGCAGCACTCAGGTAACATATGTGAGACACAAAAAAGGTTGAACAGTACACTAACATCAATCATAATTGTGACACAACAATATAAAACTCCTACAAGCACAAGCCCATTATACTAGTCTGCGACTGCAACGTAGACATTATGGACCTTAGGACATAGCTTCGTCCACTCGTCATCATTCACTTCGTGGAGATGCGTTACATTTTTTCTTGTGTACTCGCTGGCAACCCCTTTTCCAAGAGATGGTCAGTGAGAGAAACGGAATGGATACCAAGACGTGAGAAACACAGCAGAGGGTTAGCTGAGGTGATGAAACTTCGCAATTGGCCCCCATAAAATCGGATGAGCTCACGCAGTACAGAACAAATTACAGATTATTGGGAGTGGTCTTCGCGCTTTAGCGGCCATAAAATGGGCTCATGACGAAAGTTGCTCTAAGTCACCGCATCTACTTCGTGTTTCAAGCGAAACGTCTCATTTGATATTACGTTGCGCTATAATAGGTATATTTCTCGGAGTTCTGCGTGCCAGAACCACGATATTTTCTTAAAGTACGCAGTAGTTGGGCGCTCAGGGTTAATTTTGGCTGTCTGGGATGCTTTGACGCGCATCTCAACATAAATACGCGGGTATTCTTGCACTTCGCGCCCGTCGAAACGTGGTCGCCGTGGCACGTAATCGAACCCGCGTCCTCCAGCTTAGTATTCCAACACCTTAGTCCCCAGGCTACCACAACGGGATTAGGTTAAGCTTTACTGGTGGTTATACAGGTTGTCCCGCGCAACTTGAGCCATGAAAGGCACGTCGCAAGCGAATTGAACGCATGCTATTAGCCTATGGTTGCTCAGGCTGCTTTGATATTAACACGACAGCGTTAGAGAGCTCATTTCGCATAAATTTCGGTGTCGGCGTCGTTGGTCGTCAGCGAAAAATGTGCGTTGTCCGTGAGCGGAAATTCTAGATAGACGCCAATAAAGAATTAATAAAACATCTTCGGTTGGAGTTATGCTAAGAAGCACCGACGCGGCGCTCCGTTTCGCTGTGTAACTATAGGCTCGTGATAATGGTACGCGTTCAGCTCAATTCACTTCCTGGTCGTCTTTTATTTTTAAAGTGTTGGCTAAAGTTGCGTAGGACAACCTGTATAGTGCATTCCGCCAGTAAGCGTCGTATAAGTACAATGCCTTTGAACATATCACATGCTTCGAACTTTTGAAGTTTCCATTACCACCAATGCAAAGCACGAACGTTTATAGAATGAGTGGAGCAGCACCTGCAAGAAATCGATTCACTCACGCGACGGCAGCACGGCGTCTCATGCATAGAACTTACCGAAGCCCCCGAAGGGCACCACGCCGTAGATGTCTGTGTGAATGACATCCACGAATTGGGCATCTGTCCGTGACAGCCTTTTTTGCGGAGGCAGATTCTTGTAGCGTGGAGAGGCGGGGTCCAGACCTGCGTTTTAGAAGAGCCATAATGCACTCCGCGTTTGGTTAGGTTCCATGCTAAGAGCATGTACTCTGAGCATCGAGAAAAAGAGCTCTTAATCCCAGACGGTAAGTACGACGTTTTTAGGCCATAAACCACGTGAATTGATGGGCACAAGGATGCAACGAGCCTCCCCTTCGTAACGGACTGGTGGTATGCGCGTCAGCAAGCTCGGAAAAAAATTTTTTTCATGGTGTTTGGTCAAAGAACTGATGTAAAAACCTAAACACCAACGCCTTTACAGCCCCGTCAACCTGCCAGCCACTGCACTCCGCCTAACACTTTCGGACCAACATGGCTCCCCGCGAAGAAGCAGCCCGGGATGGATCAAAAGGTGTCTGCACCCTGTGAGCGGCGGCGCTGCTATCGAGGCACCGTAGTAGGGCGGGTTCTCCTCTGCCCTGCAGGGTGCCTGCAGGGTGGATGTGAAGCTGCGCAGGCGTGCGGTTACCTTTTACATTCGTGTGTTTTCTTTAATAAAATTCAGTTGGAAGTTAGCGTTTGTGTGTGTCGCATTCTGCTGTCTTTCGTCCTTGAAGTTTGCGCTATTTAGCTGTTCAAATGGTGTACCAACAAGCCCAAATACCTTGCCCTGCAAGAGCAGGTGCAAGGTCAATTCACATCGGTCAAGAAATTGGAACGAAAACTGGTCGAAAACTATTGCCACATGTGAAAGTCAACTATCAATGTAATTTACGGTTTATGTGGCACTTGCCTAAATAGTTGACTCGCTCATATTTTTTGGTCGAGCGCCAGAAATGCGGGGCGTATGCACGCCGTCTGCTATGTGGGCTCAGCGCATTGCAGGGTCTACGAGGCATCGCTCGCTTTTGTGCTGTGGCTTTGAGCGTATCTTCCGTAAGTTATTTATTGGCCTATGAGTTCTTTACTAGCGTGACACTTGAGAGAAGCTAAACAAGCTCACAGAATGGTGTAGGTAACCGCTCCTGTGACTGAAGACTGCTTTCGCTGGCGCACAGCCGGCGTGTCCTCGCCTTTCGTGACGCTGAATGCGGCACGCTAAACGAAGAAACGCTGCACTGTTAAGGCTGCCAAAGTGATACTTTCAAGGGTGCTGTCTCGCTCCGGTGGTTTTCCTCGATTGGGCAACGTGAGTTTTCCGACTATTGTGCTATTGTGCTCGGTGAGCCGTTGTATCGTGATTTTTTCATGTATGATAAAACAAGCTTGCTTTCCTAGTGTTTCTTGTTGATCTTCCATTTCTCTCGCACACGCCATTGGCGAGCCGTAAAGACGCAATAAAATCGCGTATTTATCAAAGGCATCTAAAAGATCAGCAATTTAAAAACATTTCCAATTTGGCGCCATGTAGTGCAAATGCGCGACATCGCTACCGCTTCCGGTTATGACGTCATATTTTATTTTTGATTTTTCGCTTGCTATCTGTTAGTTGTGCCCACAATACGTAGAGGGCGACGGTGGCAACGACCCGCCAACTACTTGACCCATGGGCTTCTATGGTAGTTTCGCTACCAGTTTACGTATACCTTGGCAGGTCTTTCCCCGGCTCGCGGCCCCTTCGCTCCATGCAATCCGCACGGAGCGAACGGCTGCAATAGCTCGCCCGACAGCGGTTACGCAAATGCTACGTTTTGAGCACGGGAATCGCAAGCGAAACGGCAGCGGCGCGAAACTGCGAACCCCGGTCAGCTGCAGAGAGAAGGACTGAGTAACTGTAAAACTCACACTCATTGAACGAACTCATTGAGTTTCTAAGTTTTTTTCAAGAGCCGCCTCAGGAGAACGTAAAGCTAGCCGTGATTCCCTATGTCCATCGCGTGTCCCATAATGTGAAAAATATTGCTAAGCACGTTGATATAAAGGTGGCCTTTTCTGCCCCATGAAAGCTTTCAAGGCTCTGCAGGATGAATAACCCTTGTCTCCGAAGAGCTCCAGCCTGCATCGTAAATCACGAAGATGAATATGTCAGCTGCCAGACGGTAGTGGTCGACGATATTCCCTTGTCGTGTGGTAGGTGGTACGTAAGCCATACTGGACAATGCCCGAAGGATAGACTGAGACAGCACAAGGTTAGAAATGGCAGAGAAGGCCACCTGGCAATTTGTAGCTGAGATTGCAGTGGAGTCCGAATTTACGCGCCGGCTGTGTAGTCGCCAGAAGCCACGATAAATGGGCGAGATTAATCACTGAAGCGAACAGAACTATAGAAGCAGGTGCTAAGTGTGTTAGCATGGCATCAATTTCAATATCACCAAATCAGTTTTTCTACTTGAATGCGACTGTATATTGATGATCTGCGACAGCATGCGGTGTATATCTGCTGTGGTCTTTCTGAATGAACACTGTTGGAAATGGCGCTCCGTGTATTACCTGTCTGCAACTTTCCAATTGCATTTTTTCGCCCAGCTTCATTGCTTTACAAGGGAGTTAAATAATCCTGCTTAATTCAGCAATTAAGCAGAGCACAGAAAATACTGTGACTTACTCCAGTGCGCAACACGCATTTGGTCGTGTCGTCATAAAGTGCATCGGCACATTTTTAAACTCTGGCTTTACTTAGCTGGAACACCCTACACACATCTCCTGCGCTGGCGTGCTCTATGGAAACCTTTGCGTTACGCGCGCTGCCGAGAAGCGCGTGGTTGAGATCTGATCTGCCAGGAGCCGCAACGAACCTGATCCGATAGGTTTCTTAGATGTAATTGCTGCTTATACTAACTTACACTAATTATATGAGTCCAATTTTAACTTATGACATACCTTAATCTCCACTCTGTCACATGTATACATTACCTTAACTCGTTGCATTTTGATATTCTTCATTTTCATGAAGCTTCGCGGACAACTCTCACCGGCGCTTGACAGGGTGGTCTGGAAGGATAGCACACTCGATACCCGTGCCACTGATGAAGGAAAATAAGTTTTCACTCCGATGTTTGGGTTTGAAGCCGGACCCTCGAACTTCGAAAGCGAGTGTCTTAGCCACTGCGTTACTCATCAACGCTTCCAAAATATTCAACATATGTGACCTAAATGAGCGCGCTGTACACGCACGGCCGGGTTAGAGGGAAGACGTGCGCGTAAGCGTCGCGCCTTGCCCCTAACCCGGCCGTGGCCGATGCCGCCCGAAAACGGCGTTCCAGGGACTGCCGCAACTTCGTACGCATCACTTAGACAACTTGCCAAAGGAAATTCCTCGTGACTTTTTTTTTCATCCCTGCTATTCAGTAAATCTTACCGACTGTCTGACTTTTAGCTCAACGCTTTTTGTTGACATACCGCTTACACTGCCAGCCGTATGCTCCGTATGCTTGCTGGTGAGGCTCCTAGTTCATTTCATCCGCCGTGAATAAAGTATAAAAATACCGGAACACTTTCTCTGCCTCTCTACTGTTCTTCATATTCGTTCTCTCTTCGAACCTTTTTTTTTTTTTTTTTTTGCAAGGAGCGCCATGGTGAGTGCCGCAGAAATGCGCGCTCCCACGTAAGCCGCTTTACTAATGGCTAAACTATTCTTGCGTACCAGTTATACGTCCGATTTGACCGTTGAGGTACTTCCCCGCAAAGCCAGCGACGTGGGCTCCTATGCTGCAGCCAATCAGGTGAAAGCTGTTCCAGCTAGCCCCTGTCACGTTCTGCAAAGAAACAAAATACGTATTCATCATGTGTTTCCTGCGAAAACTTAACAGACCCATGCATACTTTTAAAATCCCAGTACAGTAAAATGAACGCACCACAAGGCAATGTGTGCTCGCAGTTGACACTGCTGGCAAGGTTGAAAAATCGTCGAGCGAGAAATGTCCCTGGAACCGAGATTTCGACAAGGTCTTCGTTGGTTTCTAAGCAGACAGTTCACCTTGTCCGCACGTTGGCTCCAGCGATATTTCCGATTCGATCGATTTTCAACACTTGAAGTATTCCTCTTCCTCTGAACTTCTCTCTTCTACGGTTTCATTACGTCGGGTGAGTTTCGTTCATAAATCAATAACGTGCCGTAGTCATATACTGAAACCACGTTTAAACATATACCTTGTGCGGCGGTGTGTACCATAACATCACTTCGTCCATTTCTTAGTGATTCTAATTCGAACCTAATTGCAAATAAGAAACGACTTCCCGAAGAAACACTGCACTACGTGAAATAACGTGAAAACTTGGGCGATTTGGGGATGCATGGTGAGCCACAGAGCAAATATCGAGTCTATGACGAAAATAAGAACAAAGAAGTGCCTTGTTCGTCCTTGTTATCGTCCTCGTCTCAGTAGTTGCGCTGCGGTTCATCACTTCTTGCGGGACTGGCCGTCCTTAAAAATGAAAGGCTCTCTATTCATACCTCTTTGGGGCATAATGTCAATATACACTGCTTTTCCTAGAGCTTAGACTATAATACCAACAGTGCACGAACCATACGTATAAGAGTAATATAGATTCAAGGCAATGATTGAGGAGGCAAGCCACACAAGTGTTGTTTCCCCTTATTCATTATTTCTACAGAATGAGGAACATAGATAACTGGCCGCAACGTCAGTGAAGATGGCCGTGTCTGTGTCAGCTATTCACTCTTATCGTCACTTAGAAGCAGGTGACAATAACGATTCGGCAGATATGTGCCTTATCTCTGCATACTTTTTATTTCAATTTATTCATGGTCGCACCAAGGCGCTCTGGTGTTACCGCCCTTCGCATTCACATGCACTTTCTCGTGTTTTCATACCACAGCTTCATTCGGTTTCACATACGCAGTCACACTTGACCGCCCTATGCTTTCGCACGTGTTAATTGATCTCAGCTTATTGACACTCCTGCCCCGCCACGGTGGTCTAGTGGATATGGCGCTCGGCTGCTGAGCCGAACGTCGCGGGATCGAATCCCGGCAGCGGCGGCAGCATTTTCGATGGAGGCGAAAATGTTTGAGGCCTGTGTGCTTAGATTTAGGTGCACGTAAAAGAACCCCACGTGGTCGAAATTTCCGGAGCCCTCCACTACGGCGTCTCGAATAATCATATCGTGGTTTTGGGACGTTAAACCTCAGTTATTATTATACTATTGACACTCCCGCTCGCAATTCAGGTTGAGCTTTTGTCAAGTTTTACGCGATCATCGAGTTTTAGCACCGTCAAAACTCGGAAAGCATTTTTCATAGTTTTGTATTATTCGTATTAGCGTTAGTATTTCGTCTAACTGAACACTCAGCTAGTACATAATGATACATGGCCAAGCAACGCATTTTCAATTTGCTTGAACATATCTCCTCCCTGATTTAAGAATACTGAGCAATCAACACTTTCGTGTACGGTGCAGTTCGCAAGAATTGTAATGTGGCCTTGTTGGTTTTGCATTTCAAATAAATTTTCCGTAGCGCGAGTAAATGACAGGTCAAAAGAACACGCTCAAACATTGTCCGAAGTTAGCGCCGTCTGTGTGCATGTGTGTTATTTCGGTCTGTCTTTGCACACGCTACAGAAAACTTCATCAAACTGTACAGCTCCTATTCCCCTAGGTGGAGGGGGGCGCAAAGTCTGCCCCATACTATGACTTAATAGGGAGGGGGCGCTTGAACCTTCGACCCCCCTGAAGGGGAACCCTGCGCACGCCTATGATTGTTGGGGTTCAACGTCCTAAAACTACGATGATTATGAGAAGGCTCCGGAAATTTCGACCACCTGGGGTTCTTTAACGTGCACCTAAATCTAAGCACGCGGGCCTCGAGCATTTTCGCCTCCATCGAAAATGCAGCCGCCGCGACTGGGATTCGATCCCGCGACCTCGAGATTTAGACGCTCCGCGCTCAGAGCAGCAAACAGTAGAAAAAAATTGGCGCTGCGTGCTTCGCTGCAAATGTCGTCGAAAGACGATAGTCTTCTGCCATTTATGTTATTTATGTTTTGCCTTGCCTCAGACAGCGCCTACTCTATGTTGAATCGGCCGCATCTGGCTGGCATTGATAAAATAGAGGCGCTGCGTGAGATATGGACGTCATCTGGCAGTGGCGTCGGGAAACATGAGCATGTGCAGAACCCAAGGCCACTGCCAGGTGGCAGCACCATATCGTTGGCAGAGGGCATTTTCGTGCATAGCGTCGCATTTTCAGTGCAGCCTAAGAAACACTATGGTCTTTAGAATTACGTATCTATGTATTTTCTAGTAAAGGAACACACTACCTAATAGTTATGTATTGATGTTGCGCCTCAGATATGCGTAATATTTGCTTTTTGATCGACAATGTTCACAAGTATGAACGCAGCTACCAGTTCAAGATGGCTGGGAGTTCAGTTAGTGCTTAAACTTTGGCCGGGTGGCTGAATCTTGTGACAGAGAGACAGACAGCCAGACAGACAGACAGACAGACGAAAATTTCTGCGTTCAAGTATCCCAAGAAAGACCATCGTCTTTAAAACAGTGGAAAGGAAACCATACAACAGAAAATTGATAATCGCAAAACGAATCAGATAATCACAAGAAAAGAACGCAAAAGGATATCAAACATCGCATAATCACACGAAAAGAGCAGATAAACGCAAGATGCATTGATTCGCAACATAGGCGAATCAATGATCCGCCGTTCGTACAGCTTTAAAGGGACCGACAACTGCCCAGAATATAAAATGAGTTGACTCCACTGATGTAAAGATTGTCCGTCGCACTGACTCAAACCAACCCTGTTTTTTTCATGAGATGGATTTATATTTTTATTTCTGAACTGAAAGTCGCGAAAAATGACCTGTGGCACCTCTGGCGGCAAAAACATGAATGATCCGATGAAGACGGCCACGTGACCATTGATTACTGCGCGCGGTTGACGATTTTTTTGTTAGTATTGAAATATTGTTCGTTTCTTTATATTAAAAGGTATTACTCCATAATAATGTACATATAGGCCTGCGTTAGTAGTATGCATTAAAGTGGCGCTGCCTTCGCGTGACGTAATGATCCCATGCTCGTCAGCGCGTCTTGAGCAACTTTTCAGCGTGCTCATGCAACCGTGCACGCAGTTTCCAGGTCGCTAAGATTTTGGAGCGACATAGTTTAGCTACCTACACTTCATCTCAGAAATGACGCGCGCTGCTACTCGGTGCGGCCGTGCATATGCACAGTTACGTTTTCGATTACTTGGCTTGGCTCGTGTATCGAGAGAGTAACGACGCCGGGACAAGCCATCCATGACACAGGCGCAGGCAACCTTGGGCGCAGGCGCACACAACGCTGTACAAATACCGGGAAGGTGTATAAAGCCACACATCTCATTGTAACAGCTTGCTATTTTCAAAAATGGTTGGAAAGCTCAAAATAAAGGTGGTTAAGCATAGTTAAAGTAACTCCTGCGAAAGCAGAACAACGACAGCTTTCGCAAGGGCTAGCGGCATCGCTATCGATTCTCAGCGTTGCTGGAGCAAGCCTCCATGCGTGTTTGGAGCCTTTCAGATCGAAAAAATACTGCTTATAAAATAACTACGTGCTTTTCGGATAAACCACTGAAGCTACAAACGCTACGAAGGGTGGGCTTCCTGTCGCGCCGTAAAAAACTGCGTCGAGAAAAATCAGTTGTCGATCCCTTTAACTCTGGGTGGAACTGCCTTAGACATTTTGACAAGTGCGCGGTCAGCAGCGCGCACGCCAGATAAGCCAAGCATTTCACATACATCATAGTGTTCTTGTGCAAGCGTGCGCTTCATTTCCCATCATATCAGTGAAATTAGATTGAAATTAGTGCGACAGCTTCCTCAGAAAGTGGTCGATATGATATATGATTGCTGTATAGCCTGTTTGATGTATGCGCGTATTCCGCTTTCGTTTTCTTGCCTGCGCAGATTCCTGTTTCCTATATATTGCAGTTGCTTTGCAATAACCCGTTTTTTAGTGAGCGCCTTCTATGTCGTCTTCACTTTGTTTTGTCCAAAGCGCTATTTTGTTCCCTTGAATAATGCACCAATCAGCCCAGTCGATAAGACTGCTGCTCTTCCGTGAGTCTTACTTGTATTGTTGAGCACAGATTACCCATACATATTTCAACCTTTATCGGTTTGACTACTGTATTCTTCACCGCTAGAACCACGGTGGCGGTACATGTGCGTTCACCTACCGGACAACAAGCCCACGCCGCGGTTGAGACACCAAAACCATCACGGAAAATCGAGCTAGTCGCAGAATACAAGAATTGCACCTGGAGCACAGGCCCCTATCCGTTAACGCAACAGCCACGATGACAAAAACAACTCCTCCGTCGATGGCCGCTGTATCACCTGCAACGGTCCTGACTGGGGAGCTGCGGACCTTCCGCGAATCATCCTTTCAAGACCTGGAAAGCTGGCTGGAGTCATCCGAACGAGTCGCCGCCGTCAACAACTGGGATTTTGAAAAGAAGCTGCGTTATGTTTATTGCTATCTAAAGGACGTCCGCCTCGAGAACCTGACTCGAGAACCCAAATTTCGAACATTAGATTTTTTCGTGCCGCATTCCTGGACACATTCACAATCGTCGTCCGCAAGGAAAGGGCAGCCACTTTACTAGAGACACGGGTGCAGCTCTTGAACGAGGATTTAACAAACATTACGAAGCCCCAAGAAAGCGAATACATGATTGTCCTCCACACCCGTCTAGCGTGAAATTACAGAAAAATTCACGTAAATTTCCCAGTGTGAACACAAAGAAAGCTTCTTAGTTCACAAAAATACATCCTGGTTTAAACGAGGGATCAAGGCCTTTCCAGGACTGTCGCTTTGCCATTTGGCACCGCGTTGCGGTTTGTTCCGCTGTTCCATTTCAGGGCAAGAATGAACTATTCGCCGACTAACGACCTTTCTTCCCGAGGAAGTCATATTGACTTCCTAGTAACTTCATGCTACAAACGGTGGGATTATAATATTTCTCTTTGAGAGAAGGAAAAAGGTTCGCATCACACTCATACGTGCCAGTTGGCAAAAATGTTCGCGAAGCGTACTACCTGCACGACACGGATGAAGGCTGCCAGCTGCTGTCCCACTTCAGGAACAACCAGGTTCACCACGCGGCCGTACAGGTCTTGAGACTTGCGGCCCCAGTCCACCATGATAATATTGTAGTCGCCACGAACAAGGAACCGGTCCTTCAGCTCCTGCGCGACGCAGAGTAACGAGGCGTAGTACTCGTGCTGTGGATGCGCATGCCTACCATGCGGATGTACTCGCGGAGACAGTAGACGCTTCCTCATCACATCGTATGAAGAACGCTAGACGCGGTAATACCACCTGTCAGACAGAAACCACCTTACTTTTCAGGAAATTATGGACTCAGCCCTATTTCACTCAATTTATTTTATTATCAAACTCTTGCCGCCGGCGCGCCCACTGTTCGTTTGTGTGCAGCGAGAGGCACCGCGAGAGAGCTCTCAGTGAGGAAGTCCGAGTAAATTATAGTTAATGGAAGGAAAAAGGCGCAAACGAGACGAACATTAGAAGTGACATGGCGCCTTTTCCTTCCGTTAAACATGCACCAACTAGCCCAATAAAATGTTCTACATTAATGATAGTTAACACCGCTGCTCAGATATAATGGGCGTAGTCCTAGAAATACGCAACACACATGTAACGAAGGCGCGCAACATTATTCTATAGCATAAAATACAATAAACGCAGTGTTATACAAATGCAAAAAAAACAATATTTTCTTTGAAGTAATTGGTAAGATCTGCTGGTATGGCCAACTAGGTGGAAAAAAAACACATTATTAGACAGGACAGGCGCTAACTACCAACAGATACTTGTTCCTAGCCAAACTCAAACATTATACGCCAAAACTACCAACACAAGCGCACCGTCGCCAGCAGCAAATCCAGCAAATCCGCATGGTGACCTGTGAGTTGTTCAGTTATGTAACAACGTACTTGCACCGCAGGTAAATAACCTACCAAACACCACACTTCTTTATCAAGTAGGGGCATTGATGATTTGGTAACACATTGCGATCCCTGTTGCCTCATATTAAAGGCTCCTGTAACCTCTTTATTAACCCTGCAGAAACTTTTGCCACGCGTACTAGTTTTTTTTTCTTTCCTTTGTGGCACTGTATTACTGGCTAAAACTCCTACAAGCGCTGTCGCGCGGCGCCGGCCGCACCAGAATTTAAGAGAACGTTCTGGAGCGTTTTCGAATGTTCTAATGAGAATCCTCGCACAACGCCAGTAAGGTATATTCTGGAACTTACGCAAGCACCAGCGATAACGCTGGAATGTACGATGCCCAATCCATAAATTCCGATAATGTTTCAACTAAGTCATCAGGTTACCGACAACGTATGGTGCTTACAGCTATCATTTTACTGAGTGTTATTTCATTTTCTGCGTGCTGTCAATAAGGAGTTCAATCTTTACCAGTTCGAATACTGCCTCTTTCACCGTCATAACGGCGTGACATCTGGTGGAAATGCCTGTCCATTCATAGACTGCACACCCCCTACAAGCTGTGAGCCTAGCCCTCGCCGTAAAGAAGACACCAACGCCATCCCGGGTCATCGAGCGAGCCGCCGGTTACACGGACTGCACCCGGAGTACGGAAGTCTACTAGATAGGACAACAACCATGACCAACAAGGCAACAGGAACGATCTATTGGTCACCTATGGCAGTCGTGGCGCACCAGCCCAGGGAGCCACCGGCTTTTCATCGGTCATTACTTGAAGATCCCAAAACATGGCTCGAAACTTGAGAGAGGTTTGCTACCTTTCACAATCGGGACCTCGACCATAAGATCTGTTATGTCTACTTTTTCAACGAAATAATATGGGCCAATGGAGATTTGACGCGCGAATTGAAAGAAGCGGAAGTAATACTAATACCAAAACCGGGAGAGCCCAATAACCTACCGAACCTTGGACCGATCTCTCTGACATCGTGCATGAGTACAAACTTTCCGAAAGGGTAGTTCAAACATGATCGGGTTCTATGGTTCTTCCTCTTACTCGGGTTCAAACCCAACCCGGAAAGAAAATTCACTTAGTTGTATTTATCATTTCTTTGGTTTGCACCAGCTGTAGCTGAGGAGGGTTTTTTAGAACATCATCACTAGCTTCACAGGTCAGTCAATACAAGCTTCACTTGAAAAGAGATTTCGACTTCATATCTTGCTGAACAATACTCGAGAATCTACGCAGCATTTGGTGTGGAGAAAAAGAGCTTACAACTATACAACCTCATTTCTAAAAACCGAACGGCTACAATCGGCACCAGATTGACACAGTCCGCGTTAACGCCAATATTCAAACGCGGAACCCAAAAAGGCTCAATTCTAGCCCCTCTATTTTTTTTAATATGTAGGGATGCGCAAGCTTGCCCTATCCTTAAAGGAGGGACCCGAGCTAGGCAAAGAAATGTATGCGGATGATATAACGCAATTAGCCTCCAAATGCTCCACTAGCGAAAAACAAGAGATCCTTCACAGAGCAATCGACAAGGTCGAAGGCTTTCCCGTAAGCGCTGGCATGCGATGCGAACCAGAAAATTTTGTATTGATCAGATTAAATGCCGAATATTCCAGAAACGCGGATCACACACAAATACACCTCAAAGTTCATGGCCAACCAGCCAGAGAGGCACAAAAGCAAAGAAGTGATCTCATAACAGCGAAAGCTGTTATGAGATCACAACAATGGCCGTTTTTGGCGCCGCAGTTGTCCGCCGCCGCCGCCGGTGTCCGTAACCGCAATCGCACGAAATAGGAAAAACAAACGACATAAGAAAAAATACCCGGGATGGAACTGGGTTCGAACCAGGGCCCTCTGCGTGGGAGCCCGGTGTTCTACCCATAGGCGTGCCCAGGGTTACCCTTCAAGGGGGGGGGGGGGGGGGCGAAGGTTCATCGCGGCGCCCCCCCCCCTCTTAAGTCAATGTATGGGCTAGGCATTGCGCCCCCTCTTCTGGGGTCACTGGGGGGGGGGGGGGCGACCGCCCCCCTGCCCCCCCTCTGCGCACGCATATGGTTCTACCAAAAAGCCATGCGGGTGCTTGAAAAACCCTTGCAAAAAGGCCCTATACAGGCTTCATGTCGGGAATGAACCACATAGCCATATTTAATGTAGCGTCGTAGAAGAGTAAAATAGCAACAAGGCGTCACACAAAGCGAATTGCGCAACGAGTGGGTTGTTGAATGCTTGAAACCCATTACAAAGGCCTCTGCCCTAATTCTTCATCGTCATCAGGCACATCATCAATAAAGTGTGAATAATGCCTTGCAGGTGTTTAGCGGGTACCACGGTTCTCCGCAGAATGACGAAAAGTGGCATAGTGATTGTTTCCCTACTTCACAAAAATTCTCCTTGTATAACAGAAGCGCAAAAAGGACAAGGACAAGAAAGTGCACAACACGAGACCTTACTCACAACTGGAAGCAGTGTTAGGCCGAGTTTAGGTATATATTTTCTTTTCAAGCAATAAAGCTTCCAGTTGTGAGTAAGGGGTCCTGTTGTGCACTTTCCCGTCCTTGTCCTTTTTGCGCTTCTGTTATGCAAGTATGAATCAGTGCCAACTAGCTCGCCTTTCTGTCTTGCTACAAAAATTAGTGATTTATAGCGTAGTGGATACCTCGCAAGTGCACTTGTATGGTTGCCGAGGAAGCCCATAAGGACCCCATAATCCATTTCCTTATGGTCTCAATAAAGTTATTTCCCTCACTCTCTCTCTTTCTCACGTTAAGGTATGGTATATAGCGTGGCGGGAGAGTGAAATAAAGGACCGGGCGTCACACAATGCGAATTACTTAACTAGAGGGTCGTTTAAAGCTTCCAACCCATTCCATATTTTTTATCGTCATCAGCCGCCGCATCAACAAAGTCCACATAATGTCTTGTATACAGATGTGTATCAGGTACCTGGCTTCTCCGCAGAATGATGAATAATGGTGTAGTAGTTGCTTCCCGACTTCACAAAAATTATAATTTTTGAGTAGTGGGTACCTTGCAAGTGTGCTTCTATTAGTAGCCCCAAGAGAGTTCACAACGGGCTCTAGAAACACCGCTCTTCCAGCTCTCGCTGTGACTGTGCTGCGCTTTCGGCGCAGGCCTAGCGTTTATTTTGGTTGTATTCGTTTCGAGCAAAGAAAAAAAAATACTCTTGACGTTGGTCCTGGAACGCGGCACGTCAAACGATCGTTGAACATGGTAGTGGCTCCAGCAAAGTGATCCTCTGCAGCAATACGCAGCACAGTGAAGTTAAATTACTTCTAGCTGTCTATTCAGGAAGCCTGCACAAATGTGCGCACTGCGTTTTATGCCATTTGAAGAAACACGCGGGGCGTGACGCGCCTCGGAAGTTGACGTGTACAATTCTACACACCGCTGCCGAAGGTGATATAACGCAAACACTGCGGTGGGTTTAAAACCTACAAGCCACACATCGCACGATGATGACATTATAAATTCGAGGTGGACGGCACCAGCTTCAACGGGTGCCGCCGTGTTCTTGATGTTTCTTCCTTTCTTTCTTTTCTTCTTTTTTTTTTGCAACGTCTTTACAAACGACAAAAGCGTTGGCTGATGCCGTCTGTTCGCTTCACTCGCGCAGCGCGTGAGCGCACACGGCCTGGGGGCGCCAAGCAGGTGACGCAGCGCGGATGAATACATCGGGACGGATTTTAGCTCTGTTGGCTAAGCAGCCCGGTAGTCTGCACAGAGCTGCAACCTACTTGTGAGGTGAGTATATGTGCGAGTGAAAGCGCGCAGGTAGCGCTGTCGGCGAACGCCGCTCAAGCAGAGTTTAAACGCCCCGTCCGTATTTTCCGTGCTATCGGAAGGAGGGCTGCGTGGCTCCGGCAATAAATGCGTACTTCCACTGAGCGGTCGTGGTCGCCCGCGGTCGTGCACACCGCATATCTTGCGTACCTTGGCCGCCAGATGAAGAAGACGCTGAAGTGCACGGGTGGTGCGGGTGCCAAGGCCGGGACTCGGCCTGGACGCTGACGGACGCGGCTGGTCCTGGCCAAGGAGGTTTTTAAAACATCCTGGGTCCTGGCTGGCGCGTCCAAGCTGGACGGACAAGCTCAGCCTCCGGCAATCTTTAGATTGTGCCTTCTCCCACTATCTTCAGACGCGATCAGCAGGCGGCTCAGACGCGCCTTCACTTTGTGCATGCTCTATTTTCATCGCAAAGTGTGCGCCTTCAAGCCACAGACAGAACGAAGGTCGCTTCGCTCGCTGCAGTGGCCTCACTTTTCAACGCCAGCGTTTTTTTTTTTTCGTCCTTAGGCCAGGTCGCATGCTACAGCAGGGAGCTCCTAGCCTTACTTCGTATAACACTCCAATTTGCTCCTGTCGCATTCATTGAATAAACTTGATTAGCTGCGAAACTGACTCTTTCAAAGAGGCGTGCGGGCGGTGATGCGAGTTTAAGCCGAGTTTCCTGACTCCTTTAACTGCGCTTAAGAACACGGACAAATAACACGGGGGAAGACTGGACGTACGCAAGCTCACACCTGCCAGTTGTGGGTCTGCGCATGTCCAACCTCCTTTATGCTTATATGTCCAGGTTTGTCAGCGCAGTTAAAAAGCCTTTACGATGAACTTTATTCAAGAAGCCCGACTTGGTGCTCTACTTCAGCGAGTTTACTGGGATGCTCTTCAGTGATCGTCCAACAATGGCTTCACTGACATCAGCCGGCGTAACTTGTTCTTCGGCCATTCGGGTAATACTTCATGAAGTCGCTCTTATAGGCGTTCGCAGGGTTCTCCATTAGGGGGGGGGGGGGAGAGGAGGGGGCAAGTTTCACTGCAACGCCACCCTCCCCCTCTCCGTTTTCTGAGTCCAAAAGCAAGCAAGCTTTGCAATTGATGCGAAAATGAAAATGGACATCTCACAACGGTCGCCGACTTTCTGCGGTTAAAGATGAGCAGTAAACAATACTTAAAATGCAAAATAGGCCGCCGTCATCGCCAAACATCTGCGTGGCCATAACCCCGAACTTTAAACAACGAAAGGACGGGATGAGTAAATGTGTGAAGCAGGCTAGGCGCCTTCCTTAGATAATTAGGAGTAACGCCCCCCCCCCCCTACCCACCCTTGAATGGTCCATTCAAGTGAAAAATAAAAACAAACACAAATAAGAAAGACATTAGAGACCGCTCCTGTGGTGTCCGGTTCCCTGTTTCATATTTGGTTTTTTTTTCTTTTATGTCGCACCCCAAGCGCTTCATTAAATCATGTTGACAACCAGCTATTTACGTGTGCAGCGCACGAACATAATTTTGGTTTCTCGTCGGACGGCGAGACCAAAGAAACCAAAGAAACCAAACCAAATTATGTCAGACGGCAAACGCGCGATAATTTTTCCCCTTGCGAACGTCTTTAATGAATGTCCAATATATCGTATTGATTGATTGACTGATTCACTCATTGGACGGATGAATGCGTCTGTAACTACTGTAACGGCGCACTCACCATTTCTGGTGCGAGTAGCTTCCCGCTGTTGAGGTATCCATGGATGTATATCTTGGTGTCCCATTTTGCGCTGAACGTGGAGTTCAGGATGCTGTCGCGCTCTGCGGCGACCAAGAAGTAAGGCTTGTGGGGGTTCTGGCGCGTGAACAGCCGGAACCGGGTGTCAAGTGATGGGCCCGAGTTCGCTCTTTTGTCTGCACGACGCCATACAAGGGTAGGAAAACATCGGGACACATGGTGACAGGCAACTTGGAGGCAGGTCTATGGAAACTTGAACCTGTCAGTACGCCATTACTCACATGGTGCTTCTGCCGTAAGTGCAGGGGGCCTCAGAATCTCGGTTAGGGCTATTTGGTCACCATTCATATTTGAAGAAAGCTTTTAGGCTCAAACTAAACAAAGACAAAGGAACGCAGCCACCAGGACAGGCGCCAACTAGTTGAAAGGTGGCGCCGGTCCTGCTTATTGTGTTCTTTTATCCTTGTTTAATTTTACCAGAGAATCTCTGCAAATATAACTTATTACCAATAAGCTGCAACTAAGATTCCCATTTAAAAAATTTTATGCACTTTGAGCTCTTTCCTATCGTGCGGAAAGAAATGCAAAAAAGCCACTACAAGCGTGAACATCATTGTCTAAGCATATGCCGATCAAGAACCTTTGCACGGGGCCACAAGGGAAGCAGTTTTCTTGGGGATGCAAGGAGCTTGTTTGGGCTCGTTGAAGCGTCCTGGAGACGTGCCAGGAGAATTGGCAGTAATTCCAAGTTAGGAGATGTGATATCAGTTACGGCTACTTAACCATCGTTCGAAGGCCTTTGCTGGAGTAGGAGAGCGGCGCGGAAAAGAAAGTAGCATCAGGGAGTGCAAGGTAGCAGCACCATTATTTAAAATTGGAGCCCATTGCTATTTCTAATTTATATTAGTGGTTTACCTTCAGTAATTAATAGTTCCATTATAATCTTTGCCCACGAGCGTGTACTACACCGTGCAATAACTAATCAACTAATTCGTTAACGGCTCTAACTCTTCAATGGCGCAGGTCTCATCCGATGTACCTCAAGGGAGCGTGCTAGGCCCTCTGCTCTTTTTAATATTCATGAATGACTTACCTAATGGCATTTCTTTTCGAATTAGATTGTTCGCTGACGACTGCATTGTGTATCGTGCATAGGTCGGCAAACTCACTCATGAGTCGACTCACTCAGACTCATATCGAGACGTGAGTCTGAGTCTGAGTGAGTCCGAGTGAGTAGAAGTTTTGTGAGTCTGAGTCCGAGTGAGTTCGGTTGGGAAAATTTTTGGTGAGTCTGAGTCCGAGTGAGTCCGGTTGAGGAAAATTTTGGTGAGTCTGAGTCCTAGTGAGCCCTAAGGGCAAAATATATTGCATGAGTGAGTCTGAGTGAGCTCCACATTTTTTGCCGACCTATGGTCCTGTCTACTCAACTTCAGCATTACTATCAGTCTTATGTTGGCTGGGGAGAGGAGGTGCCTAGGGAGAGGAGGTGCATTGACCCCCCCGCAAACTTTTTCACGGGAAGTTACTGATAAAAATATCTCGTGTGAGTCATCTCTTTCAATAAAAAGGTCCTTATTGAACTACAAACTCAGATAACTCGTATTTGAAGGTACGAGATCAAAAGGGGCTAAGTAGCGCACCGATTATGCAAGATATTGGCGTTGAAGAGCATTGACATTATGGTAGAAAAAGGCTAATTATAGGCTGGTGGACTCATGAGTCGACTCACTCAGACTCACTCAGACTCAGATCGAGCCGTGAGTCTGAGTCTGAGTGAGTTCGAGTGAATTATATTTTGGTGAGTCTGAGTCCGAGTGAGTCCGGTTGAAAAACATTATAGTGAGTCTGAGTCCGAGTGAGTCCGAATGAGGAAAAGTTTGGTGAGTCTGAGCCCGAGTGAGCCCTAAGGGTAAGATATGTTTCGTGAGTGAGTCTGAGTGAGCTCCACATTTTTTGCCGACCTATGGTATCGTGCCAAAAAAGTGACCAGGACCACCGATCCCTGCAATCTGACCTCGAATCCATCAATTCATGGTGTTCATCATGGCTAATGAAGCTAAATCACTCCAAGACTAAACTTGTATCCTTTACACGAAACTCTAGTCGCCTCCCGACCACATATACACTTAACGACACGCCCGTCGAGTCAGCTACATCATACAAATATCTAGGACTTCACCCCCAATCCGACCTATCCTGGAACTGTCACATCAATCACATTCTTGCAGCTGCTAACCGCTGCCTTGGTGTGTTAAAACATAATCTGTGTCATGCTCCTGCGCATGTGCAAAAACTTGCGTATATCACCCTAATCCGCCCAAAAATCGAGTACGCTTCAGCCATATGGGACCCGGAACAAGCATATATCATTGATAACATCGAATCCCTGCAGAACCGTGCTGCTCGTTTAATTTTCTCTGATTACTCTCGCTTCACTAGCGTCACTGCCTTAAAAGCTCGTGCAGGTCTTCTTAACCTTTCCCATCGTCGTAAACTGGCCCGTTTATCTCTTTTTCATATAATTTATCATCATCCGTTGCTTCATGACGACTTTTTTCAGTCACCCTTAGCCATCTTTCCACGCCGCGATCACCCTCTCAAGATCAAACGCAACACATGCCGTACTTCATCCTTTGCTAATTCGTTCATTCCAAAAACCATCATCGAATGGAACCAGTTGCCTCGAATTATTGCAATAGAAAGCAACATTTCGAAATTTATTGAACTTTTAAAAAATGATAACCAGGTTTAGTGTTCTGCTCTGTTCTGAACAACCCTTTTTTTAGTGTGTGTGTGTGTGTGCGTGTGTGTGTGTGTGTATTCTATTATTATGTTATTCCGTTATTTTGCGTTGTGTTTTTAAATATCTCTTTCAATATTTCGAATATGTGTTGTGTTATTGCGTTGCCTTTTTCGTTATACTTAAGAAAGTTTTGTTATATTTGAAATTTTTCATGCTGGCTATGCCTCTATTGCATCGTATCTTTTTTTTGCCTACCCCCCTATGTAATACCCTCCCAGTGAGGGCCTTTAGGGGGCTTTCTAAAAATAAATAAGTAGATAAATAAATTAATTAATTAATAAATTATTAAATAAATAACGTCATTAATCAGTCAGACCTAGACAGCACTTCAGTGTGGTGCTCATGGCTACATTAAATTCTATCAAATGCAAAATTATGTCTGTCTCCCGTCGGCAAGGCTCACCTACACCTTCTGACCGCTGCTCCAGTTTACGGCTGCGCGTTACGAGCAGGCCGGGCGTTTTTTTCTTTTCAAAAAGTCTTTTAGCAAAATAACTTACTTGAACAGGAACTCATTTCAGAACCTTCGTACATATCGTCGCGTCTTGATCATCAGTTTAAGGTTTTCGTTCCTTTCTGTCGCACAAATGTTTTCTCTCATTCTTTTATAGCTCACCTCTCCCAGACATCACCGTTTAGTTAATTGCCTTAATCTTTCTGAATCTCGCGTCAAGTCGACAGTTCTGTCACGGCAAGGAACAAAAGGAAAGAAACAGAAGAAAAAAGTTCAGAACACACAACTTCACGACTAAGCATTGTCCGCCGCTGTTCGTCGTGAACGGCAATAAAGATCAGACCGGCGAGCTGTAATATTAAAGTGGCTAGTCATTCACCTATTCTTTGACAAAGAAACGTTTCGCGAAGAAAAATTGCTATATCATCAAGGTAAGCTGATGCATAAGCCTGGTGTGCTGATAGCAATGCATTATCCATCCGCTGACAGGTAACCGCTGAGTTCTTTAAACCGAACGGCATTGCATTACCCCCACGCGTACTGCCCATTGTGTGTCACAGATGCAGTGCGGTGTTCAATTTGGGCGTCCATTGGCACCTGCCAGTATCCTCTCCTGAGGTCAACCAAAGTTATGAAACTTGCGCGACCCACTCTGAAAATTAGCTCTCGCGGATTAGTCATTGGAATGGCATCCACCCGAGTGACACCATTAAGCATTCTATAATCGATGCACATGCGCATTGATCCGTCTTTCTTACCAACACACACAACCGGGTGTGCGAATTCACTTTTCACTGGGTATATAAGCCCCAGATCAAGAGAGAGAGAGTGAAACTTTATTCAAGGGAAAGGGGAAAGGGGGATCTTGGAGCTTCTATGGCTGGGGCCCTACGTCCAGGGCTCCACTGGCCTTAGCTGCCCGCCGGACGTGATCCAGGAGCGCTAGCTGCACTCCCGGGTCCGAGCTGGCGAGTTGTGCCTCCCACTGCTCCGTACCAGGTATTAGAGGTTTGCCGAGAAAATTAGCTAAATCACTTGGTTTATAATCGCATCCCCACGAGATGTGGTATAGAGTCGGTCTGCCGCCGCACCACGGACACACGGCCGGGTAAAGCGTTGGATGTATCGCGTGTAATTTAAGTAGATGCGGGAATACGTCCGTCTGAATTTTTCGAAGGTCAGCGGCCTCTTCCCCAGTGAGGGATCTGTGAGGCGTACCACATTTCTGTCGCGTGAGACGCTGGTGAGCAAGAATCTCCCTAGGTAGAATTGGTACGGTCAACGAAATAGAGGGATTCTCCGCTCGGTTACAAAATGCGCGAGCCAGAGCGTCCGCTCTTTCGTTGCCCTCGAGCCCTGCGTGCCCTGGGCACCAGATCAACCGATGATGGCGAGTGAGTTTGGGTGTGAGCAGCCTGAGCGCCATAGCGGGAAGGCGGCCGGTTAAAAAGAGCCGACAGGCCTCCTGAGAGTCGGATAGAATAATTGACGGCTCGCCTTTGCGCTCCTGAAACCTTACGGCTAAGGCTATGGCCGTTGTCTCTGCCTTTGTGACCGAGGTCGTGCGCACGGAGGCACTCGTCAGCAGCGTCATGTTGTTGTCGACTACCGTAATTACATGTCTCTGCCAATCGTAACTGGCCGCATCGACGTACGTGACGTTAGAAGTTGACCCGAACTGCTTTCGGAGCCAGTTTACTCTGGCCTTACGTCGCTCAGCGTGGAAGTCGTGATGCATATTTTTGGGCACCGGTGCGACCGAGATCTGACTCCGTACCTCTTGGGCTACGTCGACCAGCTCCTCATCAATGTGCTGGGGGTGAGGCGAGATCCCTAACCCAGTGAGTATTGCCCTGCCTGCAGAAGTTTCACTTAGGCAATTCCTCTGAGAGATGAAGACCGCCGCGCTTAGCTCAGCATAAGTGTTATGTATACCGAGATCTAGGAGCCGCTGGGTCGGAGTGCTCATTGGTAGACCGAGCGCTACCTTAAAAGCGCTTCTAATAAGGGCATCCACCTGGCTCTCCTCGCTTCTGTCGAGCAAGTGGTACGGAAGGCCATACGTCACTCTGCTCATAACCAAGGCCTGGACAAGCCGGAGGGTATCTTTTTCTTTCATGCCTTTCATGCCCTCGACCTCAAAGGGGCCTTTGATAACGTTTCGCACGAGGCCATTCTCTCAGAGCTCAACGCAATCGGCTGCGGAAAGCGGACATTTAACTACATTAAATGCTTCCTCTCTGGGCGGACGGCAACCATCGGGATAGGTGAAACGAGGTCGGTGCCGTTCTCGATGCCAAATAAGGGAACACCTCAAGGGGCAGTGATCTCCCCCTTGCTCTTTAACATCGCCATGCGCAGACTTGCTCGTAAGCTCGACGCAATCCCGCATCTTGGCTATACATTGTATGCGGATGACATCACTCTCTGGGCCACGAAAGGGTCGCTGGCGCTAAAAGAGCAAACCCTACAGGCTGCCGCGACGGCCGTGGCGGAGTTCGCAGGAAATAGTGGACTCAGCTGCGCGCCGGAAAAATCAGAGCTCATAAGAATACGCAGTAAGTATTACAAAAGCAACGGCGACATAAACTTAGAGGTTGACGGCCATGCCATAGCCGAGGTTACTCAGGCCCGCATACTCGGTTTCTGGGTCGAAAGCAATGGCAAGGCCCCAGATCAAGAAGTTCCCTAAACTGCCGACTAACCTCTCTCTTTACCAGCTCTGGCACTCGCTAAGGAAATGTCCTTTTGGGCTTACAACCCTCCTCCAACTCAATGCGGTGTCGATCTACTTGCGCCATTCCAGGCTTTCCATCAAAAACACAGCGATGTTTCTAAAATACTCCCTCAATGTCCCTCCGCGCGTCAGAATGCAAATGATCCAGCTTTTCGGAAGGTATCACACTCTATCTAGTCGCAGCGGACACCACTTGTGGCGCGTACTCCAGGTCACCAAACTCTTCGTCATCTTCAAAAACCACCCCAATGTGGCTTACTCTATAGCATATAGTACGGCCTGAGCCGATTTGCATGCACTACAGAGGACTTTCGGTCATTCATTTGTAGGCGATACGAGTGTTTCCGCTCTTTACCCGTTATCGTGAATGGCCCCAACCACCTGGCCGCCGTCATCGTTGCCCTGCCTGTATCAAACAGCAGTACCTGGTCTCCAACACTAAATTCTTTACTTTGCACCCTCCTATTGTAGACTTCAGCATATCTGCCCTGGCGTGCAGTGCTTGTCAACTCTGCCACACTCGCGGCAAGCTCTAGTTGTTCACACAATTGTTGCAAGTACTTTGATGGTTTGTCCCTTAGAGTTGCCGGCACAGTGACTTCGCCCGTCCAAGTGTGCTACAAAATTGACAGGGGCCCAGTCGGGTTTCTACTATACAACAGCCTGAATGGCGACACTCCTGTAATATCATGTGGCACTTCGCGATATGCCCACAGCACAAATGCGACAAGCTTGTCCCAATTCTTTTTGTCGCGTTCCATTACATGATACAGCATATTTTGGAGAACTATGTTCCATCTCTCCACCACACCATTGCTCTCGGGGTGTTCAGAGGTGGAAGACCTAGGTGAACAGCCCATTTTTTCCAACATTAACTTTGTCATTTGTGACTTATTGTCTGTGCCCTGATCAGAACAGATCACTTTCGGCACACCTGTGCAACTAAAAACTTCAAGTCACGCCTCGCATGTGGCCTTTATACTCAACGATCTGAGCGGCACCAACTCAGGCCATCTAGTACAAAGATCAACGAGGCACAGGTCATATCTGTGGCCCCTCGCTGACGGCACATCAATAGGACCAATGATGTCTTATTGAAGTCTTATTGAAAGTTAGCGCCTGTGTGTGTCCCCTTCGTCTTTCCCGTCTTGGTCAATTCTGCGCTCAACACTCAAGATATGTCGTACCAACAAGGCCAGAAGTCAGCCCTTGCTTAAACAGGAACTTAGGGTATTCCTAAGTCACTGTTTGTGTTACGCGCTCGTATGTCAAGTATCATGGTATGTGACTGGTCCTGTCTTATGGTCTGACATAAACACCTCCACGATAGACGCACTGACAGTCGCCCTAAGGACGATGTTAATATAAAGAATCTGATAAATCCAGCAATGCAGAAACCAAAACTTATAGAAAACAGCTTATTGACTACGATGAATGGCTCAAGACGAACGAAATATCTGTCGCCATGTTTTACTGACTGACTGTCTTCACTGGCACATTACCGGTAGCTTGAACGAATTGAAATTAAGGCATTCAGCTCTATTTACCCCGATTCGATTGTACAATAAGCACGGCTCGAATTCGGGCGACGAAGTCGCTACTGTGCCGTAACACGCTAGAACGGACTGCCTGAACAGACGGAAACAGCCTCGGCTCGCAGGACAGAGTAATTGCAGATTACTACTAAAAGACTGGTGAGGGTAATGATTTTGCTACAACCACGAATTATGTATTACAGACGAATTAATACATTATATGATAGCTCCATTGTGAGAACAGAACGTACGTGCGAAAATGATAATACCTGAAGGCAAGACGCATTCGACACAAGCTTCGTAAACTCCCATCCTATGATGACACAGCACATAGAGTGGCGCCAGATTTATCTCTAGGTCATATTGTGAACTTTATGGCAGCACCTACATGAACCAGTGAGCACGTACTTGTGTCGAAAACCGAGAGTAAGGCCGTAAGCCTTACCCAGAATCCAGCGACGTCCATGGACATCAAAGCGAAGTTAGCGCCACCCAAAAGAAGTTGGCAACAAGAGTCGCAGCAGACGAACCCGCAGCGCATGGCACAACGCCGAAGTCTGTAGCCATAACTGTCTGACGTCACGAGCCGCTGCCCCAACCGGACTCAGTGATACAGCCGAGCAGTGCCATCGGATTGTCCGTCTCTGCAGGGTCACTGGGTTTCCGGGGTTTTCCATCGACCTTCTTTGGAGAACGACGTCAAGCACCGCATTGTCTTCATGGCGAACGGGTTTGTGGATACTTCCTCTTGACCACGCGGACGTCACCGATCTTTACAAGTAAATGACTACCTGCACCAATTGCACACTCCTTTCCAATTCACCCGTGAGTTCCAACAAACGGCCGTCAATTGTCGGCAGAAGCAAAACATATCCAAGACTCCAAATGATGAGGGCATGCCTGCTCACACATTGTCTTCTGCAGATGGGACCGCTATCAGTCAATCGTTAGCACACGTTTGAAACGCACTGAGCAACGGCAGTAGTGACGAGAACGGTGTCCGGATGGCCTTGCATCAACGTCTTTCCCAAAACTGTGCTTCGATCCAATGAAAGGTGACCAGAGAGACGTTGCGATGGCAGCTCGCTACATGGATGTACTCGAGCCAGATTTCGAACGACGGAACCCTGTCGCAGAGGTCAACCCGTGTGCCGCTCACTTCCGCTATGCATTCTCAGAAAGCAAACCTCACAAATAAGCGAAAAACCGTGTCGGCGGCTCCGGGTAAGTACACGCACGCTGCCCGAAAAAACGCAACATCGTTTTTGCGTACAGCTCCGGCAGCGCAACCAACAGCCTTCTCGCATCCTTCTCGCATCCGATGCGAGGGAGCATCTCTTGTCCCGTTGCCGCTACTCTATCACGTGCCGAGCAGAGATTGGCGAGGAGTCAGAGCGATGAGCGATCCTCCGGACCGCACGGTGAATGCCGGAACGAGTTTGTCGGGTTGCCTGCCGACACTTCTCCGTGAGCCACGACGGGTCATCCTGGGGCGACCACAAAAACAAAAACAGGCAGAGCGGGTGGCCCGAGACGACCTAATGGGTCGCTTCCGTTATTTCGATTTCGGTCGCCCGTGCCTCGCTTCTACTGCTCGTCTGTAATTTCGCGCGGTTCTTTCAGAGGGGCAGTCACGACGAGCTAGAGGCGTCAGACAGACTATAGAAGTGGACACAAGTTTGATTACCACTTTTACCTTCTTATTAGCGGCGAAACACTCATTATGCTTCGGGCTTAGCACCAGAGTAATAAAAGTCCGGGCGCAGAGGCTCGGAGAGGCGGCGGAGGAACACCTCCCAGAACTGAACAGAGGTAGGTCCCCTTCGTTTGCAATCAGCAGTACATACATACATACATACACACACACATACATACATACATACATACACACACATACATACATACATACATACATACATACATACATACATACATACATACATACACACATACATACATACATACATACATACATACATACATACATACATACATACATACATACATACACACACACACACATACATACATACATACATACATACATACATACACACACACACACATACATACATACATACATACATACATACATACATACACACACATACATACATACATACATACATACATACATACATACATACATACACACACACACACATACATACATACATACATACATACATACATACTACTACATACATACATACATACTACATACATACATACATACATACATACATACATACATACATACACACACATACATACATACATACATACATACATACATACATACATACATACACACATACATACATACATACATACATACATACATACATACATACATACATACACACACACATACATACATACATACATACATACATACATACACACACACATACATACATACATACATACATACATACATACACACATACATACATACATACATACATACATACATACATACATACATACACACACACACATACATACATACATACATACATACATACATACATACATACATACACACACATACATACATACATACATACATACATACACACACACATACATACATACATACATACATACATACATACATACATACATACATACATACATACACACACACACACATACATACATACATACATACATACATACATACATACATACATACATACATACATACACACACACACATACATACATACATACATACATACATACATACATACATACATACATACATACATACATACATACATACATACATACATACACACACACACATACATACATACATACATACATACATACATACATACATACATACATACATACATACATACATACACATACATACATACATACATACATACATACATACATACACATACATACATACATACATACATACATACATACATACATACACACACACATACATACATACATACATACATACATACATACACACACACATACATACATACATACATACATACATACATACATACATACATACATACATACATACATACATACACACACATACATACATACATACATACATACATACATACATACATACATACATACATACATACATACATACATACATACATACATACATACATACATACATACACATACATACATACATACATACATACATACATACATACATACATACATACATACATACGCCTACAAAATAATTCGGAGCGCCGGACCAGTATCTGCTCGTCGGCGGATCACACCCGCGGAAAAATACAGCCATGGTCTGGCGTGCGCGGCATCGCTAGCAAGCAAGCCTCGCTCCCTAACGAGCGTAGATAGGCGCTGCCTTGCGTTTAAAACAAAAAAAAACATGCGGTTTGTCACTGTTAGCGCTGCCACCACATCCGATGTGATCGGTGCCTGTAGGCTATTGCGTGCTCGCGCGCTATGCAGCGTAATCTCCAAACGCACGCGTAATCCTTGAAGCGTAACCTCAATTAACTGTTAACTACCAACTCTTATTAATTATTGAACTTGAATTAACTCTTAAGTCGTCTTATACCGGTGACACACGGTCACTTTTGATCGCGATCGTGCCTGATCCGGATTGAGTCCCTTGATCGTGATTGGCTTCTTCACACACGCTGCAGAAGGGAGTCAATCACAGTTGAGAAATTTGATCCCGATTGGGTTTAATCGCGATCAGTAGTGCACCGTGTGACACCGGCATTAATTTGACACCGGCCAATTGATGTAAAGTAGTTTGTATTATTGTTCGCAACTCTTAATTACTTTCAATGATTGGTGATTACGTTTAATTACCTAGTAATCCACTTTAGTACGCTTCAATAACGGTGTCGTGTGATGTCGCTGTTTTGGTCCTGGTAATTACCCTAATTACTTTAATTAGTCTTGTCACACTCATTACCTTAGTTACTTGGTTTATTGAACGGTAGAGATGTAGTATGCCACTTTGTGATTTCTGCTACCGCAAGCGTTGTCGACCACGGTCGGCCGTATGGTCACATTCCGCCATTATTGAGCAAGCCCATGGCTTTTAAGGGCACCGATCCTCATTAACTAGCATGCACGCGTTCATACG
The DNA here is from genome assembly GCF_013339695.2 of Rhipicephalus sanguineus. Classification (NCBI taxonomy): domain Eukaryota; kingdom Metazoa; phylum Arthropoda; class Arachnida; order Ixodida; family Ixodidae; genus Rhipicephalus; species Rhipicephalus sanguineus. The sequence goes on along the minus strand of NC_051184.2, from coordinate 152,837,618 downwards.
CCCGGGCCGCCGCGGCAGCTACAGGGATACCGGACTAGGGATCCCTCCTAGTGTTTGTGAAGGCGGGCCCATCCGGCTTACCCCATCCACACCTCTCGCTGTATATAGCTTAATAAATGTTTTCCACCACCACCACCACTGCGTGCACACGCGCGCGCAGAGCGTCTCACAGACCGCATCCGCACAGCCCCTCTATGAAGCCCTTAGAGGCACCGAACTCTATTCTATTGGAGCAAGGCAACACCTAATTCGATGTCCTGGAGAGCGACGCGAGCTTGCGAGGGATTCCGCGCATGCGCTGATCCTGGCACTACTTTTTCACCGACGCGCTCCGGCAACGTAAGCTCTGCTTTATTCTTACTTTTAGCTGTCTGCATTATTTCTGCTACTCTTTACAGACTTATGTTCTACTTAAGTTTACTGAAGGAAAGAAGATGACTCTTAAGGGCTCGTTTTCTTTGTTAGACACAATATTAATGAGAACTAACAGACAATAACGCCAAGGAAAGTATAGGGGGTGTTATCTGTAGTATTTAGAATATAAATGTGAAGAAAGTAAAGTGGACGAAAAGATAACTTGCCGCCGGCAGGGACCGAACCTGCGACCTTCGAATAACGCGTCCGATGCTCTACCACTGAGCTACGGCGGCGGTCATCCTCCCGTCCACTTTATGGGGTATATACGTGCATTTAAACCTTGGAGTGTTAGTCAGCGCCAATCGCAGCCATGGCGGCGAGTGTGGAACACTCTTTTTCTGCCTTTCTGGCGTCACGTAGCACGTGATCTTTTTACGAGTTGGCAGCTGACCAATAATCCCTCGCATACTACCTGAAGGCATCAAGTCTGCCAGAACGAGACCCTTGCTATGAATGAAGGAAAGAAGATGACTCTTAAGGGCTCGTTTTCTTTGTTAGACACAATATTAATGATAACTAACAGACAATAACGCCAAGGAAAGTATAGGGGGTGTTATCTGTAGTATTTAGAATATAAATGTCAAGAAATTAAAGTGGACGAAAAGATAACTTGCCGCCGGCAGGGACCGAACCTGCGACCTTCGAATAACGCGTCCGATGCTCTACCACTGAGCTACGGCGGCGGTCATCCTCCCGTCCACTTTATGGGGTATATACGTATATATGCCCTATGTCAAGGCGACTGTGCTGCTCATCCGCTGCCCTACGTTCTGAAAACGAAACTGTGCCCTTCGCCGTCATCTGGCCCAACGCGGATCATCGTCTCAGGACACTGGGCAGCTACGTCACGAGGCAGGGTGTGGCAAGAAGATCTTGAGTTGAGCTAGGGTGGCTAGGGTGGCCTTCTAGCCACCCTAGTTGAGCTGAGCTGAGTGCAGCGGCTGGTCGCACGCCACTGCCTCTTATGGCTAAAACTATGTAATCGAACTATATAAACAAAATATGTAACTGAAGAAAAGTGTAATCCGATTACTGTAACTGCTTTGCTAAATTAATTAAAAGTTTGATAGCAAGTTCTGTCGTTATCTGCCAGGAACGAGGGTGTGCTTAGACTTCGTCGAGCGCTGCCTTCCAGGCCTGAACAGTCGCGTTGAGAACAAGTATATAATATGCGCGTGCTTGGAGTATAACAACAAAAATTCTCCTTACTGTTTAGTAAAATAGCGAAATTGAGTTTACATGATAATAACGTAAATGATTAGGAGCCATCTCAAATATGTTAGGAAAGGGATTGGAGAAACATTGTTATACAAAAATGCTCCGTTTTTCTAATGAGCGTCTCGACGAGTCGGTTTACGCAATTTTGCATAGGCACTGAATTTTCTGTGGTCTTGCCTTAAATGCCTAATTGTCATGGCTATTAGGGGTTACCCGCCGCGGTGGTCTAGTGGTTATGGTGCTTGACTGCTAACCCGTAGGTCACGGCGGCTGCAATTCGATGCCCGTGTTCTGATATTTAAGTTTTATAACACCACGCGGTCGAAATTTCCGGAGCCCTCCACTATGGTGTCTGTCATTATCATATCGTGGTTCTGTGGGACGTTAAATTCAAGAATTATGATTAGCTCTTGGGAGTGCCGCCTGTATCGTGTTCCTATACTTATTCGCTGTGTTTGATACAGAACCGCTTTTCTATTTTACTTAGTTATGTTTGTTTTTCTTTCTTAGTGTTCTCTAAATATTTTTACTGTTACTAATCACCAGGTAATTGGACCTTAAGTGGCAATATACACCCATAGTAGCCTAAGGAGCGTAAATCTTTAAGGCAGTTGATTTTGATGAACTTGTAGTGACGTGCATACTGAAAGGGAGTCTGTTATTATTACTGCAAAATGGGCATTCAAATTTAGCTTGCGCAGCGCTAGAGTAATTGCCTAGAGTTAAGCTTCAAAAACGGGGGTGAAGTCCGGCAGTCTTAATGAAAATGACCCTCCAAGCGAAGGAGAGTTAATACCTACACCTGCTTTACTGAAGCGTATGTGGCTATTATATTGTTTCTACGTGTACAATGACCTTGTAGCCGGTTATTTAAGAAATTGAATGATTGAAATTTAGGCTTTGAGGGGAAAATTTAATCGCATTCTTACTTAAGATTTTGATTTGAGAAAATTGCTGTAATGACATCACGAATTCTCACGTTTATCCTATCTAGTTGCTTCTGAACAAAAATAATCTGTGGTGTACAAAAACGTGGCCAATGAGCAAGAAGAAAGAGTTTTGATCATTAATAAAACGTATTCAGGTCGTCTTAACGGCAAGCTATAAAATTTAAAAAAAAGACTACCGTCAGGGTGCGGAATCGACAAGGCAATGTTGGCAGGCGCGCTTCTTGATACATGACGTTGTTTGCTACAAACCTTGGGAGCTCCAGACACGAGCGCAAGTGTTCTCGATCCACCATAACCAGAGGTTTAAGTTTATAAGGACCACCTTAAAATAAATAAACACCCAAATTCCAATATTGGGCGCATATACATTGTATGTATCCTAACCAATGTGTCCCTACGCAGTCCATATCGTCTGCTACTCAGTCCGCGCAGTAAGCCTAAGGCACTTTGTGCCTTAGATGTAATGTATACTCTCTATGTGTACTGCAGTGGGCGGTGGTGGTGGCGGCAGTGGTGGTAGCTGTCGCTTCGGAGAAGTGTGACGGTCTGTCGGAGTAGGAGATCGCGTTGTCCGTCCAGATCGCACCGCAGTAGCCTTAGACGGTCGTCGCCGACGCGAGCGTCGTTGTCTATTTCTCACCACATCAGCGGCCTCTTTGTGCGTTGAGCCGTCCCGTACCATCTGTCTCATGACGCTCCATTCTTTTTTCACCAATGGACAGTCCCTTGATGAGGCTTCGTGTGATCCATGACAGTTGGTACATTTCAGGACAGTTGCTCGGCAGGATTCCGCATTGTGTGGCTCTGCACAGCGGGGGCAAATCGCCACGTTCCTGCAAACTCCGCTCACATGACCCATTTTTTGACATTTACATCACAGTCCGCTCACATGACCCATTTTTTGACATTTACATCACAGTCGGAGAGCCGAAAAGACGCAGAGGCTTTGAAAGCGGCGGCGGATGTCGCGTGGCCCTCACTGCCACCCCTGCGCAGTCATAAAGAGCCGATGCAGAATGGCCCGCAATGTACATCATCGTCCACAGATGATTGCCACGACAAAAACCTACAAGTCCTCGCTGTGTTGAGGTCTCTCATGACCACGATGCGCACTCTCCTCAACGGAATGACAACTCCGTCAGCTCAATGTGCTCTGCAAGTTCTGGATTCCTTGGAGCCAGTCCTTGCAAGCCTTTGTTAACGCCTACTTCTAGACAACCGCAGAGGAAGCGATGTCAAATATTTCTCGGTTGTGACTGTCTGTGTGTACGCGGTGAACACTGTGCGCGTATTACTTGTTCCTTCTTTCCTCCTTGCTCTATCTATTCTTTTTTCTCCCCTTCCCCCTCCCCCGTGTAGGGTAGCAAACCGGGTGCAACCTGGTTAACCTCCCTGCCTTTCCTTCGCTTTTATCTCTCTCTCTCTCTATGTGTAGAGTCCAGTTTAGTTTCCCATTATAAATGATTCCCAGATATTTAAGTGACTCAACCTGTGGAATGGGCTCTTGTTTATAAAATATTGAAATTGAAATGGGATCTGTTAGCGGCAATAATAATTTTGCACTTTTACTTACATTTAATGATATGCAAAGTGTCCGATGCCATATCTCTATAGCATATTATTCTTCTAGCATATTCTCTCTAGCATACATTTTTGTAATTTACTGATATAGACAAGAGATGTCACTATCAACCGCGAAGAGTGCAATATTGTCAACATAAACATATACTTGCCCGTCCTGACAATTCGGGACAGAGCTCATTAATGCATTGAATAATACTGGAAACAGGACTGCCCCTTGGGGCACTCCGCGAGTCTGATTGAACTTAGTGGATAAGCAGCCATCCTTATACAATAAAATTCTCTTAATTCTCTCAACGTTCGGAGGACAAGTTCCCACGGACAAGGAAGGCGGTTTTACCCTCCTTTCGTATTATTTGACAGAAAGGCAGGTGACGCCATTACATCAGTTTTTAGTGAACATCAATTTGTTTCACTTAATAAGGTTCGTGCAAAGGCTATCAAGTTGTGCAAGCAGATGAGCCTAACAGGTTTACGAAAACGCGTTGAAGAGAATACAGTGATGCTACTGGCTTAGGCTGTTTTGGAGCAGCTTTTGGAGCACGCAAAACTAGCTTCCGGAGCAGGAGTTGCTAGAAGCAATTTTAAGACACATACTGCATGCATGACAGACGAACGATAAAAAAAGTACACCATCTCGCACTAAAGGGAACTGTTGGGTTCGAACATCGTACGTTCGCCGAATACCTTCATATTGTCACGTAGTCGTGACGTCGACGAAGACAGCAGTCAGCAGGTCCGAGGTGAAACTGTTTATTTGGCCGAACTTGTGGCCGAGAAACTGATAGTCAAACTACAGCAATACACTGATAGCGGCGGACAGAACGTCGACCGTCGATCAACTGACAAGCGATCAAGCGCGTCGGCTTTTATACAGGCGCTATCGAACTTTCCAGCAATATCGCTGGTGGCGGTGTTATCTCTAGACAAAGCTGGAACATTCGCGTGCGGGGCGCAAGCTTAATAAACCGATCTACTACAATCGCGACGCTTCTAGAACACTACTTCGCGGACAGCGTCGAGCGTTGATAACCGTCCCTGCAGGTGAAACCCGAATACATCAAAATAAGACAAGAAGTGGGCGTGGCATTGTCCCCCTCTGAAAAAGCATCGTCCCGATGCTTGTGAAAGAACATAGAAGAGAAAAAAAACAAAACAAGTGCATACACAAATAAAAAACAAAGGAAAAAAAATAGAGTCCCCAGGCTCGCTAACGCGCAAAAAACGGCTTAAGGCGCACGACATGGACGACTTCAGGTCGCGCACGGCGCAGCTGAGAGTTCGTAATGCCGTCAGGGACAACCTCGTAGTCGAGTGCGCCGAGGCGTCGAAGTACCCTGTACGGTCCGAAGTATCGTCGAAGAAGCTTCTCACTAAGTCCTCGTCGACGTATTGGCGTCCATACCCATACACGGTCACCGGGTTGGTATTCCATGTGGCGTCGTCGAAGGTTGTAGCGGCGGCTGTCAGTCGTCTGCTGGTTCTTGATCCGTAGGCGGGCGAGCTGTCGTGCTTCTTCGGCGCGCTGTAGGTAGGTGGTCACGTCGATGTTTTCCTCGTCGGTCACGTTTGGTAGCATGGCGTCAAGCGTCGTTGCCGGGCTCCGTCCGTAGACCAACTTGTCTGGCGTCATCTGCGTCGTTTCTGTACGGCCGTGTTGTACGCGAAGGTCACGTACGGAAGGATGGCGTCCCACGTCTTGTGTTCGACGCCGACGTACATCGCCAGCATGTCGGCGATGGTCTTATTTAGACGCTCGGTGAGGCCGTTGGTCTGTGGGTGGTACGCGGTGGTGCGGCGGTGGCTTGTGTGGCTGTATTCCAAGATCGCCTGAGTTAGGTCAGCCGTGAACGCCGTACCTCTGTTGGTGATGAGAACCTCTGGGGCGCAGTGTCGAAGGACGATGCTCTCAACGAAGAACTTGGCTACCTCAGCGGCACTGCCTTTGGGCAAGGCTTTTGTTTCGGCGTAGCGGGTGAGGTAGTCGGTAGCCACGACGATCCATTTATTTCCGCAAGTCGACGTTGGGAATTGCCCCAGGAGGTCCATCCCGATCTGCTGGAATGGTCGCCGAGGAGGCTCGATCGGCTGAAGGAAGCCTGCTGGTCTTGTGGGCGGTGTCTTCCGTCGCTGACAGTCTCGGCACGTCCTTACGTAGCGAGTGACGTCGGCGGCAAGGCGCGGCCAGTAGTACTTTTCCAAGGGCGTAGCCAGAAATTTTTTTCGGGGGGGGGGGGGGGGGTTCAACCATACTTTATGTATGTTCGTGCGTGCGTTTGTATGTGTGCGTGCCTATATACGCAAGCAAAACTGAAAATTTCGGGGGGGAGGGGTTGAACCCCCCCAACCCCCCCCTTGGCTACGCCCCTGTACTTTTCCTGTACTCGTGCGAGCGTTCGGGAAAGTCCGAGGTGTCCAGCCGTTGGGTCGTCGTGCAGGGCATGAAAAATTTCTGGTCGCAGTCCCGAAGGTACAACGATAATATAGCTGGCTCGGGCCGGAGAGAAGTTCTTTTTTTACGAGGACGTTGTTTTTCAAGGAAAATGATACCAATCCTCGCCTGAATACTTTTGGGACAACGATGGTCCTGCCCTCCAGGTATTCCACTAGACCCTTCAGTTCCGGGTCGGCTCGCTGTCGTTCGGCGAAGTCTTCGGTACTTATGGCTCCCAAGAAGCTGTCATCATCCTGGTCGTCGGGCGTTGGTGGGTCGACGGGGGCACGAGACGGCAGTCGGCGTCGGAGTGTTTCCTTCCGGACTTGTACACGACAGTAATATCAAATTCTTGAAGTCTTAGGCTCCACCGTGCAAGGCGACCTGAAGGGTCCTTCAAGTTAGCTAGCCAACACAAGGCGTGATGGTCGCTCACAACTTTGAAGGGCCTGCCGTAGAGGTAAGGGCGAAACTTTGACGTAGCCCAGATGATGGCGAGGCACTCCTTTTCTGTTGTTAATAGTTGACCTCTGCTTTAGACAGCGACCGGCTAGCAGAACTTATAACTCTTTCCAGTCCGCCCGCCCGCTGCACAAGGACGGCGCCGAGTCCTATGCTGCTTGCATCGGTGTGAATCTCCGTATCGGCGTATTCGTCGAAATGCGCAAGTATCGGAGGTGTCTGCAGGCGTCGTTTCAGTTCATGAAATGCTTCGACTTGCGCTGTTTGCCACCTGAATTCGACGTCGGTCTTCGTGAGCTGCGTTAGTGGCTCGGCGATCCGTGAAAAGTCTTTGACAAAGCGTCTGTAATAGGCGCACAAGCCGAGAAATCGGCGCACGGCCTTCTTGTCGGTGGGTGGCGGGAAAGCGGCGATGGCAGCTGTCTTCTGCGGGTCTGGGAGCACTCTAGTCTTGCTGATCACGTGACCCAAAAACAAGAGCTCCTCGTACGCGAAGCGGCACTTTTCTGGCTTCAGGGTGAGCCCGGAGTTCTTGATTGCTTGAAGTACGGATTGAAGTCGCTGGTGGTGTTCGTCGAAGTTCGAGGAATACACAACGACGTCGTCCGAGTAAACAAGGCAAGTCTGCCACTTCAAGCCAGCTAATACAGTATCCATGACTCGTTGGAAAGTCGCAGGTGCCGAGCAAAGACCGAAGGGCATGACCTTGAACTCGAACAGGCCGTCCGGTTTTATAAAGGCGGTCTTTTCTCGGTCTCTCTCGTCGACTTCAATTTGCCAGTAACCGGTCTTGAGGTCCATCGACGAAAAGTAATTCGCGTTGTGGAGTCGATCCAGGGTATCGTCTATCCGTGGGAGAGGGTATACGTCCTTCTTTGTGATTTGTTCAGGCGACGATAATCGACGCAGAAACGTAGGGTCCCATCCTTCTTCTTCACTAACACCACGGGAGACGCCCACGGGCTGTTGGACGGCTGGATGATGTCGTCGCGTAGCATTTCATCGACTTGTTTCTTAACGGCCTCCCGTTCCCGCGACGAAACCCGGTAGGGACTCTGACGGAGTGGTCGAGCATTTTCTTCTGTTATGATGCGGTGCTTAGCAAGGGGCGTTTGTCGGGCCCGCGATGACGACGAGAAACAGTCCCTGTATTCCTGCAGAAGGCGTCGAAGCTGTTGCTGTTGGCGAGCGGGAAGACTTGGGTTTACGTGGAAGGGTGGCTCATGGATCGTCGTCGTAGCTTCGTTAGAATCTGAAAAGGCAAACGCATCGCTGACGGCCAAGATTCTTCGATGTATGCAATCGTCGTGCCCCTGCTCAGGTGTCTGTATTCCGGGCTGAAGTTCGTTAGCATCACGCTTCCTTTTCCTTCATGCAACCGAGCAATGCCTCTTGCGACGCAAATGTCACGGTTCTAACAGCAAACACTGATCGCTCTCGATGACACCTTCGAGTCTTCAGCTTTTCGGTGCTGACGGAAATTATGACGCTGGAGCGAGGCGGGATGGTAACTTGATGAGAAGGTTCAGGGCATGTTTGACATGGACTCATATCCGGCGGTGTCGTTTGTCCGAACGATAGGATTATCGATTTGGTTCTTAAGTCGATGACGGCGCCGTGACGGTTTAAGAAGTCCATGCCAAGTATGACGTCCCTGGAGCAGTGTTGCAAGATCACGAAACTCGCAGGATACGTGCGACTCTTGCTGTGCAGACTCCAGACGGCGTTATTAGATGGCCTCCAACGGTGCGGATTTCGGGGCCTTCCCAAGCGGTCTTACTTTCTTCAACTTCGTGCGAAGGGCCCACTGATGACGCAATAGTCGGCTCCAGTATCGACGAGAGCGGTGACGTTGTGGCCGTCGACGAGAACTCGAGGGTCGCTAGTTCGTCGTCCTTGCGTTGCGGTTGGGTCGCGGCGTCGGGTCACGGCTGCGTCGGTGTGTTCCGCTGCTTCCATGTTGCGTCGTCGGGTCTTCTTCAGTCCGCGAGATTTCGTCGTCAGGGGTCTGTTTGGTTCGCGTCGTATTCTGAAGGTTTCGTCGCGGCGTCGTCGTCGGCGGCGGAGGATCTTCGGTAGTTCGTCGTACAGCAACCGCACCTCCATCGGTTGCTGCCCTTAGTTTTCCGGATACGGGCTAGGCGACCGGCCCCGGTTTGGGCCAGTGTACGGCCGGCGGTGCGGTGACATATAGCGGCCGGGCGACGGCGAGCGGGAAGGTCGTCGTTCTTGCCACTGTGTTCCAGTGAGGTAGTCGTCGATGTCGCGAGGCCGTTCGCCTGGCTGCGGGCGCGGCGCGTTGATGGCGAATCCGCGTAGTCCCATCTGTCGGTACTGGCAGCGGCGGTACGTGTGGCCGGCCTCCCCGCAGTGGTAGCAGAGCGGGCGGTGTCAGGGGCGCGCCAAACGTCGGTCTTCCTCGGCGCGGATCGCTGGCCGGCTGGCGGGCGATATGACGTCGGAGGTGGCGGCGGTGGTGCCTGGCGGCGAAACTGCTGGGGTGGCGCGGCGTCTTGACGTGGGCGAGGAGGGGGGCGTTGCGTCGGGCTGCAGCAGCATAGCTCATGGCTTGCAGCTGCGGCGGTGCCGGCTGAGGAACACCCAGTGACTGTGTGATTTCCTCGCGTACAACGTCAGCAATCGACGTAACTTCGGGCTGTGCAAACGGCGCAAGCTTTCGCAGCTCCTCTCGCACGATTGCTCGGATCGTTTCGCGGAAGTCGTCGGAGCCGAGGCTATGAACAGCTGTGCTGTCTTGAAATGCGCGGCGATTGTACTGCCGGGTGCGCATCTCGAGCGTCTTCTCGATGGTCGTTGCTTCCGAGACGAATTCTTGAACTGTCGATGGGGGGTTCCGCATCAGCCCGGCGAAGAGCTCCTGTTTGACTCCTCGCATAAGAAGCGGACCTTCTTGTCCTCGGGCATGACAGGGTCTGCATGACGGAACAGCCTTGTCATCTCCTCCGTGAAAAGCGCCACGTTCTCGTTCGGCATCTGCACGCGGGTCTCGAGCAGAGCCTCAGCACGCTCTTTCCTGACGACGCTCGTGAATGTCACGAGAAACCTGGTGCGAAAAGATGTCCCATGTTGTCAGGCTTCGCTCTTGGTTCTCGAACCAGGTCCGAGCGGCGTCTTCCAAAGCGAAATAGACATGCCGTAGCTTGTCTTCGCTGGTCCAGGCATTGAAAATCGCGACTCGGTCGTAGGCTTCAAGCCAGCTTTCCGGGTCTTCGAACGACGATCCGCGGAAGGTTGGCGGCTCCTTGGCGTCCGGAGAAGGATCTGTGCGGGCGGCACAGCGTCTGTCATCGTCGCTGTGGTCGAGGTCAGGATCTTTGTTTGCCGGGTCTTTTCAGGTAGAGGCCCGTGCTCTGGCGGTAGACCTTGTTGCCTGCCGCTTGCTCGACGATCCGGGTTTCTTTGCCGTCGTCCTCCTCGCGGCTTGGGCTTGGGTCAGCGCTTCGCGGGGGCGTCCGGATCATGGAAGAAGCATCACCTCCACCCAGATGTCACGTAGTCGTGACGTCGACGAAGACAGCAGTCAGCAGTCCGAGGTGAAACTGTTTACAAGGTAAATGTAAATGGTATCGAAGCTTCCATAAAGCCCATACGTTCAGAAAATGGCTGCTCATCACTGCACATGGGTCTTAGCGCCATCTGTGTGAGGAGGGAACACTTCCGGCGGACAAAAAATAAAGCGGATGTGACCAATATTCGTAAAAAGTGACGTCATTTTGTTGGCACTAGCGCGAAATTTGACCACAAAATATTTTTCTTAGCCCCTGATCGCTAACTCGCGCTACGGCGAGCCGGCAAGCCCTTGGCGAATGCGCTTGAAGCCAACGCTAGCTATAGTAATATCGACCCGTGCCTAAACAGCGGTGTTTAAGTGTACCGCCGTGCACTTCGCCTTGTTTTACCAGGAAACTTTATTCTTTGAGCTTTTATGGCATTCGTGTCATCTTCTACAGCGTGAATATAGTAGGCAGCAGCGTACCTCTCATGCTTGCACCGTTGCTTATTTGCTTCGCACATGCGCAGGGGACTTAAAGAGCGCATTGCATGTGTGCTTCAGTTCTAACGAGAAGAAATAAAAATGACACCTGGTCGCGCCAAAATAATGATATTTCAGTTTTATTCAATGGTCACAATAACGCAATTTAACACACCCTACACAATGAGCAACAAATGTCGTAATATGCACAAAACGTATCACGTGTAACGTATCAAGACATGCGAATTGTAGCGCGACAGATGACGATCTGCTCACCGATAACAGGAAATATAGTAGGCACCGCGTATTCACGAAGGAAGCCGAGCAGCAGGAATACTGATCCATGACAATCCAGCAAGCACACTACTCCGAACCGTTGCCCCCGTGTCTTATCTAGAAGAGGTGGCTCGCCAGGCGTACGCGTGTTGCTATTGCATCCTTGGAACACCACATCGTTTCCGCGAGTACCGGGGAAAGTGTTCGGTGTGAAATGTTAGCCGCCTCGTGCCGTTGTCCGTTGAACACCGTAGCCAACACGTTCACCAACGATGAAACGCACCTCGTAACTTCGCGCACACCAAAATCAAATTCTCACCTCAATAATTCACAGAACGCATGCAAGTGCGAAACACCAGAACACCTGAGGGGGCGTGTCGCCGCAGACGAACTTACGAGCGTGCCTTTCCATGCACCGCAAGGGCTGCACTGAAATGGCACTGAATGACAATGACGTGCGCCTCTCTTCAGGGGCGCTAAGAAAAAGGTTTTTCGTAAGAATTAAACACTGTCGTACTATCTTGGCACATTGCACCTACATAATATTGTTCGGGAAATATAAATTTGTAAAACATATAGATTTCCTTATCCTCGAATAAAACGTGGTTTTTCGCTATTAGTGTTTGTTCCCTCCAAACATAGTCGCGCTTCAATCGCAGCACCCATAACTCCCCTTGCTGGTGTCGTTGGCAATAGGTTCTGAACCGTTTATCGCCCGCTTCGCGACCTATTTGAATCGACCTTGCTGTTTATTTGGCCGAACTTGTGGCCGAGAAACTGATAGTCAAACTACAGCAGTACACTGATAGCGGCGGACAGAACGTCGACCGTCGATCAACTGACAAGCGATCAAGCGCGTCGGCTTTTATACAGGCGCTATCGAACTTTCCAGCAATATCGCTGGTGGCGGTGTTATCTCTAGACAAAGCTGGAACATTCGCGTGCGGGGCGCAATCTTAACAAACCGATCTACTACAATCGCGGCGCTTCTAGAACACTACTTCGCGGACAGCGTCGAGCGTTGATAACCGTCCCTGCCGGTGAAACCCGAATACATCAAAATAAGACAAGAAGTGGCGTGGCAATATTGTTACCCGCCCCGCGGCCGGCGTTCCCACGCCAAGACGGAAGCGGTGCCTCCGGATGGTGGAACGACGACTGTCTGATGGTCATAAAGACGCAGAGACTCACGTCTCCGAGGGGTTCAGTTATGGTGCCTTAAAGGAGACAGTGGCCGAGCGCGGTACAGGGACGGAAGGTACGCTTGCGCCTCGCTATTACAAACAAAAAAGCAGCGGCAAACGGCGGGCAATGATGCAGGGCCAATTGTATTGATGGGCCCATCAGCCCAGCATTGCAAACACGTACTCGGAGGTGCTTTTCCACGACCCGTCAACGCCTGATGCCGAACATTCCGGGAACCGGGGTGAAAGGGAGCTGAGCGGCCGGCGGCGGCGGCGGACAGACGAGTGGGCGAGAGGCGGTGTGATCCTGCGATGATGCGGCGAGGAAGAATCCGGACCTGGTACTTTCACAGGCAGCGACCGGGAGTCGAGGAGAGAGTTATTCCCGCATTCCGATTGGACTGTAAGAGTGTTTGAACGGGGAGATAGGGAATAAAAACCAGGGGTGCAGAGACAGTGAAGGAGAGAAGAGAAACGAAATAAACGTCTCTATCCAGATGATGTCGGAGCAGTCGTTTCCTCAAGGTGCCAGCAGATGAAAAGTTTTCGTCTTCGGCTTCCTTGGCGGCCAGCAGCAAATGTCGCGCAACCAGCGAGGCGAGTGGAAGACAAAATTGAACCTAACCATGTTTGGATGCGAAGCAGCGGGGAGATGGTTCGCTTGAGCGGGAGATGGTGTAATTTTTTTTAGGAGCTGGCTCGCCAGGTTCTTAAGCTGGGCGAAGTCCCGCGCCGTAAGCTGCATCCATCCATTCAAAGCGTCGTGGAACGCGAAGAGGAACGCTACGGCGCGTCGTGTCTTCCCTCTAGCCTGGCCGTTATTCTCACAGGGCGAGGGGGAACGCGGGTCGACAGGCGCGGAGCGAGAGGGGGGGAGCGTAGGATAGGAGAAAGAGGGGGAGGGTATGCGCATGCGCTGGCGCTCATCGCGGCGTTGCGCAGGAGAGAATGAGGCGCGCGAGAGGGGGAGCGTAGGAGAGGTGTGTGGAGAGGGTTTGCGCATGCGCCGTAGGGTGGTCACGCCACACACCTCCACCACCACTCCGCCATAAGCTGCTTCGCATTAAAAGCACAATGTGCTGAACGCTATTCAAGCGTAATAAAAGTGTAAAAGAACACAGAGGGCACGGCGGCAAACTCAACGATGCGGTCGGCTAATCCCCTTCTGTACTTCATGCAGATGTTCGTCGCTTTCCTGCTACCAGCGGGACACGACGCACCGATATGCGCGGGACATGGCATTTCTATGCCGCTTTCCAGCGCAAACAACCAGCACACGTCACCGATGAATTTTGAACCTCGACCAGGTGGCTTTCATCTGGGAGCAGCCAGTATCAGCGACGAACCACGCATGGGCAAGACACCGGTCAATTTTCCCTGGTGGCAAAAACGCAACTGTTCGCCTATAAATGCTGGCGTCAATCGACTGTGGGCTGAAGGGCACGGCGGCAACTCAACGATGCGGTCGGCTAATCCCCTTCTGTACTTCATGCCGATGTTCGTCGCTTTCCTGCTACCA